>NC_136993.1:45821509-46218429 GCF_032717465.1 Coenobita brevimanus | reverse complement strand
TCTTTGGAGGGTCCATAGGCAGTACTGGAGTGATAGGACAGGTTAAGGTAACAAGATTATATATATATATATATATATATATATATATATATATATATATATATATATATATATATATATATATATTTATATATATAGATAGATAGATAGATAGATAGATAGATAGATATTGATAGATAGATAGATAGATAAATTATATATATATATATATAGATAGATAGATAGATAGATAGATAGATACAATATATATATATATATATATATATATATATATATATATATATATATATATATATGGAGCCTATGTGGTACAGTGGTAAAGTGTGCGTTTTCATACACTGGAGAGCGAGGGTTCGCGCCCTGCCAGAGTAATAAACTTTGGAAGCATTCTCCCGGCCTCGCACTGCATTGGCGGACACCAGGGGTCCTGTGGTTGAACCAGTGTCAAATGCTGTAAAGTATGTTTGCACCCAGTCAGTTTGCACGGGCCGATTACACTTGGTTCAGAGACTACACACACATCCAAAGCCACTACAACACTACAGTTACACTTACAAGCACTTCTCACCCCACATACAATCTCTACCAGACAGCCTAAGCCACTTGGTAGAGATCCATAGGCTGTATCGTCCCTACTTCGGTCGGGATAGGCCGGTCCTGCAGTCGATAGTCAAACGGCTGATGATGACGATGATAGTATATATATATATATATATATATATATATATATATATATATATATATATATATATATATATATTGCCAGACGCCTCAATCCCGTTTGGGGTGGCCACAAACAAATCGCCTCCAAGTCGCCCTGTCCCCCGCCATTTCACTGCTCTGCTCCCAACTCACACCCCCCTCTCTCATATACCTCTCCACCCTATCCCTCCATCTCATCCTCGGCCTCCCCCTACCTCTTCCACCCTCCACCTCACTCACATACACTCTCTTCGTCAGTCTTTCACCCTCCATTCTCTCCACATGGCCAAACCACCTCAGTGTATTCCTCATAATGCTTCCTATAACATCCACATCCACACCACAACGCTTCTTTATATCCTCATTCGTCAGCCTGTCTGTCCATGTGACTCCACAGGCTCCTCTTAAATAACTCATTTCCACTGCTGTCACTCTTGACTTGTGTCCTTCCAACAACGTCCAAGCTTCACTTCCATACGTTAGAGTTGGTCTCACAATACTGTCATGTAATAACTTTTTCACTTCCATGCTCACTTCCCTGTTTCTTATCACTGCTTTCAAAGAACCAGCAACCTTTCTTCCCTGCTGTACTCTTTCAAGCATTTCACCCTCCAAAACTCCATCCTTACTCATCACACTACCCAAGTACTTAAACGTACTCACATTTTCCAATTCCTCACCATCCAACCTCGCTGTACATTCACTGACTTCACCCCTCTCAAAGACCATCATTTTACTCTTCCCTACATTCACCTTTAGATTCCGTTTCTTACACACTCTCCCAAACTCATCCACCAAGCCTTGTAGCTCCCCTTCGTCTTCACTCAACAACACAGTATCATCTGGAAACAACAGTACAGGGAGTTTCCAAACACTATCCTCTCTCACCAGGGCCACTCCAACATCCACTACCCTACCTTGTACCTCTTTTATTACCCCATCCATGTACAGATTGAACAACCATGGGGACATGACACATCCCTGTTTCAACCCAACTTTCAAAGAGAAAAATTCACTTAGTTCACCATCCATATGCACTGCAACCTTCGCACCATCGTACATACTCTTCACAGCATTCAACACTTACCATCTACTCCATATATTCTTAACACTTTCCACAATCCTTGTCTATCCACCCTGTCATATGCTTTCTCTAAATCCATGAAAGCCGCATACAACTTCTTTCCATTCTCTAAATACTTTTCCACTAAAGATCTAAGAATGAATATCTGATCTACACAATCTCTTCCCTTCCTAAAGCCTCCCTGTTCTTCTCCAACTAATTCTCTGTTCCTTCTCTAACTCTGTCAATAAGTATCCTACCATACACTTTTCCTATTATACTAAGAAGACAAATGCCCCTATGATTACCACACACTACTTTTTCCCCTTTTCCTTTGTACAAGGGAATAATTATACCTGACTTCCAATCCTCCGGGACTTTACCTTGCTCCCGGGCGAATCTGCACATCTTCCACATCTATTCTACTACTATCTCTTCCCCATCCTTCAGCATTTCACCACACACTCCATCAATTCCTGGGGCTTTCCCCGATTTAACTTTCTTCATTGCTTCCACAACTTCTGTCCTACTGATTTCTTCCTGTCTTCTCACCTCCCTCCTTCTCCCAGCCATTCCCTAGCCACTTATACTCGCATTACTTCCATACTCTATGTTCAACAGTTCCTTAAAGTGTTCTCTCCATCTGCTCACTTTTTCTCCCTTCTCCACTAGTAATCTACCATTTTTATCTTTCACTCCGCTGCTAACTTCACTTCCACCCTGTCTTACTCTTTTCACCTCTTTCCAGGACATTTTCTTACAGTCTCTCCAATTTACACTCAAATTCCTTCCAAATTCTTCATCCACTCTCTCCATCTCTCTTACTAATCTTTTCACCTCTCTCTTTCTTTCTACATATAACTCTCTCTTCCGCCTCTCAACTTCTTCCACGCCTCTTATTTCTCATCCATTCATTGTATGATTTTTTCTTTTGTGCCACAGCTTGTCTCACCTCTTCAGTCCACCACGCTATATATATATATATATATATATATATATATATATATATATATATATATATATAGAGAGAGAGAGAGAGAGAGAGAGAGAGAGAGAGAGAGAGAGAGAGAGAGAGAGAGATTATAGATAGACAGATAGATAGATAGATATTTGTGTATATATGTAATCATCATCAACCGTTTGAGTATCCACTGAAGGACCTGCCTATTCCAACCGAAGTGGGGCCGACACAGCCTAAGTATCTCCAAGAAATGGCTTAGGCTGTCTGGTAGAGATTGTATGTAGGGTGAGAGGTGCTTTCAAGTGTGATTGTAGTGTTGGAGTGGCTATGGATGTGTGAACTGTGTGAACCAAGTGTAATCGGCCCCCGCAAGCTGACTGGGTGCAAGCATGCTTTACGGTAAGCAACACTGGTTCAACCACAATACCGCTTACGTCCACCAAAGCGGCACGTGGCCGGGAGAATGCTTCCAACATTTATTACCCTGGTGGGTGGCGATCCCTCACTCTCCCGTGTACGAAAATGCACGCTTTACCACTGTACCACAGAAACTCCATATATATATATATATATATATATATATATATATATATATATATATATATATATATATATAGAGAGAGAGAGAGAGAGAGAGAGAGAGAGAGAGAGAGGAAGAGGATCACCAGGCAGAACACAAACATCGTGGGAAACTTAGGTTCTTTATTTGCTGACGTTTCGGAAAATACTTATTCCATCTTCAGAGAAAAATCTACAATCGAAAGGATGGTTGTGTTGTGAGTGGTCCCGTATTGCTGAGTGTGGTGGATTGGTGATTAACTGGCCTGTTCGAACTGAACGACCTAAGTGTTCATGGATTCGTGTCTTTAGGTGTCTTTTTGTTTTACTTATATATGCCGCCCTACAGCTGGCACACTTGAAGCGGTAAACAATGGATGTTTGTAAGTGGGAGGGAATGGTTTCTTTTGCCTTGAAAAAACTCTGGATTGTTTTTTGGGATTTAAACACAACTCTAAGTGACACTTGTGGGAAGTGTTCAGCTAGAAGTTTTTTTAAGTTTGTTCCTCATTGTTAAGCTAAGGGGTCCGGTGTATGTTATGGGAAAGTATATAATGTTTTTCGGAACAGTGATGACTTGGACCTTTGAAGCCGTAAAGAATTTACTAAGACACCTAAAGACATGAATCCATGAACACTTAGGTCGTTCAGTTCGAACAGGCCAGTTAATCACCAATCCACCACACTCAGCAATACGGGACCACTTACAACAACACGACCATCCTTTCTGTCATTCCCACTTCACAGTTCTTGGTGGTAGCAACAATGACACGGGCCTTCCCATTATGGAAGCTTTGTGCCAATATCGTTTTAACCCTTCAATTAGTGACATGGCTTCCTGTGAACTGTTTTGTTTTCCACACTAGGTAAGTTTTTTTTTTTTTTTTTTTTTTTTTACAGTACTGCACTTACTATTTTACAGATACGTTTTGCATTCTTACTCCTACCTCATTCATTTTAGTTTTTATTACTTATTGATTTACGAACACGGTATTTTAATGGACTTCGATTTTGTACCTTCATGTTTTTAGTCTTGTTTTGATCGTTATAACATATAAAAATCTTAACTGTATATATTTTTCGATTGTAGATTTTGCTCTGAAGATGGAATAAGTATTTTCCGAAACGTCAGCAAATAAAGAACCTAACTTTGTCACGATGTTTGTGTTCTGCCTGGTGATCCTTTTCCTATTATTCTGCGATTTCCACGCTCCAAGTCTATAGCTGCAGTCCTTTCTCATCGTTATATCTATCTATCTATCTATATATATATATATATATATATATATATATATATATATATATATATATGTATGTATGTATATATATATATATATATATATATATATATATATATATATATATATATATATATATATATATATATATATATATATACTGTGGCTGGCATTTATTTTTTTCTTTATGAGGTACTCCTCGACGCAAAATCTGTATAAAAGAGAACGTGTTTCTAGGTCTTGTTTTTGAGAAACAGCTGAACTAGATTCTTCATTTCCATTGTTTTTGCAACTTGTATTATGACCATGAATTTCGTGATGTTATTGGGTCATTCTCGTACCGCACGGGGAGTTGGCTGTCAGACCCTCTTCTTCTTGCTGTGCATACATCTGTTATTCTTAACGTTATTATGGATTTGAGGTATAAAATTTCTGCTAAAGATACTCTTCTCTGAATGTTACATCCAGAGCATCATAATGATCTTCGTCTGAGGACTGGGGAATTCATGTTATTCCCAATTTTGAGCTTGTTAGCAGATTTGTGATACCCTCCCTTTGGACTTTTGCCACAAGATGTTGATGATTATTTGTTATTGTCTTCACTGCCTCCTGGAATATGTGTCCTGTGTCATTCCGTACAAGGATCCTGGTTTATCTTTATGCTGGTCACCTAGGTATTCCAGTGTCCTTTGGTTACGGTGCCCTGTCTGTTATACCAGCCTCTGTGATTTCATTGACACTTTGTCTGCATCGAATAACGATGTTATCGACTACTTCTCTGGGTTACATTCTGTGGGTCCTTTGCTGTTAGAAAAAGCTCATTTCCCCCTCGTGAGGGCCTCGCTTCTGTCTGTACAGATATTTCAAAAACAGATGCATGGGAGGACTTCGTGTTGTTTCCCTTTCCTTCAGTCAGGGTGGTGGCCTTCCTGCTATTTCGTCTATTTTCGGGGTTGATATAAGTGTTACATTATTTGCTTAACATATCAATTTATCCACAGACTACTTCTGTGACTTTCAATGACTACTTCAATCCTTTTTCTGCACTTGAGTCTTTTAGTCCATCTCATCATTTGGTTTCATCGACTTTAGAGTGGTTTTTCTTCCTTGGCCATCATGGTAGGTTTTGCTGGGTTCCAGCCTATGTGGGTGTGTCAGGGAATTAGCCGGATGATCTGGTGGCAGAGGCAGCAATGGCCCACCCACCTCCTGCTGTGGAATCCCATTCTCCATTGCATCAGCTGCCTACATCTGATTTTTCTAAGATAGTTAGACAGCTTCGCCATTCTTGGCAAGAACACAAGGATATAGTTGGGGGCCAACAAGACGTGTGCTATTTGAGATGCAATGAGCTCCTTCCATTACATAGGCTTGTCTCGCTGGTGGGAGACGGCTTTATGTCAACCCTGGATTGGTGACACCTAATTCCCTCATGATTTTTCATGAAGAGTGTCCCCTCCCCTCCCTTCTGTGAGGATTGCTTCGTTCTCGTGACTGTTCGGGACTTGCTGGTGGAATGTCCCAGTCTTGGGAATTGACACCATAAGTACCTTTCTGAAAACTGGGTGGGTGATGGGTTGTACTATCTTTCATGAGTCCATGGATAGGATGCTTGTTGAATGGGAGGGGAACCCTCTCTTTTGTGGAAGCAGTTTGACTCCTTATAAGATTTGTAGTTTTTTTTTTTTTTTTGCTGTAAATAATCCTTAATGTTTTTCATTTTTTCATTATCACTTGTTTTACCTTCCTATCTGCCCTCATTGTTTGTAATCGTCGTTTTAATGGTTGGCCAACAGCATATCAGGCCGCGCATGTGAGTTTATACCAAGTGCCACCCAAGCCGATCATGCGTTTTCATATTATATCACTATTCTTACCCTTCTTTTATATCCTAGGCATGTCGCTTGGTACAATTTTGAACTCGACATAAGGTTGAAAGTCCTCCAAAATACAACACTGAAATCGATTTGTGAGGTGAGGGTGGGTGACAGACCGTCAACGCAGGCGAGTTTGTACCAAGTGACACTGACAGGGTGAGTCACTGCCAATCCACTTGCTATACATTGTTGGCTATTGCTAGCATCTAACAATTGTTATGAATATAATTTTAATTTATGTACCAGATTATTAAGTAAATTTTGCCAATGCTATGACATGTCAAAGAAGGTCAATATTGTTTCTCATTAACCCCAAAACTCTTATGCTAACGATATGGCTATGTGCTTTTTTCAGCGTTTTCAGCACATGCTGTTGGTGGTACTGCAAAGGCCCAGTTTTGCCTCGCATGTCATTCTCCCCGTACAAAAGCTACACTCCCCTCCCCCTTTTTTATGTGTTCATTATGCTCTTAATGTCTTCTGATAGTGAGTATGTTGATCACCCTACCGCTGGGCCTTCAAGGGGTGCAAGAGAGCGGCCCTGCTGAAGGCTCCAAGTCATTTAAAGTGGCTGTTTTTAAAGTGGCTGTTTTTACGCCCTGGTCTTAGGGATAAAGCACGTGGTGTCAGTGTCGTTGCTTTGGAGAGCGGTGATACTCATAGTGATGATGGTGATAATGGTGCAGCTAGTGTGGCGTTATGCAAGGATGCTGGCGATGGTGATACGGCTCCTGGTGCCATAGTTCGTGGTGGTGAAAGTGTTGGGGTTGGTGGTGATGGTGGTGTTAGTAGTGATGACGCTGGTGATAATGGTGGATGTGTGTCACTACCTGATGGCACTGGGGGTGGTGATAATGCACGTTGTGGCCTAGTGCATTATCACCAGCCCCTAGCGCATATTTGATTAACAACTACGTACTGAATGGTTTTGTGATCATGAACTTTGAGTGAAAATTCTGTCGCACTTGGAAAACAGGTGTTTTCTCTTCCTTTAATTGGTTTATCCAAAATCTGTTTATATATTCATAATCTGCATCCTTTCCTCTTTACTATGTTTTTTTTACTGGAGTCTCCAGCATTATTAATAACGGAGTTATACTTCGTTGAAGTTGTATACTAAAAGTCGCCGATTTTTGGCATTTCGGAAAAAAACTATAATTTCGTATATTCGCGTATATTATCTTCAGTTAATAACAACATGGGCATATTCGGCATACTTTACTCTTCATTTTGGTCTTTGAATGAAGTCTCTAGATTTAAAAATAACGGAGTTATGATCGTTTCAATATTCACAAACGTTAAACGCGATTTCCTACGGGAAGAGGAATCCTCTTGCTGTGGAGACAGCTGGACTCCACTGTATGCTTTAGTTTTTAGTGGTTTTCATGTTTAATTTTTTTCCTTTATTTCGTCGTTTTGACTGCTTTTATTTTATCACCCCCCACCTGATGAAGTCAGAGGAGGGTGTTGTTTTCACTGGGATAAAAAAGAATAGGTGGCATACAGATTTCATTTCTGGAGGAAATCTCAGAAAGTACTAACTGTAGAATCATGATATTTCACAGTTATTATTCTTACAGTGAACTGGTGCCTTTTAGTAGGTAGAATGCTTTGTATTAACCCAAGGCGTCCCATCGATGTATGAGTACATTGCAACATTATGTAATTGCCAGTCCCATCGACGTACTGGTATGTTGTGCAATTGCAAGGTGCATAATTTGCACAATTTACAAATCTCGCGCTTTATTTTTGGTATGTAGGGTCGCTCGACCTTCCCCTACCTGCCACCAGGCGGGGACACTCGACGACCCCGCACGACCCGCGCTCACCCTCGGCTCTGTCACTCACCTGTTAGCAGTGCCCCTGGTCAGACATGGCGCATAGAGGTCTCTCGGAGGAGGAAATCCAAGCTGCCCTGGACGCCTTCACAGGCAACAGTGATTCGCCACTCGATGACGAGGTGGTGCACAAAGATTATGTCCAACCAGAGAAGGAAACCAGCAGCAGTGATGAGGAGGTCCCGTCCCCCAGGAAGCGGCGCTACGTGACTTATCATGCTGCTAGAGAGGGCCAGCCTGCACAAAAACATTGTGCAACCACCTCTCGGCAGCCCCTACGTGATGTGGAGCCCAAATTCGAGGACGAGGACGAGGACGAGGACGGAGCCGTGGGACATGCTGCCACGTGGTACGGCAGCGAGATAATCACCCATCACGGCCCCAAGCACACAGCATGTCGTACAAGCAGGTATGGGCCTAGTGTTTTGTTTGGGGATGGCGGAAGTGGCGTGGAGGGATTGGGGAGTGAAATGGGAAGTGCAGTGGCGAGTATAGAAAGTGAGAGTGGCGGGAGTGAGTCATCACTTTCCCGTGGTGGTGTGAGGCAGCGGGGTGTATCATGTGGGGCACGTGATACCCAGCACGACTTATGCTCCCCAATATTCCCAGACACGTGGGCCAGAGAGGGTGTGTGATCAATCACGTGGTGTTGTGATGGAGAGGGGAGGTGAGGAGGAGCCACTCCCCAGCACATGTTATGCTCCCCAATATCCCCAGACTTCATCCCAACAGCCCCCTAATGTTCCACAAGGCCGTAAGGGTAAGGGAAAGGGGAAGGGTAAAGGCCGAGGGAAGAAGAGTGCGAGTGGGGAAGCCCTCCGCACTCCTCCTCCCCAACCTCCCCCACCAGCATCTCCTCCCCACCCTGACAAAGACGACGATGGGGATGATGGGGGCGAGGGTTTTGTGACTTGGAATTGGGAGGATGGGAGTGATTTTTCTCCAATCATTCACCCCTTCACTGAGCAGGGGCACACTGGCTGCACTGCTCCAGGAATTCACCCTAGTTCCACCAGGCTGGATTTTTTCCACCTGTTTTTCAGTGAGGGTTTTGTGGAGCAAAGAGTGGAACAAACAAACTGTTTCGCTAGCACCCAGCGCCATGAGAGTGAAAGATTGGACACAAGGAGCAGGCATTCCATCATTTATGATTACTCTGTCTCCCTTGCAGAAATGTTTTTTTTTTTTGGCCTGGTACTTTTGATGGGTATTGTATGTAAAAACAGAATTCCGGCATACTGGACAAGGGACCCTATCATGCAGACACCAATATTTGGCCAAATCATGAGCCGTAATCACTTTCAGAAAATTCTAGGCCGGCTTCACTTTTACGATGCTGATGATCCTGCCAATGCAAATGACATTGATAAGATAAGGCGAATTAGGTTAGTTTTTGATCACCTACGTCAAACATTCCGTTCCTCATTTTATCGCTATAGAGACCTTGTCATAGACGAGAGTCTCGTGTTGTGGAGAGGCAATATTTCCTTTCGGCAGTACATCCCCAGCAAAAGGCACCATTTTGGGTCCAAGATCTTTGTTATGTGTGACTGTAGGACTGGTTATGTGCAAGACATAGTTTTGTACACTGGTGAACAGACAGACATAATAGAAGACTGGAGTATTGGACTGTCTGGAGCAGTGGTAAAGACAATGATTGAAGACTACCTTCATCGTGGTCACGTCCTTTACTTAGACAACTGGTACACTAGCCATCTTCTCGCTCGTTATCCACACAGGCATGACACAGGAATCTGTGGTACTGTCAAGGTGAACTGGTGTCACATGGTCAAGGTGGGGCGGAAACTTGAAAGAAATGAGGTGGTCTTCTTCCAGGCTAACAATATATTAGCTACACTGTGAAACCACAACAGAGAAGTCAGCCTCTTGTCCACAGTTCACCGCCCCTTGATGCACCGTACATGGTCCGTGGATTACCGCAGCGAGAGGAGGCGCCACATAAGGAAACCTGAGTGTGTCCTTGATTATAACATCAACATGTGCCTGCTGGACCAGTCAGACTCCATGATATCCACTGTCGAGTGTGCCAGGACCACAATGAAGTGGTACAAGAAGCTCTTCTTTCACCTGCTAGATATAACTGCCCTGAATTGCCACCACCTGCACAACATTGAACAGGACTGCAGGAAACCTTTAGAGGGTTTTTGAGGGAGCTTTCACGTGAGATTTTTGCCATGTATGCGGTTGAGAGGCCCCAACACCGCACACGCACTGCCCCTACTGCCCAAACTCCCCTGAGAATATCCGCCTGCCATTTCCCCACTCCTATACCTCCTCAGCCAAATAGACCTAGGCCCAATGCAGGTGTCATGTATGTAGCAATTCCCATGTGAGACCCGCCACTCAGAGAAAAGACACCCGCTACCAGTGCGTTGAGTGTGATGTGGGTCTCTGCATTTACCCTTGTTTTAGTGAGTATCACACTTTGATGCACTTCTGATATGGTGTGAATGCGATATGACACTCATACTCAGAAAGAAATGTGACAAACAGACGCTCAGTGTAATCATAAGGCTCGTAGATCTGTAAATAGTAGTATGGAAGTGGAAACGGGTGTAGTATAAGTGGAAAAATCTGTAAGGGCATAAATATATTCTAAGTGGAAACCTTCCCTGCAAGTGTATGTAGATGTGCTATTCTGACGCTCAGTGAAATAAATAAGGCCAGTAAATATGTAAGTAATTGTATGAAAAGTGGAAACGGGTGTAATTCAAGCGGAAAGTTATGTAAGTGCATAAATTTATTCTAAGTCAAAATATTCCTAGCAAAATGTATATAGATGTGATGTTCTGACGCTCAGTGGAATAAATAAGGCCTGTAAATATGTAAATAGTTGTATAAAGTGGAAACGGGTGTAATGTAAGTGGAAAATGATTATGTAAGTGTATAAATATTATCTAAGTCAAAACATTCATAGCGAGGGTATTTTGGTGCAATATTCTGATGCTCAGTGGAATAAATAAGGCCCGTAATTATGTAAATAGTAGTATAAGGTGGAAACGGGTGTAATGTAAGTGGGGAGGTATAATGGGAGTGATGAAATAAAGTAGAAGTTGAAACACGAGTGGTAGCGAGTGTGCTTGCTATGTGAATATGCGCTATCATTTCGCTAAATGCCCTCGTAATGAATGTAAATAACTGAAAACATTTACATTGGTTGAGGAAAGAATCAATGTAAAAAAAAAACAATACGATGAAAGTGATAAAATAATATGGTATGTTGAGATAAGAGTCATAGCAAGTGCGCTGAGTAAGCAGATGTGCGCTATAGTTATGCTACATGTCATCGTAATGAATGACAACTGCTGAAAACATTTAAATACAGTAAAAATGGTAAAATGGCACTGAAACAGTATTACACAAGTAGAAAAAATGATATGTTTACTGAAACAAGAAACTTAGCACATAGCATGTGACCAATATGACCATACTCGCTAGGCTCGTGCGATGGAACAATGCTTATTTTTCATATATATATATATATATATATATATATATATATATATATATATATATATATATCATTGAAAACCATATTGATATTGTGATTGTTTATTAGTTCAAATTCATTAAATGTAGAGGTGTTGTTTGTTGTTTCTCCCAAAATTACCTATCATAGAAAACGTAATAGCCTCACACGTCAGTGACAGAATACGATACCTGGTGTGGGGGACCTCACCTGTTCCGACTATTTCTGGACCCCGGTAAGCCCTTTCTTGGTGATTTTCCTTTGTTTCTCAACAAAAGTGGAGGTTTTAGCAAAAAAAAAAAAAAAAATCTAAAATAGCTCGGGACTGGGGGGCATCGGAAGTGCGAAATCGTTCGGGACTTGATGGGTTAAGTATTTTTATTTAATAACCAAAAAATAAACAAGAAAAGTCAGAGATTTCAATGCAACCAGCTGTCTCTGTGTTATATAGAGAGGGGAGGGGGTGAGGGCATTATGCACTTGGTTAGATGTGCAGGGAGAAGGGGAGTATGTGCTTGGTCAGATAGAGGGTTACAACAGGAAAATGTTGCCTATATCTTTCTGTATTTTTCACAGTTGTCTGTCACCGTATGACCCCGGGAGTTCTGCTGTCAGGTTTTTCTTTTGGCTGATCATTCAATCAATCTCGTTCTTTCTGTGAGGATTGTTTGGTGGGTACCCTTGACTGTCTGGCACTTGCTGGTAGAGTATCCAAGTCATGGGGATGTACGTCATCTGTATCTGTATGAGCACCGAACGGTTGATGGACCATACATTATTTCAAGTGCTTGTGTTATGGACGGGAGAATCCTGTCTTTTGTTGAGGCAGCTGGATTGCCTTGCAAGATCTAGGTTTTATTGGTTTTAGTTTTTTTTTTTTTATCTAAATTTAGTTCATAGTTTTTTTTTTTAAATATCTTTTTCACTATTGTCTGGAGGCATATGACCCTGGCAGTTGCACCGCTAGTTTTTATTTAGATTAATCAGTCAACCAGTTCTCTACAAATTTACTTATCACCTGTCCTTGCACCACCCAAGTACGTAAACTCCCGCATCAATATGGATCTCTCTCTATTCACCATCAAATTACATAATGGGTCACCTTCCTTCTCTAAAACCACGACTTTTCATTTATCCAGACTCATTTTCACTGGTACAGAATAGATTTGTGATACTCCACCATTCATCATTTACCTAAGATACTCCATTCATTACCAGCCTTAATTTTTTTTTTTCCATAGCTCAAGTCTTTACCTCTTTCATTACACCATCCATACTGAAGAGCCATGGGATCATCACACAGCTTGTTCCGCTCTAATCTTGATCTTGAGCCAGTCACTTCGATGTCCACTTATCACTGAATTGTTTCACTACTGCATTCTCGGCTGTTAAAGAGGCTTTCTGGCATTTCATCCTTTCTAGTTAATTTCTGCATATGGCACGGTAATATTCCTTTTTATGTTCTTCCTGCAGAGTGTGCTGATATGACAAAGTTGTACCTTTCAACAAAGCAGTTGTGTGTATTAATTATCGATAAGGAAGTGGTGTAAGACAGCCTCCAAAGCAAACAGGAATACATGCCTTAGACCTCAGGACGTGGTTTGAAACAGAAAATACAGGTATGGCTTACCATAGAGACTGTCATCCCTCAGTCACTATTCTACCAAAAAGCCCATACTGGACAACAGCTTCTTGCTTTGGCCTGTTTCAGTTATAGCTGATTTAACCCGCCCCGTCCCGGAGACGTGAATTCACGTCCTCACATGATGTGCACTCATATCCCGGAGACGTAAATTAACGCGGCAACATTGCAAGGACATTGCAAAGTCCCTAATTTGCACAATTTTCAATTTTTGCGAGTGATTTTTGGCACGTATACATGGGACACCTTCCTCTACAAGATGCCAGGCAGGGACAATGTCTTACCCAGCATGACCTCTTCCCCCCCCTGCATGACCTTTTCTCAGCAATTCACCTGTTATAAGTGACCTGGCCAGTAAAGCCACGTCATGCCACGGTACGAAATTCAGGGCCAGAGTGATTCCCCAATTGATGACAATGTGGAGGACAAACATTAGAGGAAGAAGCAGTCAGAAATGATGATCAGGTAATGTGGCAAAAAAAGGTCAGGAATGGTGATGAGTTAGTGAGTGAAACAATGCTTATAATGCCTATATTACCGTTTGAAAACCAATATACTCTCGTACTAGATATAAATTCGTACCAAATAAATAAATAAATACCGTTTATGAGTGGTGTAGAACAGTTATTCTCCCATAGAACTCGTTTTCTTTGCAGCCAGCCTAATAGAAAACCCTGTAAGGTAAGGAGGTACTCCTACCTGGATCGAGTATTTTAAACCTCAGGTGAGCGATTTCTCTATGAATTTTTGATGTTTCTCACCAAAAGCGGATGTTTGAGCCAAAAAAAAAAAAAGTCCAAAAATGTCGGGACTGAGGCGTACCACTGCCAGAAAACGTCAGGATGGGGCGGGTTAAGAATCTCCCTTATGGCCTTATGGCATTGAACGGAACTTGGACTTATCTTCGTACTCAGCAGAGTCACGTACAGTCTTGGAAGGTTCCGCATTACCCACTGCTCGGAGCACTGGTGGTTGACGAACAGTCACGAACCAGCAGCCAGACCCCATATGTCTGGTAACTGTGAGTGGGAGGGAGGGTGGCTGGGGATGGGAGGGTTTGAAGAGTTGCTCACGTCACAGTACCAATAGCCAGTGATAATGCGTCCGATGTATTCTCAGAGTGCAAAAGTGATATGTTGTTCGTATGGTATTACACTATCCTACGAGTCTGTCTACATTACTACGTATAAAATATATGTTTACTGTCCAAAGTATGCTTCTTTGCCTTCGTTTTGTAATGTTCGATAGGAATTATAGTTACAAAGACTGATCTTATAATTAGGACTTCCCAGGTCATTCTGTCTAAACGAAAACGAAAAGTCTGTTAATCACTCATATAGATTTTTTTTTTCTTTTTAATTATTACACACTACCCTAGACTCTAAGTTCGAGATGAATAATTGCCAGAATAACATTGGAAATTTTTGCATGTGGATGTTTATAGTGGGATGACAGAGGATTAATAATTAAACACACAAACACACACACACACACACACACAGTGTGTGTATATGTATATATATATATATATATATATATATATATATATATATATATATATATATATATATATATATATATATATATATATATATATATATATATATAGTGGCTAGTCAACATAAAATATGAATATGTTATATAGTTACGAATATCTCCTGGGGAAACGTCTCACGTTAAAGTCGACAGGAAATGAAAGCATTCAAACCTCCGTCCTAATCCAGCAAACTTCCACGACATTCCTGACAACACTACCTCTACTGACATCTATGTAATATTTTAAATAAAATGCTGGCATCATGATTATCATATATCCTTACTGAATTAACTCAAACACATCATCCAAGTCATTCATTGCAGACTTACACATGATTCCCAACCTAACACCAAACCCTCCTCTGCCCCCAGTCCCCCGTGTCCCCCTCCTTCACACTCACCGTTACCAGACACATAAGATCTGGCTGCTGCTTCACATTCACTCGTCTCACACCAGTGCTTCGCTAGGTGGGTAATGCGGAACTTTCCCTGACTGTATGTATCATCAGTGGACGCACATCATGAGAAGCTACCAAGCATTGACGATGCTTCATCGCATAGGGGAAATCTCCAGTTCTCTGATCCAGTACTGAAAGTTAGAAACAATCTGTCGTGGACTTTGTTATCCCGAAAACAAGGTGACGTTCAAGTGAAGATAATCCTGGTTGACAACTACATACTCAAACACAAAGTTATATACAGCAATATTTGTTAACCACAATACCAACCCATATAACTGTTTTCCAAAGTGCAAAGATCCATTTCTTTTCCATGCCACTGTATGCATCACAATTAGTCTTCGTTTAGGGCCCACTGTCAGTTGACTCGTTCTTTCGTTTGGAAGTTATTCAAAGTCAGTCACACTCCTTCGTATACAAGATCGAAAGACTGTATCATTGCAACATATCGGGACCCCATACACGATGACTGTTATGAAATGCCTGTTGATTCAAAACCATGTTGGTAGACTTACTTAAATGAGATACTATAAGTAAGTATATTGTAGTTTGCTTGTGAAATTTCCTAGTCTGTATCGTTATCTAATGTCCATTCACATGAAAACAGAATAATGTCTATGAACTGCATGAGTGATAATGATTACTTGAGGAATCTTGTGATCCCTCCTGCACCATACTCTTTCTTTTCAGTGTATGTATAGATGTCAAACTTTCCACCTGGGCCACATAGCCGTCAGAGGTGGGTAACGGGTGCTGGCAACAGTGTATCTGTTTGTTTGTGTGTACATGTTTGACAAAAGTTCGGATCATCAACTCTCTTCATCTGTAGTGAACCTCTATCAGAGTTCATCCCACAGGTGGCTGAGTACGAAGTTGGGTGGGGATAAAATGTCACAGGAGTAAGGCAGCTCTCCCATTGGCTCAGCCAGTTGCATGAAACTGGTTGCATGGAAAATTGTTGTGTGCCACAGGTCGCGCTGACCAAGGCCAAATAAATATGTATTCACCCGGGGCATCCCATCGATGTATGGGTATGTTGCAACATTTTGCATTTGCCAGTCCCATCGACGTACTGGTATGTCGCGCAATTGCAAGGTTCATAATTTGCACAGTTTTTTATTTTCGCGGGTGATTTTTTGTACATATACAAGGGACACGTTCCTCTATTTCTCTACAAGATGCCAAGCAGGGACAATGCCTTACACCGCATAACCTCCCCCTCCCCTCCCACACGCCATTGTCTTGGCAATTCACCTGTTACCAGTGACCTGGCCAGTAAAGACATTCAGGGCCAGAGTGATTCCCCAATCGATGACAATGTGGAGGACAAAGTTTACATAGCATTAGAGGAAGAAACAGTCAGAAATGATGAAGGTAATGTGGCAAAATAAGGTCAGGTATGGTGAAACAATGCTTATAATGCCTATATTACTGTTTGAAAACCAATATACTCTCATACTACGTATAAATTCGTACCAAGTAAATAAATAAATACCGTTTATGACTGGTGTGAAATAGTTACCCTCCCATAGAACTCGTTTTCTTCGGTGCCAGCCTGTTAGAAAACCCAGTCAGGTAAGGAGGTACTGCTACCTGGATCGAGTATTTTAGACCTCAGGTGAGCGATTTCTCTATGAAATTTCGATGTTTCTCACCAAAAGTGGAGGTTTTAGCCAAAAATTTTTTTTTCGAAAATACCTTGGGATTCGGGAGTGTTGGAGGTGCGAAATAGCTTGGGACGTGACGGGTTAAATTTATAAGGTAATATATATGATATTATAAATATATACTATTATATATATAATGATATCAGGGATGGATACATCACGTCAGTCGACGCATGACTAGCTGACTCGAGGCAGTAGGCCTATTCTGCCTCAACGAACGAGTTTCAACCTCTGACATCCACAATTCGTATCTCTCCTGCTCAGTTTAAATTAATATCCATCCAATGAGTAACCCTGTAACGATTAATGACCTAAATTATCTAATCATGTCTTGGATCAGGAATGGTATTTCAATAAGTTTAATCGAGATCAGCCCAGGACTGTCGAAATGCTAAATGAAGAGACACCGATATCTATTTTTCTACCGTAAGGGCTGGTCTCACAACGGTTCTTCTCCCCAATATTCAGTAGACAATTTTTAGCCATGGGTTTATCATGTAATAATGAAAAAGAACCCATTTATTAAAATGTAATATATGTAAAGGTGCGATCTTTGAGATTATTTTACTTATTTTCAATACTCACATTATCCAATACTTTGAAGGTTTCCTTTGAAGTTCTATCGACTAAAAACTGTCGCCTGAATATTGGGATGAACTCTGAGGTTCACTACGGAACAAGAGAGTTGATGATCCGAACTTTCATCGAGCATGTAATGTACACACGAAGAACCAGATACACTGTTGCCAGCACCCGTTACCCACCTCTCGTGGCTAGGTGGCCCAAGTGGGAAGTTTGGAGACTGTACTGTACATAGTTCATATGGGCACCCACCAACTACTCTCTCACTAATTACAATCTTAATCTGGGTCTATACTGAATGACAAGCCTGATGGTTTAGTGAAACCCAAGAAAGTATACACTGGGTGGTAATTTTATAAAGAAAAGATCACCTGGTTGTCTAGTGAGTTATGACGCTCCAGCCAGACGATGTCCATATGAGTTTAATTCTGAGGAGTGATTGGGGTATTTTGCTCTCATACTGCTACTCAGAGACAAGCAAGGTTCATCACCCATGCCTTAAAAGTTGGGACTGAGTAGCCTACCACCAAGCCCTACGTTCTCAGTGCACTAGAATTGGTGAGAAAAAAAAAATCAATTGCCCATGTAACTGAAATGAAAATTTATTGTCTCTTGTATCTTTCCATCCTGAACAAACCTCCAAGATATCAAAAATATAATCTTAAATTAGTAGTACTTGGGGGGTTCAATACTCGCATCTGCCAGTCGTGCTAAGTGCCGAACATTATACTTTGTCCTGTGACCTTGACATTGAACTGATTGCTCTCAAAATCTAATATGTTCATTCTTGCCTGACCTTAACCTTCCCAGGTTTGGTCCAATTCATACCATACTGCTTGGGCTGACCTTGTCCTGTTGCCTTGACTTTTGATAGGTAATGACAATGACTTTTAAATGATAAATCTCAAATTAGTCACTTTATTCTTGTTGTTCTGGCTGAAAACAGATAAAAAATCTTTGATTTATCTAGTTCTCATAAGCGCGTCTGCACGCACGAACGCCAGCAACCGGGAGCACACACACACACACGGCACCGAGGAGACCAGACGCTCGCCGCCATCGCTCCATAAATGGCCAACTTGGGCAATGGCACTACCTAAATTAGTATCTTTATATGAGTCAAGCTCTGTACCAGGTTAGACTAAATGGTGTTCTAATATATTGTTACGGAACAGAGAAAGATAACGTACACTTTAAGCGAGAATACTAAAAATCACTACTGTCCCGTAAAGTTCCACGTTCAAAACAAAAGAGTTAGATAAAATTACAAGTTAAAGTTTAATGCACAAACTAACAACAAAACATTCAGGACTCATAAGGATAATGTAATAGCAAAAAAAACAGGTTAAATATATGGTTAACTGCAATAGCCTCTATTAACATGAAATTAGCAAGAGTAAATTTACCTAAGTCAACCCCATTTAATGAAAATACACTGGGTAATGCTCAGTTAATGCAAGATAAATTATTACATATACAAAATATTATTAAAACTGGCTGACAAAATGAATCCTACATAAATTACAAAAACCTTACTAGGCCTAAGAATCAACCTTACGCTACACAGTACAAGAAAAAATGCAACAACAGTTATACTCAAATTACACAGCTGCTAGATGGTTGGAGACTTCCTGAGCACTCACAATAATAACTGTACAGGGGAGGACAGAGATGTGAACAAAATGAGGAGCAGATCTAAGTGGCAATAATGTAGAGACTGAGCTCATTATATAGGGGCCGGCAGAGCTTGATACAACTTGTAAGAAGGACGCGCAAATGAAGCCATGGGGACAAAGAGTTGACAATCCCGCTCTGAACAACAGAAAGAACGACCTACTCTACTATAACGGTAGAATGGGGGAGTGAGGTAGAACACGCTCGTGATCAAACAGGCAGCACACTGTACGTTAGAAATACACAAAGGATGATGAAATCATAGGCTATGTAACACCTCCCCATAAAGAAAAAAGAAATTTACAAAGGAAATTTCTTATTACTCTAAAACAATCTGTCTAAAGTCTAGATAAGCAATCTGCAATAACATTTTCTTTCCCCTTGACATGTTGTATGTCTAATGAATACTGCTGAAGAAGTAGACTCCATCTTGTCAATCTCTGATTTTTATCTTTAAACTTACTAAGGAATTTCAGTGGGTTATGATCGGTATAAATGACTATGGGGTCAAAACCAGAACACAAATAAAATGAAAAATGCTGTAAACCCAAAATCAAGGCCAAAAGCTCTTTCTCAATAGTTGAGTAGTTCTTTTGAGGTGGAGTGAACTTCTTACTGTAATAAGATACAGGGTGTTCAATACCCTCATTTTCCTCTTGTAGCAAAACAGCCCCTTGCTCCTGTATCACTTGCGTCAACAGCCATCTTAAAAGGCTTAGCAAAATTTGGAGTAGCGAGCACTGGCTGACTTAATAGGATAGCTTTAAGTTTGTTGAAAGAGGATTCACAGTTATCGGTCCAGACAAATTTAACTCCCTTTTTCAGTAGGTCTGTAAGTGGTGATACAAGAATTGAAAAGTTAAGAACAAATCTCCTGTAATAACCTACCATTCCCAAAAATCTTTGTAGCTCTTTCCTACTTTTAGGTCTGGGAAGATCACTTATAACCTGAACCTTAGCTCCTGGTGGTGCAACATGTCCATCACCAATTACATACCCAAGGTACTGAACTTTAGCTTGACCAAACTCACACTTTGATAAATTAGCTACAAGATTAGCCTGAACCAAACGCTCAAGAAATTTACTGACATGGCATAGGTGATCTTTCCAGTTGTCACTGAAGATTAATACATCATCAATATAAACAACACACCCTGCCAAACCCTCTGTTACAACATTCATGAGCTTCTGAAATGTGGCTGGTGCATTCTTCATACCATATGGCATTACAGAACATGCAAAAGTCTTTCCTAGTGTTACAAAACATGAGATCTCCCTAGCACGTTCAGTCATAGGTACTTGCCAGTATCCCTTTAACAAATCAAACTTACTTATGTACCGAGCCTTTCCAATTTTGTCTATGCAATCTTCCACACGAGGGAGAGGGTAAGTGTCTGTTTTGGTTATCTGATTAACACGTCTGTAGTCGATGCAAAGCCGCTGTGACCCACCTGGCTTAGGGACTACAGTGACAGGAGAACTCCACTCGCTCTGACAGGGCTCAATCATCTTGTGGTCCAACAGCTAGCCAAGCTCCTCGTGGATGAGAGGAACTTTCACTGGGTTCACACGGTAAGGAGCCAATTTAATTGGCTTTGCATCTCCAACATCGACATCATGCATCAACAAGTTGGTTCTTCCTGGAGTAGCACGGAACACTTGCGGGTACTCTTGCAGTAATGCCGAAAACTCCTGCCTTTCCTCGGGAGGTAGATGAGAAAGCTTAGTCTGGAGATCATTCATGATATCAGGATTCTTCCCCAAACTATCACTCAGGCTCATACTGCATGGGAGAGCTTCACTTGCAGACTTGGGTGGAACAGCTACAGTGCAGACTGGATTATTTTCGTCCTGCCTGTGATATAACTTTAGCATGTTGATGTGACATAGTTGCTCGTTCTTTCTACGATCTGGTGTGGCGATGACATAGTTGACATCACTGAGTTTCTTCTCCATGAAATAAGGACCACTAAACTTGGCTTGAAGAGGTTGCCCATGAACCGGTAGCAGAATCTAAACCTGATCTCCTGGCTGAAAGTGGCGTAACCTGGACTTCTTATCATACCAAGTCTTCATCTTCTGAGCAGCTCCTAAATTCTCTCTCACCAGCTGTAAAGCAGTGGACAGCCGTTCTTTGAACTTCATCACATACTCCAGCAGGTTGACGTCATCTTCCTCCGACAGCCAGCATTCCTTGAGTAACTTAAGGGGTCCTCTTACTTCATGGCCAAACAGTAGTTCAAAAGGTGAGAAGCCCAGTGATTCATTTGGAGATTCTCTTGCGGCAAATACAACAAATGGAAGACCTTTATCCCAGTCTTTCTGATGTTCCAAACAGTATTTCTTGAGCATCGATTTGAGTGTTTGATGATATCTCTCCAACGCTCCTTGGGTCTGAGGATGGTAAGCTGAAGACGTGATCTGGGTGATGCCCAACTCTTTCAGAGACTGCTTGAAAACATTTGACATGAAATTACTTCCTCGGTCTGACTGTACCTCCTTGGGCAGACCAAACTTTGTGAAGAACCCTAGCATTTCCTTAACCACGTTCTTTGCTGAGATATTTCTAAGTGGAATGGCTTGAGGATAGCGAGTAGCCATATCAATCAGGGTCAACACATAAGAAAATCCTGAAGAAGTCTTAGGAAGAGGGCCCACAATATCCACCAACACACGGGTGAAAGGCGCCTCAAAAGGAGGAATGGGAACTAGAGGTGCAACCTTTTCGGTCTGATTACACTTCCCCACAACTTGACAGGTGTGACAAGACTTACAATACCAAGAAACATCCCTGAAGATACCTGGCCAGTAGAAGTGTTTCAAAATGCGTGCCACAGTCTTCCTCACTCCAAGGTGTCCTGCCAAACTGGAATCATGAGCCACTCTAATGATATCCTGCCTACAAACACGAGGGATGACAACTTGATGTACAACCTCCCATTCACAGTCGGCTGATGCTGTTGGGGGTCTCCACTTCCTCATAAGTACTCCTGACTTTATATAATAACAAGTAGAAGCACCAGCTGACTCTTCCTCACTGCAAGCAGAGTTAGCCTTTCAACTCAGGGTCAGCAACCTGCAACTCAACCAACTCTTGACGAGACAAATTATCAACACTACGGGGTACTGCCTCATCTGGTGAGTGGTCCAAATTAGCAAGAAAAGTGTCAGCTAGGATAACATCATCATCATCATCATTATCCTCTAAATCACCAGTAACTTTAGACTTAGCCCTAGTGACAGCACATGCAGGGAACACATCAGGGACATCACAATCCTGGGACGCAGCCACTGGCTCACTAGACAACTGAGGAGCTGGACACACTTGACTTCCACTAATATCATTTCCAAGTAAGAAAGTTACACCTGACATTGGGAGTGTCTCAACCAACCCAACCATAACGGAACCATTAACAAAACCAGACTCTAAATTCACTCTGCACAGAGGGACAGAGAAATAATTATTCCCTACACCTTGTAAGATTACAGTTTCATCAGAGGAATTAACATTAGAGCCTAGAACACTGGTCAGCATAAGGGATTGGCAAGCACCTGTATCACGATATATTTGAACTGATTTCCTGTCATTATTGTCCAGAGGACTGACAAAACCATCAGACAGGAAAGTAGCACATGAACTCTTGAGAGTGTCACCCACGTTACTGCTCAAAAGAGGAGCTCCATCATGAGAATTTAAGTTACCCCTCAAAGCAGGTTCAGTTAACTCAGTTAAAGAATTCTGGGAACTCTCAAGGGTGGACACTAGACCAATCGACTGAATATTTAAAGACTCCTTTTTGTTCACATCACGCTGTCTCCTGAAACATTTCTCCGTAGTATAACCAAGCTTACTACAATAAGTACATTTACTTTTCTGAAATCTAGAGGTGAAGCTGGTATTTACTTCCTGAGAAACATAATCTTTATTCTCTTTCCTGTTACCTGTACTCTGAGTAGAGGCAACGTACTTACTCTCAGCTTTCCTTTTTTCTCTAGAATATCTCTTGTGAGTGAGAACATATTCATCAGCTAAAACTGCAGCATCAGACAAATTATCTGTTCTTTTCTCATCAAGATATAGGCTTACACCATTATTAATGCACCTCTTGAAGTCCTCCAGTAAAATCATCTGCTTAAATTTGTCAAAATCAGAATCCACATTCTTAGAATTTAACCACTGCTCTAACAGATCTTCTTTGATTTTTGCATACTCAACATGGGATTGCTTATCTTGCTTATAAGTTGTCCTAAATTTTACTCTATAGGCTTCAGGAACAAGCTCATAGGCCTTAAGAATCAAGCTCTTAACTACATCATAATTATCAAATTGATCCTGAGGCAAAGATGCATAAGTTACTTGAGCTTTACCGGTGAGAACAGTTTGAAGGAGTACTGGCCAATACTCCTTGGGCCAATTAAAACCTGTAGCTACCCTCTCAAACTACAGAAAATACTTTGTTAAATCAGATTCATTAAAAGGAGGGACAAGTTTAACATTTTTAGCCACATCAAAATCATCAGAGCTAGATGATCCAGTTCCACCTTATTTCATGCGATACTCATGGTCTGCCTGAATCCTAGCAATTTCAACTTGTGCCTCAGCCTCCTTCGAACGGGCCTGAAATTCAGCCTCCTTATCACGAGACTCCGCCTCCTTAGCCTGAGCCTCCTGCAGGGCTAGCTGTAACTTAGCTAATTCAATCTGCGTTTGCTCATTTGGAGGAGTTACATTAAACAAGCTTTCATTAATCATGTCAACAATTTGATCTTTAGAATGATGAGAGCGAACTGCAATTCCCAATTGTTGAGCAACAAGCTTAAGTTCATTCTTTGTTCTGTTTTCTACATCACACACTGTTTGCACATTTGACAAAAAATCTTTGGCTTCGTCAAGTGTAGTAATAGTAGACATCATGAATAAGTAACAGTCAAAAAATATCAAGGAATATCCTTATGATAATATCCTGAATATCCTGATGAGAGGTCGTCAAATTTATGTTACGGAACAGAGAAAGATAATGTACACTTTAAGTGAGAATACTAAAAATCACTACTGTCCCGTAAAGTTCCAGGTTCAAAACAAAAGAGTTAGATAAAATTACAAGTTAAAGTTTAATGCACAAACTAACAACAAAACATTCAGGACTCATAAGGATAATGTAATGGCAAAAAAACAGGTTAAATATATGGTTAACTGCAATAGCCTCTATTAACATGAAATTAGCAAGAGTAAATTTACCTAAGTCAGCCCTGATAAAATGAAAATACACTTGGTAATGCTCAGTTAATGCAAGATATATTATTACAGATACAAAATATTATTAAAACTGGCTGACAAAATGAATCCTACATAAATTACAATAACCTTACTAGGCCTAAGAATCAACCTTACGCTACACAGTACAAGAAAAAAATGCAACAACAGTTATACTCAAATTACACAGCTGCTAGATGGTTGGAGACTTCCTGAGCACTCACAATAATAACTGTACAGGGGAGGACAGAGATGTGAACAAAATGAGGAGCAGATCTAAGTGGCAATAATGTAGAGACTGAGCTCATTATATAGGGGCCAGCAGAGCTTGATACAACTTGTAAGAAGGACGCGCAAATGAAGCCATGGGGACAAAGAGTTGACAATCCCGCTCTGAACAACAGAAAGAACGACTTACTCTACTATAACGGTAGAATGGGGGAGTGAGGTAGAACACGCTCGTGATCAAACAGGCAGCACACTGTACGTTAGAATTACACAAAGGATGATGAAATCATAGGCTATGTAACAATATATATATATATATATATATATATATATATATATATATATATATATATATATATATATATAAAAGAAGTTTTAAGCAAGACTTGTTCAAACAGAAAAGAAAACAAATTAGAGTAAGAATGCGCACAACCAGCTGATCGTTTGTTTAGTCTACAGCTGCCCCAGGGAATGTAAGTACCATATGTGCTTTTAGTACTGCAACATGACCACATTCTTTAGTAAAGCAAATTTGGAAAAGAAGAGGATAAAGGTAGAAAGCAGGACGATGATTTCTACCAAGAACTGGTTGAAACGGAGACACAATAAACTGGTGGAACGAGTACACAGGCTAGAGATGACTTTTCAAAATGAGATAGAGGAAATTAAGAAACAGATGCACTTGCAAAAGGAAGAAAGGGAAAAATTAAGGAAGGAAGTCAACAAGAAATACATAACCATAGATGAGCTGACAGTAGAACTGGGTTCACTTAGGAGAAAAATTAGTGAAATGGCAAGTACAGTAGTCAACCATGAGAGTATTATGAAAGAGTTCAAAAATGATACAGAGACAATTAGGCAAGTAAGCAGTCTGATTGACCAGAGCAGTGATATTGAGGGGAAGATAACACAGGTGAATGAAGCTGTGCAAAGCTACAAAAATGATGTGGAAACCAACAATGCTGAAATGATGAAAGTAAAGAAAGACTTAGAAACAAGGGTGGAAGAAAAAAACATTAAAAAGGAAGTGAAAAGAATAATCCAAAACAACCCTAAGTTAGTCAGGGATTCAGTAGATATCAACAAATCTATAGTAATTACTGGTATAAAAGAGGAAGAAGAAAAAAAAAACACGATCTCAAGAGACAGAAAGGAGATGGCAAATGTAATGAGCATATTGAAAGAAGTATCAGAGGAATTCTGTAGTAAAGACATAGAGGAACACAAAAGGTTAGGGAAATACGAGAGAAGCAAATCAAGACCCTTAAAATTAACCTTCTAGAGTGTAAACATCGTGGAGGAGATACTAAAAAATGCAAAGAATCTTATGGCAAAAGAGGAGTTCAAAAATGTATGGATAAAAAGATCCCTAACACAAGAGGAACTGAAATTACTGAAAGAGAAGAGGGAGGAAGGCAAAACAAAAAATGAGGGAAGATTAGAGGAGGAGAAGAATTCATTTTTTTTTTTTCCTTTTTTACAAAGTAGTAGGATTGCAGGTACGAAAGTGGTACATAAACAGGAGGGAATAAAAAGAAGGAAGGTAGTAGAACCAAGTCATGACAAGTATATAAACAAGATGATTAAGTTGATGTACTCAAATATGGATAGAATGGTATCTAAATGATCAGAGAAAATGAACCACATATAATATGCCAACCTGAAACAAAATGAACACCAAGGCTATCATATGACATCCTAAACTTAGAGGAATATAATATATGGAGAAGAGATAGGAACTAGATATACCCTCACAAGTAGAACTGATTGCAGTAGAGATCAATACATCTGCAGGGAAAGTAATTGTAGCCAATTTGTACATGCCACCCAAGTCAAACACATGGGAAAGAGACGAGTATAAGGACCTGGCAGAGAATACAATTCAGAGTTTAAGATCATTACTACATAAAATGGAAGAGAAATCGGAAAGAATCATACTAACTGGAGATTTTAATACAAATATAAATTGGAATACTCTAGATATAATAAGCCAAGAAAGCTGTTGGGACCAAAAGCTCCTGGATCTCGTGCAAGTTTTTCCTAACGCAACATGTAAGGGAAAGCACCAGAGAAAGAGGACTCGATGTACCCTCAGTGCTAGATCTCATATTTACTAGGCAAGAAAACGATATTGACAATTTAATATACCTCCCTCCATTCGGCAAAAGCGACCATGCAGTACTAAATTGCAACTTCAGGATAGCATATGACATAGTTAACAGCAATGAAAGTTACAAAAAGAGGCTAAAGTATAAAAAGGGAAACTATCATGACCTAAAGAAGTACTTCTTAGAAACTGATTGGGGAAAGGAGCTTAGAGGACAAGAATTAAATGCAATATATATATATAATTATGTGAATTTTATGAAATAGGAGTCCAGAAGTACAACCCAAAGCACAAAGAAGCAGAAAATAAAATAAAAAAATGGTTCAATACAGAATGTAAAAAATCAAAAGAAAAAAGAGATTTGTTGTGGAATAGATACAGAAGACGCAAGAGTGAAAGGGCATATAATAATTATAAACAAGCAAGAAACGATTATACAAGAATAAGGAGGGAAGCCCAAAAACAGTTTGAGGAGGATATAATAAATAAAAGTAGTGATCAACCGAAGCTATTTTACAGCAACATCAGAAGCAAAACCAAAGTTAATGATAAAATACAATCCATTACGGACGAGGGAATCACCTATATACAAGAGAAGGATATTTGTGAAGCACGAAACAAGAAATTCCAATCAGTTTTTACTGAGGAAAAAATTTTGAGAGGGATTACGTGGAACAGACATGCCCACACATACTACCAGATATACAAATATCAGAATAAGTAATACAGGAGGAGCTAAGTAAATTCGACAAAGGAAAAGCAAATGGTCCTGATGAAATTTCATGTTGGGGACTACATGAATGTGCAAAGGAGTTAAGTAAACCATTATTTTTAATTTTCAGGAAATCCTTGAGTCAAGGTAAACTACCTGATATTTGGAAGAAAGCAAACATTGTCCCCTTATTCAAGAAAGGGAATAGACAAAATTCACTCAACTACCGACCAGTATCATTAACCAGTGTTGTAAGCAATGTATTAGAAAAGCTTATAAGAAAAGCTTGGGTAAATCATCTAGAAGAACACAATATGATAACAGAAAGACAGTTTGGTTTCAGAAAAGGAAAATCATGTGTTACTAATCTGTTGAGCTACTATGACAGAGTAACAGACACATTACAGGAAAGAGAAGGATGGGCGGACAGTATCTATTTAGATTTCAAGAAAGCATTTGACATAGTACCACACCAAAGACTTTTATGGAAATTGTACCATCAAGGAGGAATTCGAGGCAAACTGTATTGTTGGATGCAAAATTTTCTCATAAGAACAGAAATTAGAAGAGTACTAAGGGGAAATTACTCATCATGGAAAGAAGTGACTAGTGGGGTACCACAGGGCTCAGTGCTGGCACCAATCATGTTTTTAGTGTATATAAATGATACAGACAATAACACTGGAAATGAAAGTTATTTAAATATGTTTGCAGATGATGCAAAAATACAAAGGAGAATTACTCACACTGACTCTTGTAAAGAGCTACAAGAAGAATTAAATTAACTTCATGAATGGAGTAATACATGGCAAATGGACTTCAATGTGGACAAGTGTCATGTAATCAAGTTTGGTAAAAGTGGAAAAAAGACCTGATTGGGATTATACGTTAGGAAATAAAACCCTACACACATCAGAAAGAGAGAAAGACCTAGGTGTGATTATCAATAACAGACTATCTCCGGCTGACCGCATCAGTGAGAAGGTATGGAACACGTATACACTGCTTGCAAATATAAGAATAGTGTAGTGCCACACATTTGATATTCATGTATGTGTTTAGTAGTACTGTAATTTTAAGTTAGATAGGGTGTAACCTGAATATTAGTTTATAAGTTCCTACCCTAAGTAGTAATTCATATATTAATAATTACTGTAGGGCTAACTCTATTTTTATATGTATGTATCTCTGTATCTATGCAGTGGGTGATGTAATTGTAGATGTTGAGCTATGGGAATTCCTTAGTCAAGCCGAGTAATGAAAGACACATGCGAGCAGCTTATCCCCTCCCTTTGTGCGTCATTGCCGGGCGCCGAGTTTAAACGTTAAACAGAGTAATGATGAATATACAATTCTTTCCGTAACCTAGTTGTGAAATGCTTGCTAATGAAGCTGCTAGAACACCAGTATGTAAGATTAGCAGTCCAAAAGGCCTAAATAATGTCATTTGTGAGGATTTAAAGTCCCGTTTATCTTGGCCGTCACTAGATGGCAAGAGCTGCTCTCAGATTCAAATTGAAATAGTAATAGAATCAGTATCTAAATTAAGTAAGGAATAAATCCCAAATTTTCCCCAATTCAATCAAAAGTCTTGGCGTCATGAGTACACTGCTAAATAAATTGTAAAGAGAATTGAAACCCACCATATTTCAAAAACATAATCTCATTTGAGCTAACAGTGGCGTCCTGTGGTGCCCGACAGGCCCCACTCAGGGTTGCCAGGTCTACAGAAATTTCTGTATTTCTACAGATTTTTGGAAGGATCTACAGAAATACAGAATTTTGTGCTTAATCTACAGATATTTTGATATATTACAGAAATTCTCAAGAAATTTTACAAGCAATATGGAAAGGAATTCAATTTACAAATACCATAGAGAAATTTAGCAGTGGGCAAGAGGACAGTCTTGAAAGAAAGCGTATTGTATACAGTAGGTAACCCTTGAAACGTAAAGTTTTCTATGAAATATTGTATTTTCATTAATTTCAAATTATGTCGTTTAAGCTATATTAGACTAGTACTTGCAGTATAACAATTAATATACTTATAAACTGCTTAATCTGTGAACTAATACGAAAAATTTCAATGTTAAATATATACATTTTTCTACTATCGAATGCGCCAGTGTACTGCCATTTTTGTTTACATTCTGAGGGAGTCAGAAGCAGGTATGTCAGAGTTAGTATCGGAAGTTTGGACATATTTGGAATATATTAGTGGTGTTAGCGACTGTTCCTACGGTTATCTAATATAACAAGGTTATAGTTATTTGGCCTAGAAAGTTATGAGCAAAACGAAAAGTGAAAAAGGGGCTCGCTCTTTTAGCCCTTGTTTTCAGTATTAAGTTTTCAGTTAGGTTCGTGTCTAACTTGACCCATAGTAACTGTGTGTTAACCCGCATTTTATGAATTTGAAATATGAAAATTCATACCATATTTTTAATTTAATAAAACTATTAATCTTAGATTATTCGTATGGAATTAATCTTTTTTTTTTCTTTTAAATAAAGGCACATATAACTTCTAAGACTTATATTTGCATACCTTTTGTCAATATATGCGTGAAATTGTGATCTACAGAATTTTTTTCAAATCTCAAGAAATTTTATGGATGATTCTACAGATATTTTAGGGCCAGCACCTGGCAACACTGGCCCCACTTGCTGCCCAAACATCGTGTATAACAGACGTTCGTTTAGGTGAGTCGTCCACATTTCTTCTTCCTCCCCCTCTTTTTCTTTGTTTAATCCATACTTATTGTGAACTATGAGAAGTAATATTGTTGAGAATTTAACGTAGAGTGACTTGCTGCCCAAACATCGTGTATAACAGACGTTCGTTTAGTCCCCAGACACCGGCGGCGACGTCCGTGGGAGCACGCCATTATTCCCAAGTATTGCCCATAGACTTTTACGCTTACACTTGCACCACTCACGAGTTATTATTACAAACCGAAGGTAGTTGATGTGTTATGAATGATTCTATCAAGTGAATTTTTTTTTTGTAGATAAGGAATAGAAGTATAAAAGTGATATGTTCTGTAACGGAAAGGAAAATTCAAATTCATCAACTGTTCTCTTTCTTTAAAATCAGTTTATTAGAAAAATTATAATCAGGAGCGTGGAAGGGAACTTACTGATTGTGAACAATAATGTGATATTTAAGTTGTACCTCGAGGCTAAATAAGCCCGAGTGATTGAGGTGTTCCCAGTGATTGTATTTATTTTTTTTTTAAATTATTCCTCGAGGCTAGACAGGCCCGAGAGATTATGTATTTCTAGTGATTATATAACATTGTCGATGGTGAAACGTGAAAAACAATACTGATTTGATGTGAGAACCGAGAAAATTATATGAGGAGAATACCTTATATGGGTGAAAGATGAATACAAATAATCATTCTTATTGATACGAGGCTATGCCAGCCCGAACAGACAAATCATATCCGTAAAAGTGTCCCTGTCTTGAGGCCAATGTTGAGCCCAAGAGTAACGGCCAAAAAGAAAGTAAAGTATAACGACTCCATATCTCGCGTGTATCAAAATTGTTTCGTCTGGTAACAATGTTAGAGGAATGAACACCCAAAAGCCTTAGTAACCTTTACAAATTTCTCTCATACTAAAAAGGGTCATGTAATAAGAAATGTTGTTGTGGAAATTAATAGAATTATTAAAGTAGAGTAAAGTATATACCATTCTCTTTCCTTTATTAGTATACCTAATCACGGAAATTATGTCCTCAAGCCAAATTCACTCCCCTTCCAATTCAAGATTCCTTCGCTGAGGGAACGACAACCACCTGAGGTACCGACTAAATCTAAACTCGGCCAAACACTACAAACGCTACCACAATTCATTCTTTTCATAAATATTTACCATCCACTATACTAAGTCGAGTACCACGTGTATATCCATGGGTGAGTTGATCAATACCCACAACAGGTAAGAAAATACCTACCCCTATCATCATTACACTGGTGTCAACTGGTGGGATAAAGTTTCAGGTTTTACACTGGTGTCAGTCAGTGGCATAAAAGGTCTTACCACTAGCATCACACTGGTGAATACCGGTGGGACAACATTCATAGCTTTACAATAGCATTCTCATACATATATGAAGACATGCTAAGAAAGATAATAACATCATTAATCAGACCAACCCTTGAGTATGCATCAGTAGTCTGGAGTCCTCATCTCAAAAAACACATAGACAAGATTGAAAAAGTTCAAAGGGCCACTACAAGATGGGTACCAAGCTTAAGGGATCTAAGCTACGAAGAAAGACTAAATAAACTGAATCTACCAACACTACAGGAGAGAAGGGAAATAGATGACATGATTATGCTATATAAATGCATATCAAGGAAGGAGATAATAGACATAAATGATTGCTTAACCTAGAGGGAAGCATCAGCAAGAGGGCACTGCAAAAAACTGCATAAGAAGAGAGGTGATAAAGACGTAAGGAAATTCAGTTTCCCAAATAGAGCAATTGATCAGTGGAATGCACTACCGAATGGAATAGTGTGTGCCAAAACAATTCACAATTTAAAGGATATGTACGATAAATATGGTTTAAGACATGGTACAGTACGATCTTGACTCATTCCTGTAAAGATACAATTAGGTACCGGTAAGAACAATTAGGTAAGAACACACACACACACACACACACAATACAATACCGACTCGACTTTTAATTTCGAGAGTACGGGTTTAGTAAGTTTAAGGTTATATAGTCAATTTCATACTGTACCCTGTTGATAGTACGCCAATTTCAATGGTACTTCTTAATGCACTAGTGGAAAGTAGAGAGAAGTGGAGATAATGATGTTTGATAATGCTGTAATCTCTTCCCCACAAGAGTACCTGTTGACTGAATAACGTATCTGTTAGGGAAAATGAGGAAAAAGAATTAAGTAGAAATCAGATCTGTCATACTTAGGGGATGAATACAGACTGTTCATAACCTGCCACAACGAGAGGTCTTCACCAATTTAAATATGTAGACTTGTTGCAGGAAAGACGAAGGAATCATACTGTTGAGACAGAGAGGAACCAGGCAATTATTGATTTTCAGATTAAACACTTACCTTAGTATTGCAGAGACAACAGGTGAATGTGGTGTGGTTGTTAAGAGCACTAGTTGACAGCCGGTGAGATACTGTTCCGCTACCTGATCCACCATCTCCCCAACCCGCTCCACGCCCACCTCCTGCACATCCATACTCCGTGCCTGCATCACCACAGCGTACACCACCAATATTAGCCGCCAAAAGCACTTCATAATGCCTGGTGCATATGTTGCCCTATGTATAAAAATGGTAAAACGAACATTAAACACACACACACACACACACACACACACACACACACACACACACACACACTTCCTCCTCATAGTTGCCAGGTAGCCCCTGAATACACTCTTTTGTCCATATTTCAGATTTATGTTTGAAAACTTTCGACAAAATTCCTGTGTCCGGCCTGCGAATCGAATTAACAGATTTCTTGATGCCGCAAACTGAACTATTCATCTCTTAATGGCTCCAGTCGGATTAGTGACGTCTTAATGCCACGATTCAACTTATGGGCCTCTGAATGCCACGAATCAGGGCTGCAGATGGGAAGATTTAACATTTTCATTAAATACAACACCGGCATCCTGGGAAAATAGTGTTATTATTATAACAGAAAGCCCGGGAAGGTAATGTCTGCTACCGACACATAAACGTACATGTGTGTGTGTGTGTGTGTGTGTGTGTGTGAAGCAATTACTGAATTATGATATTGCCAGCCTTAACAAAGTAAAAACAGAACTTCCGGTATCTTTCCCAGAATCTGTTAGTTATAGGAGTACAGTGGGAGGGTCATCGCATCGTGAAGGTGTACAGTCGTCCTCAGGACCTCCGTCAAGGAGGTTATGTTTTACCCCACGTTGGATTGTTTGTCTGTTAGCAGGATTACTCAAAAAGTTAAAAGCGGATTTTGATGAAATTTTGTGGAAAGGTGCGCCATGGAACAAGAAAGAGTTTATTAAAATTTGGAATGGATCCGATTCCGGATCCTGTGTCCACTTATCCGGATCCTCGATTACCCAAAAAGTTATGGATGGATTTTGATGAAATTTTGTGGAAGGGTGGGGCATTTGTCACGGAAGAAATGATTAAATTTGGGGGTGGATCCGAATCCGGATCCAGATCCGAAGTATCTCCGATATCTCCAAAAGTTCGCAATGAATTTAAATGACATTTTGTGGAAAGGCGGGTCATTGAATAAGAAAGAATGGAATAATTTTGGGGATGGATCCGGATCCAGATTTGGATCCTATATCGACGGGTCCGTTTCTGGATCTTTTTAAATGAGAATGGCTTTGGCCGAGGTATGCGCTCTCTGAACACTTTCTAGTTAAAACATTTCTTGCTAATACTGGCACTGGTGTCGACACAAGTACTGAGGATCAGGTATGGGTGAAATTTTGTTTTGCATCTAGAGCTTTATTTGCCTCTTGCTGCGTTCTTCCTCCCGACTCTCAGTATTATACAAATAGTTCCTTTGTATGGACTGAAGAGAAATTAAAGATGTTGGCAACAGTAGATAGCTTCCTTCTTGCTGAAGACTTCAGTGCGAGATTTAGTAGTCTTGCTAGGGAGATCCCCACTCTTGTATAGCTGCCTAACAGGATGATTACGAGCAAGCGAGCGATTCACTTCCAGTTAAGTCTGGAAATGAGCAGCCCTGCCCGACCCGACCCTCACTTTGAACAGAAGCTAACAACTTTACTCGTAAGTGAAGCAGAGTAGCATTTCTTTCTGCATGTAATACATTCATTCAATAAATATTGTTATCAACAAAAAAAAACTTGCTCATAACGACGTAGGATCTCTTGGAATCTCGAGTTTTCCAAGGGAGTGCTCGGCTCCAATCGGTGAATGCCTCAATTACAAAACCAGATTTTAAAAGATTTTTCGTCGTAATACTGTGTTTATCGGCATCAGCTATAGGAAGTAAATATCGGATCTTCTGCCTATAATGTTATAGGAAGATTGTGAAAACATGGCGCTCACTTGCTCATCACACGCTCACAACGGCACTTTACTGGTATATACAGACTCTCGTATACCAGACCCCATTCAGTACCCAAACGATAACATCTTGTCTGCTATTTGGATACGAGCTGGAATGATAGTTCTGGATAACCTAAAGGTACATGATCGTCATTTCATAGCAGACCAAACGTATCGGAAGGGTCAAGAGTGGATGTCTGATTTAGAGGTTTTCAACTTGACCCTTAGTATATTGAGTACAGTGAATGATTTGCATGTCATCAAGCAAGTTCAATGCCATCCGATGACGCCTCCTTATCAGTAACCATGTCATTCTGCAAAACAGCTTTGAAAAGTTAAAGGCTCGAGCTGGAGGGTTAGTTGATTGCGCCGTTTTAATTGAGTATGTGCCCAGGAATGAGACTGTTAAACCCATCGGTGTAAAATACATTAACACAGAGTTGTTATAACGGAATCTGGCTGAGAATGAGACTTCCGATATGAATGCAGATGACAAGTGTGTGGCACGATTAACTTAGTCACTGTAGGAGTGGGTGAGGAGTGCTGGGTATGGAAAGCACCGACATGTAAATGAGGATGGTAATCACAATAAGGAAGTGAGTCTGGGAAGATGAAAGAGAAAGTTAAGTAATAAGAATGGTCATAGATATGGAGAGTTGTGGATTGGTGTGGTGAATTCAAGGCAGATAATAATCCTTGCGACAAACCATCGGATCATGATTTCAAAGTGTTCATTGAAAGTGTATAGAATTCAACATCACACTTGCAGCTTCCCATGAATGATATTGTAAGCAATGAAATTGTATCAAAAAAAGATCAACGAATATCTGGTAACAGCGTGGAGAAAGAAGCCATACATATGAGTTCACATAAGGCCTACGGGCCAGATGGACTTACTTCTGGAGTCTTTAGATTTTTCCCTTTGTTACGTTTATGTGTCTGACTCTAGGCATACGCATTGCATCCTGTTCCCAAGACCCAATAATCCTCCTACATACCATACACCTCTATTTGTCACTACTTCAATGCTAACACCCACCGTCCATATTGGGTACATGCCAGGGCTGTCTCATACTGGACCCTGGTTACTTCTCACAACGACACTTATTAACCTAATTTTCAGTCAAGGCCTGTATCGCATCGCCTGGATTTGTCCAAAGTTTCTTACAATATGTACGAAAAATTACAGGGGCATATGTGTAATTAATAGTTGTGCAAAACTGTATGATGTGATATTATGTTCACGGCAGAAAAGATGGTTCATACCATATTGGGAGCAAGCTGGCACACAGGAAAAACGATGTTGTATAGAACGCATTGTTACTGTACGTATTTTGTGTGATATTCCATGAAGGAAAAGATATAAACTCTGTTACTTTTGTAGATTGTTCTCAGGCATATGACTTGGTTCCTTGCTATATGTTGTTTCGTGTGCTGAGACGACTGGGGTGTGGTGCAGTGATGCTGGTGGCCCTGGTGGCCATGTATGCCGTCACAGAAAACGTTCTCGGCTCGGTGGTGGACACGGTAATGGTGTGGGTCTGCCGGGGCTCACCCACCTCATGCCAATTTTCATCGTATTTAATGATCTCACAACGATGGTAAAAGAAGGAGCGGGGGTAGATGGGCTCTTGTCTTGGCTTCATGCTTTAGTCCTCAAGGACAACACAATTTTGGTACCTACAAGACACAACATGATTAAGAAAATTAAGGTTTTGTGAAAGTACTACACTGACTACGGAATGTAAGTGAATTCAGTGAAAACGAAATTTTTTTGTAGTTAATGGCAATAAAGATGAGAAGCCATTACATGTAAGTGACTCAGTAGTGGAGTGTTGTGACAAGTACGTATGTGTATACTTCAGTCCACCTTTCTCGGCAGACGGCTCCACAACATCCACCGTCAAAACACACGCATCATCAAAGATCCCACGTGTTTAAATTCGTATCATTTATAAGGAAAAATAATAACATTCCATTTATGGTATAAAGACGAATGTTTGATGAAGCATTAATGTGCACTTTACTGTATGACTGTGAATCTTGGTTGGCTGCTAATGAAAAATCTATGGTAATGCAATACAAATGGTGTCCTAACGAGCTACTATGAGTTAGGAAGTTTACATGTAATGAGATCTGTTACACAGAGGCAGTGTACCTTATATTTCCCCAGTTTCTGGAAAAAAACAACACAGGTTTTTTCGTAAGATGTGGCTAGAAAGATGAACTATGATGATACTCTTGCTTTTCCGATAAAAACAGCGATTAACGGTAACATAGTAACATCCACACTCATTAGCCAGCATGTAATTAGTGACGTGAGGGACACACACGCCAACATACAAGATACAGTGTCAAAAGTTCTGAACAGTGACTCGTCCAGACGAAGAACTTACGCAGAGATCATTCTTAATTTCAGCATCCATGCTTTTTATAACACCAGACACACAATTAATTAATCTCACAGCCTGGCTTTGACTCGTTTCCGGGTGAGTGGTCACAGCCTGAAGTGTAAAACGTGTTGCTTGCATAGGCGCGGTCAAGGTCGCTTGCCACTGCATGAACGTTTCTGCCAGTGTGGCCTGGTGTAAGCAGAGGCACATGTTGAGGAACACTACCCCACCACGCAACACCTTAGATTATTGTATTGATCTTACAAGATTCAAGATTTATTTTCAGACTTAGCCCCAGATGTAGTGTATGACGAAATTCACTATTTTTTTTAAAAATTCACAATTGAGCTACTGCTGGAAAGAATGAATGTTTATTTACAGTACAATAAATATATTTAACAGCATATAGCTGGCTTACGGATGAGTGAATATAATTGCAGACTTTTTTTTTTTTTTTACAAAAAACATCCAGTTATTTACTTTACCAACGTTCATGTGTGCATGTGCACAGTGTTACTACATTGTACTATACGCTATATATTTAAAAAAAAATAAATGCTGTGGTCCATAAATTATCAATGTGTTACTCTACCTGTCTATCTGTCTAACCATCCATCTGTGTGTGTGTGTGTGTGTGTGTGTGTGTGTGTGTGACTGTCACTGTTTGTACACGTACCTTTTGTATGCGTGTGATTTTTTTCTATGTCTTTTGGGTGTATGTCTTCATACAACCACCACAGGCTGAGAAAGGTCAAGCCCCTAGCTTGGTGACGACAAAGCGAGATGCCTGGATCCACTATCTGACTCACTTCTGCTTCATTTCTGCAATGGTCACGGCCTTTCCTTTAACTTTCTCTCTGTTGAACACCATCTCTCCTCCACTGAACCTCACCCTCTCTTCTTAACTGAGACTCAACTTCTGAGACAACCAACATCAAACCCTTTTCTGTATTCTCCTACTTTCTCTATACTCATTTCAAATCCAAAGGTCGCTGTTGTGCATATGTATGCAACAACATATCTTGTTCTCATGTTCCTGAAACTGAATCTTCTGAATTATCTACTCTATGTCTTGGGCTGTTCTATTATTCAGTGACTAAATATATCAATGCTGTTTACTTATCCCCTAATTCTTGAAGTATCTTGCCTCTCAGATGAAATAAATCCTATCAATTTCTCCTATCTCAGAAATCTCCATTCTAGGAGATTTCATTGTTCACCACCACCTTTGCCTCTCCTCTCCTTTCACTGATCCACCTGGGGAAAGACTACATCGTTTCTATCCTTGATGACCTAGAGCAGCTCGAACAGCACCCTACCCATACCCCTGACAACCTTGGAGAAAGTTCCAACATACTCGACCTCTTCCTTACAACTAATCCTTCAGCTTATGCTGTTAATCTTCTCTCTATGTTGGGCTTCTTTTGACACAACCTTATCACCTTAATCTTTCCTATCGTTTCAGTAAGGCCTGTGGACCCTCCCAAGAAGTGGCGGCGGGTAGGGCACTTTGGGAATGCTGATGGGAGACCCTTATGCAGTATTTCCTTGATTTTCCTTGGAATGGTTATTGCTTCCACGGCCGAGAGCAATCTTGGTGTGCTTTGTGCATTATGGAGGTTATTCTCTCAGGCATGGAAGCAAACATTCCTTTCTCATATTGTATGACAAATGCAAAAAAGAACTTTGTTTAATCATGCTTCTTCTAATGCTTTCCACAACAAGGATAAGGTCTACAAAAGTTACCGGAACCATCACACCCCTGAATCACATCTCTTTTATGTTTCTGCCCGGAATCATGTTAAGTCTGTTCTCTCTGCTAAAAATTATTTCATTCATACTAAACGTTCTGAGCTCTCCAACTTAAATTCTCCCCGCTCCTGAATCCATGCCAAAAATCTTTCTGACAACTTTACCTCATCACCCTTTCCTCCTCTTTTCAACTCTGATGGTTCTGTAGCTATTTCTTCTACTGATATAGCAGAACTTTTCACACAGACTTTCTCCTCCAGTTCCACCTTAGATGATTCCAATGTTGTTTCTCCATCACTTCCCCCTACTGACTTCATCACAGCTGAATTAAAATGTCTTCAATTGGTGTATTTTCTGCCATCACTGGCCTCAGTACTAACAAGGCATATGGGCCTGATGGGGTCCCTCCTGGCATCCTCAAGAACTGTGTTTCTATGCTTACACCCTGCCTGGGTGAACTCTTTTGTCTTTGTCAACTTGTACCTTTCCTCCTAGCTGGAAGTTTGCTCTAATTCACTCTGCCCCAAAGAAGGGTGACCATTCCCATCCCTCAACCTATCGCCCAATAGCTTTAACATCTTGTGTTTCAAGTTTTTGTGTGTAATTGGAACAAAAATTTTTAAAGCATCATTTCTATCACAACCTTCTTTTTGATCATCAGTATGTGTTGCTCCAGGTACACTACACCGTCAATCTTCTGACCTACCTCTGAGACTCTTGGTTATCCTCCTTTCGGAACTTTGGCAAGAGCTTTACCGTTGCACTTGACATCTCAAAGGCTTTTGATCGAGTCTGGCATAATCTTTAATTTCCTAACAGCCCTCCTACCATTTCCATCCGTCTGTCTGTGCTTTCATCTGTAGCTTCCTTTCTGGGTCATTCTATAGCAGATGTTGTAGATGGTCACCATTCTTCTCTTAGAGCTATCACCAACTCTCTTCCTTTTATTCATCAATGACCTTCTAAGTTCTACATCAAACTTTATCGACACATACATTGATGACTCCACCCTTCACCTTTCCATTTGCTTCCTGCAGTGTCCGTCTCAGCAGTTGCTTCAACAAACAAGGGATAAAGCTAAGGCACACCTTATGTCTGACTTGGCTCATATCTCGGATTAAGGTAAAAGTAATCTTGTTGTTTTTAGTGCAACAATAACTCAGTTTTTACATCTATCAACCAGACAAAATCTTCCACAGGAGTATCCTTTAATTTTTAACAATATCCAACTGAATCCTGCATCATCTTTAAACATTCTTGGAGTTTCATTCTCTAGGGATTTATCTTGGAAAGGTCATATTGCCCCTCTTGTAAAATCTGCTTCCAGAGATTAGGTGTCACTAAGCCAACTCTGTGGCTTCTTTAACCCAGCACTGTTGTTGACTTTATATACGGGCTTTTTTCTTCCCTGTATAGGAAACATTCCTCATGTAGGGGAAAGCTCCCCACATACAGCTCTTCTCAACAAGGTGGGGTCAAAGGCTTTCCATTTCATTAACTTTCCTCCTCATACTGGCTCCCTTCAGCATCTGTCTCTTTGTTGCACTGCTGCATCTTTGTGTCCCTCTATAACTGCTTCAATGGTCACTGCTCCTCTGAAATATCTGCTTGCATTCATCGACCACTATGTTGGGCACGTAGCACCCGTCTAGCAACAAACTCTCGACTGTCCATCTCTATAATGCTAGAGTTAATAGTTACTCCCAGTCCCTTATGTATTCAACAGGTAATCTCTGGAGCTGTCTCTCTCTCTCTCTCTCTTTGTATTTCCAGCTATCTATGATCTCCATTCTTTCAAACACAGCGTGTCTATGCATCTCGAAATGAGCAGATCTTGAATTTGGCTCTCTTTCATTTTTTTTTTTTTTAGGGGGAACAATTTGCTCGTTCCTGGCATTTGGTTCCTTCTTCAGTTATTTAAAAAAATCATATGCTGGTAAGGACTTTGCATCATGACTGTCACACCAAAACTTTCTTTCTACAAACCCACTGCTATATTCTTCTCCAGCTGGGAAAGGACACCCCGGTGCTTACTCCTGACAAGCAGGGGTTTACAGAAGTTAACCTAAACATTTGCCTTTCCGGTCCACCTTTGCAGGTAACTGTGTCTGTCAAGGCATCGCACATTGCAGTTGAAAAACCAAAAGTATCCCTGTGACTCTTGCTTGATACTGTCCAAGGCACACAACAGTGCCATACTTCTGAGCTTATTGCCCATGAACTGAACATACATAAAACTGACATTAATGCCTTGTCCGAGACTCACCTCTCTGGAGGGGGCAACCTGTTAGAAGCCGGAGAAGGGTATACCTATTTCTAGAGGGGATACGCAAACAATGTAAAAAGAAACCATGGTATTGGCTTTCCAGTCCAAAGAAACCTACAAAAGATCCAAGAATCACCTGTGGGTATATCTGAGACTGATGTCTTAGCATATACCACTCTCTAAAGGTTAATATGCAACACTCAACAGTGCCTATACCCAAGGCTTGACTCTGGGGGACATGGTCAAAGACTCCTCTTATGCCTCTCTGGATACTACCATTCAATTGATACATCATAATGACAAAGTCATCCTGCTTGGAGATTTTAATGCCAAAGTAGGAACAGATAATCACCTCTGGCAAAGCTTTATGGGCTGCATGATATTGGTAACATGAACAACAATGGCCTTACAGTGATTTCCTTATGCTCAGAAAACAGTCTGGTCATCACCAACACCATTTTTCAACTTAAGATTAAACACAATACACGATCTAGGCATTGGCACCTAATTGACTCTCACTGTAATGCAGCGAGATCGAAGAGAAGCTTTTATAACCCAACCTATGAGAGGTACTGAGTGCTCAGCAGACCATATCCTTATACTCATCAAATGCAACTAGCCATAATTATGCCCACAACTGTGCCATAGACCATCCTCCAAGAAACTAAACTGTAGTATTTTAAAGGATTGAGCATTATGTAACACCTTCTGCAGCACTATTACAGACAAGCACTCTCAATGCCCACCACTTGACCCAAACAAAAATGCAACAAACAAAAGCACAGAGTAGCTGAACATTAATACACTGCCTTGAAGACCAGGCACTGCCATAAAGATTGGTTTGATGAAAATTATGAGGGCATACACAAGTTTCTTTCAATAAAGAATAGAGCATGTATCAACTGGCTGGCTCATCCTAGCTGCATAACCCTAAAAACTGAATTCCAGTATCTCAGAAGTGAAATCCAGAGAAATCTGCGTGACATGGATAACAAATGGTGGACTGAGCATGCAAGAGGTGCAAAGACTGGGTGATATTAATGAACGACATTGGTTCTACAAGTCCAGTCCTTCAAGTAGGCCAACTTCTAGAGCCAGTGGCTGTCAAACAATGTCTTGGTGAATTCAAGTGACTTTGTCCTGTTCTCACGTTTGAAGAAATTGGAAAGCTTCTCCACAAACGACTCTACTCATGATATCACATTCACAATCCACCAAGACAACCAGCAAGCTTTGTTGTGAAAGACTAACACTTCGTCTTGCATTTGCACATCGTCATTAAGTACTTAACCTTAACTCTGATGAGAGAATTTTAGATGCCTGAGCATATCTATGAAACATACACTGAATTTGCCTTGTTTCTGGATTCATCTTATTCACTCTTCCTCAAAACCCTGATCGATGGCCAAACATTGCTGGTGCTCCATCATACACTATTCCAAGAAAATCCTTCACCTTAAAAAAAAAAAATAAAAAAAAAAAAAGGAAACTTCATGGAAAATGTATTCATCTCCAAAGCATGATAGAATAAGAAAATCTTAAAATCTCCACCACTAATGTATCATACAAACACCAGGAATTGGGCACAAACAGTTGACTCAGTTGAGTCTTCAAGTTACCCTTTTCATTTCAGCAGTCACTTGTTTCGTATCTTCAGAAATATCTAACATTCGTCAATGGGCAGTATCATTTGAGAGGTGTGCTCTTGTGATCTGCTCAACATCACATCCAGTAACATGGCAGACGATATCTTTACCACAAGGGATGATTAACTTTTTCTGCTATGTTGTGAGTTTTAATTTTACTTTCCATCTGACAGTCAGAGGAGGGTGTTGTTAACACTAAGATCAATAGGTGTCCTTCCGTAGATTTGGGTGGCAGGATAGCTGGCCGGGCATAGAGATTTCGTTTCCGGGCCAGAACTCAGAAAGTATTCACTGGGGAGTCATGAAATTTACTTAGTTATGTGTCTTACAGTACACTGGTGCCTTTTGATGGTAGAATGCTGCGTCGTCAGTAGTTTTCTTTATTAAATAGTGAAACTTTAAAAAAAAAAAATGCTTTTTTGTTTCTAGGCTCGGACTCAGAGATTAATAAAGGTACAGTCTTCAAGTTCTCCAAGAATATGTATTATTTTGTCTCCTGGTGCCTTTTTGTAGTTAAAACGCCATGAGGTTGTATAATGGTATTAAATTGCAAAAATACATAAAACTGTTTATTTGATGCATTTTATATTAAAACGTTGCAATTATTCCACCTATCAGGCAGAAATTTTTCATGATGGATGATTATATGAATATCTAATACTGTATTACCTTTCATGACTGTACCTATTATATAATTATAAAAAATAATAGCTGCCTAAATGAAAACGAAACACTAGTCATGGCCTCATCAGATCTGCTCATGACTTCATTATTACCATGGGCAAACTTCTGAAATTTTTAAGATGCAGTGCTTCTGCATCATTTGGGGGGAGGGGGAGGGCCGCTATGCACTTGTTAGGTGTGTGGAGGGTATGTGCTTGCTCTGATAGAGTGGTGCAGCAGCGTAGCGCCGCCTGTTTCCTTTGTGCAGTTCTCAGTGGTACCATGTACTGTAGTACGAAGCACGTAACTCACATTAATTTGGTTGAATGAACTATCTTAAATGAGCAAATCGTGTTCGCATCAATCCTTCTTACTTTAGCCTGAAGAAGTCAACATTCTTACTTTTCAGATTCTGATGACAACTATTCAGTTTATGCTTGAGAAAGCTTGGTTTCATGCACTCCAGTTATAAAACTTTATGGCTTATAACACACTGAAAATTCACGCTCATTATTGACGAATGTGAATAGATACTAGAGTGTAGCTTTCATCATACAGACATTGCTTCGCTGATGATTCCATAACGGTGTCTGAAATTGTAATAATTAATACATACATAACCAAAACCATATATAAAGTCATGGACATTGACACGAAGTTATATTATCGTCACCACAGTAAAATTAAACAATATAAACACCACTAGACACCGATATTTTCAGCACTGTCGCAAGATCACGCAGTAGAAGAGCCTTCAGGCAGTCATAATGTCAGAAAATCAAACCATGAAAACTTTCATCATGAAGCTATATTATCAACACCGTTGCAAGACCACACAACACAAACATCTACAGGCATTCATCACACAATAGAAACAGTTTCATGCGATCATAACAACAAATGATCAAACAATGAAAATACCATCTTGTAGTCATATTATATCCACTGTCGTATGATGACACAAAGATAACTTCAGGCAGTCATATTACCACCAATGTCAAAAGAACAAACAGTAACCAGTAAGTAACAAGAGAGTGCATACCTCTGCCTGTGTCAACAAAATCAATTATTTAATGATGGCTAACCACACATACTACTAATGTCATAAACACTAGTTTCCAAAACCTACAACTTCATTAAATTGTCATAATTTTTACAACACGATAAAAACATAGCAACACTACGCTGATGCAACTCTCCACCTGACCAAGCACATACTCCCCCCCCCACCTCCCAGCACACCTAACCAAGCGCAATACGACCCTCCACCCCTTCTATAACACAGAGAGAGCAGGTCGTATTAAATCTCTGAGAAATATATATATATATATATATATATATATATATATATATATATATATATATATATATATATATACATATATATATATATATATAACGGCCCTCACCCCCTCCCCCGTACAATACTGAGACAATAGGCCGAATTTAAATCTCTGAGAAAAACTATCAATTTTTTTTTTCATTATCTAAAAATAAAACTTCTTAAGACACAGCACTAGTTCACTATAAGACACATTACAATGTGAAATTTCATAAAACAAAACAAAAAATACAGAAGACACAGCATTCTATCTACCAAAAGGCACCAGTTCACTATAAGACATAACTATTTGAATTTTCATGACTTTTTAATACTTTCCAAGATTTGCTCCGGAAACGAAATCTCTACGCCACCTGTTGTTGTTAATCTCAGTGATAACAATACCTCTCTGACTTAGTCAGGTGGAGGATAAAAAAGTCACAAGCATACATATCATCGAATTAGCAAGAACACCAAGACGCTGTTCCAAATGTTATGAACTTACCTCATTCAGGTAAACAAAAATATCTGTAGACAGTGAGGCAACAAGTACGTGCATATGAGCATCAGTTACGGCTGGCTGACTGAAATGAGACAGTACCGCCCATCCTCAGTTAGGGCTGCTGCGTGAATGTAGACCAACCTGATACGGGTCTAGAACCACTGTACTCACACACACACACACACACACACACACACACACACACACACATTTTCTCTCTTTCTCTCTCTGTCTCTCTGTTTCTCTCTCTCTCTCTCTCTCTCTCTCTCTCTCTCTCTCTCTCTCTCTCTCTCAGTGTATTTTAATACATTTTTGATTGCCATCTAATATCCCCTGGAAACCATGTTGTGAATCCCAGGTTGAGATCCCCTGCTATATATTATGTTACAGAAGCGTCAGTATGTTTTCAAAGACGTCATTGTATTGAAGGATTATAGTTTCTCGGCTACTCTTGGCTCTCCTCACCATTCACTAATGATCCCAACGGTGAACAAGTCTACATCGTTTTCATCTTTCTCATGGTCGGCACAACTCTAGGACTGCAATTCTAGCTGATGCCAACCGTTTTCATCCAGATGCAAGTAAGTCATAAGAACCTAAGTGTTAATGCCTGAACTATTCAGCCTCTCTTGCTCGGGATAACTCTGCTATTCAATTGCCGGTAATGACAGACGACTGATATTCAACTGGGAGCTGAATAAATACCTGAGGGTTTTTACCAGTATGATCACTTTATAATTATATTCTTCTCGATATCTCCAGATGATGTTCTTCAATTCAAAAATACAAGTTTCTAAACTTGAAGGATCAGATATAGTAAAACTTTTCATTTCTTTCCTCAGTACGAAATTAGAAAGAGGAGGTAGGTACTAACGTGAAGTAGACTGTAGCACCAGTCGAACAGGGCGATACTCCCAAGATGGATGCAAAGCTGATGACCAGGCTAGCTGCAGCTCCCGTTTCGTAAGCCCTTGGAACTAGCTTCTGACCATCCCCCTTTGCTGAACTTTTTCAATGTTTCAGTAACACAGAGACTAGGCCAGCTTATTATCCTATAGTACTTCCACAAACTGTCAACCAAACTACATGCACATTACACACCAGCCTTCCTATTCAAAATTAAAAGAAATGGTATCTCAACATCCAGCATCGGTGTTCCCATGGGAGGAGGGGACACAAAAGACCCCACCATCCGCCCCTCTCCAGGTGATGGCCAAGAGAGATGCTTGGAACCACTGTCTGACTCACTTCTACATTTCTGAAACATTCGTGGGCATTCCTCTAATTTTTTCTCAGTTGAACACTACCTCTCCTTCTCTAAACCACACCTCTTCTTCACCATGATTCAGCTGTCTGAGGCAACTGATACAAATGCTACTGTTTATCCTACTTTCTCTAACCTCACTTAAAAGCCAGAGGTGGCTTTTGTGTAAATGTATGCAACAACATTTCTTGCACTTGTGTTGCTGACTTACTATGAAAAATTCTTTGACTATCTTACATCTGAGATGGAAGACATGCTATCCATTTCTATTATCTCTGAAATCTCCATTCTGGGTGATTTCAATGTTCACCACCACTTCTGGCTCTCCCCTCGTTTCACTGACCTAGAGCATCTTATGCAGCACCCTACTCGTATTCGTGACAACTACTCATATTTCCTGACAACTAACCCCGCTGCAGGGGGTCACCTTGACGTGGTGGTGGGGCTTGAAGCGTGGTTGGCTGTGCCACCTACTTTGGAGGCATGCCTACCTTTGCAGGGTTCGGCATTTGTCGGCCTCATGGACCAAGCACCCCCTACATCACTGGTGGAGGAGGTCTGCTGGTGATGTTAGTCCCTGCCCATTTGCCACCTAGGGCGGGACTGTTAACTCCCCACGTGTTTGCTGTGTGTGGCGTCCCATAATGCTAGGAGACGGGAGTCCTGGAGGTTGAGCGATGCTGCACGATACACCTCTTTGGTCCCTTATTCTGGCTGGATGGGTGGCCTGGCTGGGCCCGACCAGGTCAATCGGCTGGTCATGCATTGGCTAGGGTCAAGTGGGCACTGGGGGGTCTGGTGGCTCCTATCGTCCTGGTGTCACCCTTGCCCATGTCCCCCAGTGGTTACCCACGTATACTCTCCCGCTACCTCTGGGGTCGCCAGTGGTGTTATCCATGGCATATGACCTCCCCGTGTTGGGCTCCATGGAGGGTGGAGCGGTGGGGGAATGAAGTTATTTTGTGGCAAAATATGGCAAAGAATTTTCATAACTCTGTTGATAACGCTGGCTTTGCCCCCGGACATTCTTCGGACTCCTCTCTTATTGCCACCCTGGAGCCTTTCCAGGACCCTGGGGACTTTGCTCTTGTTCCCCCAGCGTTCTGCTGGGAGTAGGAGGAACTTCCGTCGGGTTGGTCTGGCTATGGAGCTCTCCCCAGAAAACACGGTGCCACAGTCTTTCACAAAATATCTAGTCCTAAAATCCTATGTGGGTGGATCAGTGAAAGAGACAGATATTTTTGAGCTATACTGTGCAATTTTAGCAGCCTGTAAGAGAGAGCCAAAAATTTCATCTCAGGGGGATGGAAGCATCCTTATTGAGGTCTCCTCACCGGAAGAGAGTTCCCGGCTGATGTCTTTGACCTCAGTTTCTGGTACAGAGGTTTCATGCACTCCACACCCTACATTTAACAGATGTAAGGGAGTAATATTTTGTCATGACCTCCTCTGGTATTCGGAAGTGCGATTGTTGGAGGAGCTGCGATCTGCTGGTGTGGAAAATGTAGAGCACCTGCAGAAGAAGGTAGATGGTGTCTTGACCCCTACACCGACTTTGTTCCTAACATTTGACAGGTTGACCTTGCCTGCCTCTGTGAAGTTGGCTTGGCTATCACTTCCGGTGAAACCATACATACCAACCCCAAAGCGCTGTTTCCACTGCCAGGGATATGGACATGTCAGCCGCTTTTGCCGCCATGCACAGGCTGGCATTCCTGGTATATGTGTCTCCTGTGGTGGACCAAGTCATACCAATGACTGTCCAGGACCCCTTAAATGCTATCACTGTGGGGGTCCTCATGCTGTAAATTCTAAAAACTGTCCTTGCTACTGCCTGGAAAAGGAGATTTTGTCTATTAGAACAACTGAGAGGGTTTCATTTCCTGAAGCTAAGAAGAGAGCCCAGACTCGCTTTTTCCAGCCGGGAGTTACTTATGCTGCTGTCCTTTCTGGAGTGTCGGTGCGGCGCCCTGTATCTCAGAGGAAGCCTCAACCCATTCCAGTGCCCTCTCCTTCAACTAGTGATTTACAGATTGATGTCCCCAAAGGTAGTACTGTTTGTGAGACTGAACCTCGCCCACCTTCTAAACTTGCAGTTTCTCCCCCCATTTCCATGGCTGACGCCTTGCACAATTCTGTTGTGGTGGCAGATGTCCACACCGACCAAACTCCTTCTCCTCTTACCCAGTGTGACCAAGGCTCCATCTGTACCTAGCAAATGCCAACGTTGTTCGTCAGAGTCCTCTGAGCCAGAGGACCGTCCACCTAATGTTTCTGTAGTCGACCCTTGTGTCGACCCCTCTCCTGTTCCCTCTGCCCCGCAGGCTGGGCAACTTAGCCAGGTGACAGCTGAAGCTGATGGTTCACATATGGTTCAGTCTCCACTTGGGGAAGTTGTTGGACAAATTGTTGATGCTTCAGATCTAAAGCATAAGATGCCATCCTCAAATTATTCAAGTCCTGTGGACTCTACTTCCACGTCTGGGACTTCTGGTGGGGGCACTGCCCGTCCCACGCCTCCAAAGGCACCCCCCAAGCCACCTTCCAAACAAACTGGTATGCCCACTCCAAGAAGGAGTGTGGTAAAACATCCTTCCTCGTCCTCTCGTTTGCCCACAGATGTTCGACAGAGGGTGCGGGTTTCTGGTGCTGGGCAGGCCCCTACAAGGGGCTTCATAAGCATCAATCCAAACCCTCTCACTTGTCAGGTGTACAGTCCCGCACTTAGTCATCATTCCTCCATTATGGGTTCTATCATCCAATGGAACTGTCGGGGTTTACACGCTAACTATGAGGAACTTTGTCATCTTGTTTCTCAATTTACTCCTCTGTGCATGTGCATTCAAGAGACCATGGTAGGTGATGCTGTTCCTTCTGGTCCTTCTGGCTACCATGCCTTTTATTCAGATCCTGTGCCGGGTCAAGGTCGTGATGGAGGTGCTGCTATCTTCCTTCGCGAGGATATTCCATACAGTCATATGGACATCTCTACTCCCCTGCAGGCTGTCGCTGTCCGGATGTTTTTACATCGGCAGTATACAGTTTGCAGTCTTTATCTACCTCCCAGTGCTGTTGTTGAAAGGGCGGATCTGGAATGCCTTATTCGTGGCCTTCCTTCTCCCTTTTTGTTGCTAGGAGATATGAATGGACACCATCCACTATGGGGAAACAGTGAGGCCAACCCTCGGGGTGTCATGCTAGCCTCTTTAGTGGAAGGTGAGGGGTTGGGCATTTTCAATGCTGATAGAATGACTTATTTCCATAGCCAGACTGGAACTTTTACTACCACTGATTTGTCTTTATACTCAGCTGATGCAGTTTTAGATTTTATCTGGGATGTGTTGCCAGACCTATATGGCAGTGACCATTTTCCCTTACTTTTAACTGCTAGTGCAGGTGGACCTCAGCCACGTCTTCCTCGATGGCTTCTGGATAAGGCTGACTGGCCACGTTTCAGGAAATGTATGTACGATGGTGCGAAGGCTGCAGTGCATGTGGATGGTGAACTAAGTGAATTTTTCTCTTTGAAAGTTGGGTTGAAACAGGGATGTATCATGTCTCCATGGTTGTTCAATCTGTACATGGATGGGGTAATAAAAGAGGTACAAGGTAGGGTAGTGGATGTTGGAGTGGCCCTGGTGAGAGAGGATAGTGTTTGGAAACTCCCTGTACTGTTGTTTGCAGATGATACTGTGTTGTTGAGTGAAGACGAAGGGGAGCTGCAAGGCTTGGTGGATGAGTTTGGGATAGTAAAGTGATGGTCTTTGAGAGAGGTGAAGTCAGTGAATGTACAGCGTGGTTGGATGGTGGGGAATTGGAAAATGTGAGTACGTTTAAGTACTTGGGTAGTGTGATGAGTAATGATGGAGGTTTGGAGGGTGAAGTGCTTGAAATGGTACAGCAGGGAAAAAAGGTTGCTGGTTCTTTGAAAGCAGTGATAAGAAACAGGGAAGTGAGCATGGAAGTGAAAAAGTTACTACATGACAGTATTGTGATACCAACTCTAACGTATGGAAGTGAAGCTTGGACTTTGTTGGAAGGACACAAGTCAAGAGTGAGAGCAGTGGAAATGAGTTATTTAAGAGGAGCTTGTGGAGTCACATGGAGAGACAGGCTGACGAATGAGAATATAAAGAAGCGTTGTGGTGTTGATGTGGATGTGATAGGAAGCGTTATGAGGAACACACTGAGGTGGTTTGGCCATGTGGAGAGGATGGAGGGTGAAAGACTGACGAAGAGAGTGTATGTGAGTGAGGTGGAGGGGGAAAGAGGGAGGGGGAAGCCGAGGATGAGATGGAGGGATGGGGTGGAGAGGTATATGAGAGAGGGGGGTGTGAGTTGGAAGCAGGGCAGTGAAATGGCGGGGGACAGGGCGACTTGGAGGCGATTTGTTTGTGGCCACCCCAAACGGGATTGAGGCGTCTGGCAATAGATAGATAGAAGTTCCACTTCCCTTTCTGTCAATGAGTTTGGCTGTCTTACTGAGGCAGTGTCATATTTCACTGACTTGTTGCACTCAGCAGCTCTTTTAACTATTCCAAGAACTAAGAGTCGGTTTCCTAAATGTCCGGTTCCTTGGTGGAACTCTGAGTGTAGTTCCACAGTGAGAGCTAAACGAGTCGCCTTCTCTCGACTTCATCGTCACTGTGTGGATCCTCAGTATTTGGTGGCGTATCAGAGGGCACGAGCTCATATGAGGTGGGTTTTAAAGGAGGCCAGGCAATCATCCTGGAAGGGTTATGTTTCCTCCATCAATTCGAGGACTTCCATCACCCAGGTGTGGAACCGGGTAAGGAAAATTTCAAGGAAATTTACTGCCCCCTCGCCTCCCATTTTATATGCAGCGGGTGGAACTGTGGCTGATCCTTTTGCTGTTGCTGAGTTGCTTGTTGATCATTTTACCAGTGTGTCACAGAAGGATGTGGATACGCCTTCAGCTTGCCACCGTCGGCGCCTAGAGTCTCGTGATCTCAGTTTTACCTTTGCTGGGGGAGAGCCTTACAATGTTCCATTTTCAATTTCTAAACTCCTGGCAGCTCTGGCGCAGTGCCATGACTCTTCTCCTGGTTATGATGATATTCCTTATGCCTTTTTAAGTCACCTATCTGATGAATCCCTTATGTTTTTGCTTTCTCTGTTTAATAAGATTTGGTGTTCCGGGGAGTTTCCGGCTAGTTCGGGTGTTGCTGTGGTTATCCCCATCCCCAAATCAGATAAGGACCACCTACAGGCAACGAATTATCGGCCTATTTCTCTAACATCATGTATATGTAAAGTTCTGGAAAAGATGGTCAATGTTAGGCTTGTGTGGTTTTTGGAGAAAGGTGACTTCTTATCCCCTGCCCAGTTTGGTTTTCGAACAATGCGATTTACCTCTGATGCACTGCTATCCTTGGAATCTTCTGTCTGTGAGGATTTCTCCACTAACCAACACCAGGTCACAGTCTTCTTTGACCTGGAGAAGGCATATGACACTGCCTGGCGTCATGGTATTTTGCTCTCTCTTAATGAGTTTGGTCTTTGTGGATGCTTGCCTATTTTTATTCAACAGTTTTTATCTAACCGAATTTTAAGGGTGCGAGTGGGAGGAGTGCTTTCTAATGCCCGACCACTAGAAGATGGAGTACCACAGGGGAGTATCCTTAGTGTTACTCTGTTTGCTGTAGCCATTAACAGCGTCATCAATGTACTTCCTGATGGTGTATGTGGATCACTGTATGTCGATGACCTCTCAATTTCCTTCACCGCGTCTAGAATGTCTCTGATTGAGAGGAAGTTGCAGCTGGCTCTCAATAGAATTTCTGACTGGGCAGAAACACGCGGTTTCCATTTTTCTTCAGCAAAGACAGGGGCTATACATTTTTGTCATCTTCGAGGGTTTCACCCAGACCCTGACTTGTATCTCTATGGTAGGAGAATATCCTGTGTGGAAGAGACACGGTTTCTGGGTCTTCTGTTTGATAGAAGATTAACCTGGGTTCCCCATATTCGTTCTGTTAAGGTGGCTTGTCTTAAAGCTTTGAGTCTTTTGAGGGTTTTAGCTCATACCTCTTGGGGTGCTGACCGTCAGACCCTCCTCCTCTTGCATAGGTCTCTTATTCTTCCTGACCTTGAATATGGGTGTGTGGTCTACTCCTCTGCAACAGATGCCCGCCTCCGGTTGTTAAATTCTGTGCATCATGCTGGTGTACGTCTGGCAACCGATGCTGGTGTACTCCCCTTGGACTTGCGACGTCAGTTGCTAATGATGAGGTGTTGGTATCGTCTTCAACGCATTCCAGACTCAATTTCATGTGCCATTGTCTCCCAGGATTCCCGATCTTCTGTTTTTGAGACCCGTCCTAATTTCCCAAAGCCATTTGGTTAGAAGGTCCAGTCTGTTATGCTAGCCCTCTCTGTCCCGAGACTGGCAATTTGTCCACATCGGATCTCAAGGGTTGGTTCTTGGCTACTCCCTCGCGTGACATTCTGTAGGTCCGTTGTTGGAAAAAAGGGCTCACTTCCCTCTCAGGTGTCCCTCTCTCTCTTTTTAGAACATGCCTCCATTCATGAGGGTTCTGTCCCCGTCTACACTGACGGGTCTAAGACTGATACTGGAGTAGGATTTGGTGTTGTCTTCCCTTCATTTAATAGGGGGGGTAGCCTTCCTGGCATTACTTCAGTGTATATGGCAGAACTGACCGCAATTTTATATGCTCTTAAAATCATTTTTACTCTCTGCCAATCCGTTTTTGTGATTTTTAGTGACTCGTGTGGTGCTTTGTCTGCACTGGAGTCTTTTAATGCATCCCATCCATTGGTTTTATCAATTTTAGAATGGCTTTTTCTTCTTGGCCATTGTGGCCGCCATGTAGACTTCTGTTGGGTTCCTGCACATGTTGGTGTGGTGGGCAACGAGAGGGCAGATATTTTAGCTAAAGCAGCATCTTCTCAACAGCCCCCAACCGACTACCCACTTCCTGTTTCTGATGTAACACCTTACTTGCGGTACACAATTCGTTCGTGTTGGCAGAGACACTGGGATGGTGTTTCTCATAATAAACTAAAAGAAATTTTTTAGAGAGTGGTTGTGCCAAGGGTTCTTCCCTCTATGTCTCGGCGACTGGAGGTGGCTCTTGCTAGGCTTGCATTGGGCATTCTCAGCTTACACATGGGTTCCTCATGTGTGGTGAGACTCAACCGTACTGTGATGAATGCCTTGTTCCCCTTACTGTTCGTCACTTGCTGGTCGAGTGTCTGAGTCTGGGGGACCTGCGTCAGAGGTTCCTTCATAGGCATGGGGTGGCAGATGGTGCCTACTGTTTGTCCTCGATGCTTGGTGAGGCCTTTAATGATTTTACTGATGTTTTTAGTTTTCTTCAGGAGGTGGGCCTCCTTCCACTTTTATAAATAATTGTTATTTCATAAACTATTCTTTTATTATTTTTAGTGTTTTATTCCTACTAACAGATATTAACTTTATTTGGAATAGGCACTTTTTATTTTGCCGTGTCTTTTACTTTGTCATCCGGAGGCATATGACCCTGGCAGTTGTGCCGCCAGATTTTAATTATTTTCAATTAATCAATCAATCAATCCTGACAACTAATCTTTCCGCTTGCACTGTTAATCTTTTCTCTCTGTTGGGCTCCTCAGTCACAGCCTTATCACTTTAACCTGTCCCATTGCTCCAATAAGGCCTATGGACCCTTCCAAGAAGGGTGGCTATGGGAATTTGGATCTGGTGATTGAGAGACCTTCAGACAGTGCTTCTTTGATATTCCCTGGAATGATTATTGCTTCCAAGGTTGACAGCCATTTGAGTGTTCCTTGCACATTACAGAGGTAATTCTCTCAGCCATGGAAGCTCACATTCCTCTCTTCTGTATTATGACCAGTGCAAAAAAGACCTTGGTTTATTCATGCTTGTTTTAATGCTGTCTGCAAGAAGGCCTACGAAAGATACCAAAAGGCAACCCACCCCTGAATCCCATCCCTTATATTTTTGGCCAGAATCTTGCTAAGTCTGTCCTTCACTTTCAATCAATCAATTAATCATTTTCTGTGGCACCCCACGGGATGCATAGGGCTTCGATGAACTCTCTCCACCAATATTTGTCTCTTGCAATCTCCTTCAAGTCCCACCAACACTCCTCTCCTGCTCCTCTCTTCATTGTCCTCAGCCAGGTTTCCCTCGGCCTACCTCTGCCTCTTCTTCCTCTAGCAGTCCACTCTGGCACATCCTGTATTAAACTGCCTTCATTTCTATATATGTGCCCCAGCCATTTCCAGCAAGACAGTCTCACATATTCATCAACTGGTTCCACTCTCGTAATATCCCTTACTCTTTCATTTGTGACTCTGACTTGCTACTTTATGCCAAGAATCCTTCTCAGCATTTTATTCTCAAATCCAAATACTTTCTGATCTGTTGCAATTTTACTGTACCATGACTCATGCCCATAAATTAAAACTGCTCTTACCATTGACTTTTAAATTTTTACTTTAGCATGTACTGAAATCATATTATTATTCCAAACAGATTTCAATATTCCAACAACTCGCCAAGCCTGTCTAATCCTCTCCTCAATTTCATTGTTTAATGATCCATTATGTGATACGATCGTTCCCAGATATTTAAAATTGTCTACATTATTCACCACATTATTCTCAATAACACAATCGATTTGGTTCACCACGTTCATATTAATAATGTCAGTCTTTCTACAATTTATTACCAATCCCACTTTTCTCCTTCCTCCACCAGACAATCAAGCATCCTCTGCATCCTGTAAATACTTTCGCAAATCAGTACAATATCATCGTCATAGTCCAAATCCATCAGCCACTTCTTTTCTCTCCAGTTAATTCCTACGCTTGTTCTCCTTACAACCATTCTCATAACATAATCCATAACCAAAACAAACAGCAAAGGCGAAAGAACTTCTCCTTGAATCACTCCTGACCTAACTTCAAATGGATCACTCATAGAACCACCCACCATTACCTTACAAAAAAGTACCTTCATGCAGGCTTCTAATAATATTTACAAACTTTTCTGGTATACCATGGAATCTCATAATTTTCAACATAGCTGCACGTGAAATTCTATCGAATGCCTTTTCATAAGCCACAAAACATACTAAGTGGCATTTTCATCTCATTAGCTTGTTGCATTATATGACTTACAATAAAAATCTGATCATTACAACCTCGACCCTTTCTAAATCTCTCCTTTTTCTCTTAATATTTTATCAATTACTGGCTCTATTCTGTTCAACAAGATTTTGGAAGACTTTTGCAAGTACAGGTGTCAAAGTTATCCCCCTCCAATTTTCACACGCACTTAAATCTTCCTTTCTTGGTATTTTTATAATCACTCCATTTTTCCACTCTTCTGAAATTCCACCATTATCCCAAGCCACATTAAAATGTTTCAAAAGCGCATTGATCAACTCATCATTTTCCACCTTAAGCATTTAAAGCAATATTCCATCTTCTCCTGGGGCCTTAAAATTCTTTAATTCCTTTATACATTTTGCTACCTCTTCCAAGGTTATATCCCCTGTTTCTATCTGCAAATCTCTCTCGGCTGGCAAAGTTTCCTCTTCAGCTGGTATTGGTCTATTTAGATCAGATTCAAAATGCTCTTTCCACCTTCCTTTTATATCCAAATCTTTAGTCATTAAGTTACCGTTTCTATCTCGTACAGGTATTTCCTTCTTTCTCTTTTCAGTCCCAGTTAACTCCTTGATGGCCTGATACGCTGCTCTTGTGCTCTGACCGTCATTTTTACTTAATTTCTGTCTCTGTTGCCTTTTCATCACAAGGCCTTCTCTTATCACGTCTAACGAGTTTTTTTACTTCAGAATGTAAACTCCAATACTTGCCTCTAAGTACTTCAACTACCTGGCCATCAACATGTTGTTCTTCACTTCTTAACTTCGCCTCTTTCCTTTTCTAAATTGCATTTCATGTTTCATCTGACATCCAATTTTTCCTTCTTGCTTTGTCCTTTTTCTTAATAGTAACCTTAGCAATCTCACGCAAAACCTCTTTTATCTTTCTCCACATTTAATATCATTGTCCTCAGAATCCATCAAAGTCTGCAGGACTAGAAACCTGTTCCTACATTCCCACCGAAAATTTGCCTTTTTGTTCTCATCATTTCTTAGCTCATCAAAATCATATTTATTAATTCCTGTACAATCACCTTTAACGTTTCTCTTAAGTTTTATTTTACTCTTTGACACAAGTTGATCACTACCTATATCTGCCCCCTTCCTTACGCAAACATCTTGCAAATAACTCCTATGCCTTCTGCTAATTGCAGTATGGTCAGTCTGGTGAAATCCAAGTAGGTTTATGCATTTTTCTCTGTTCAAAGATAGTTCCACCAGTTGTAAGTTCATTTGCCATACAAAAGCTTCCAAATCGCATCCCATTTTCGTTTCTTATGCCAACTCCCTCCTTACTCATACAATCTTCAAAGCCATCCGTGCTGTTACCAACAATCGTATTAATATCAGCAATGGAAACTAACACATCATGTCTTGCCACTTTATTCACTACATCCTGCAGCTTCTCATAAAAGTCATCCTTCCTTTCACCAGTAGCCTCATTTGTCGAAGCGTACCCTACAACCATACTGATTTTACCATGGTTAGATTTTAAATGAGCATAAAGAGCGCACATTAATTGGCTCAAACTCACATAGCCTTGCAAGCATCTCTACTCAACAGTAAGCCTAGTCCTTGGTAATGATTTCCATCACGCCTACCAGAAACCAGCAAAGTAATACCATCTTCCAAATTCATTTTGTCATCTCCAGGCAAGCTCGTTTCCGTAAAAGCACAAATATTTATATTGTATTCCTTACACAGTGAAATAAGTTATTCCATTTACCAGCCTGATTGAGAGTTCGAACATTCCAATTTCCTATTTTTAAGGTTCTCTTTGGTTGTATAAAATTATTCCTACACCGTGGGATTCTTAGCACTCCCTGCCCACTTAAGGGCTGCACGGGACTGAGGGCCATTGCTTCATAACCATAGGTCAAGATTTCTTAGGTAGAAAAAAATTATACCCTGGAGCCAATGCCAGTGGTTCGCAGGAATAGACAGTGGAAAGAGGAAATTAACTAAAAGAAAATATAATGCAGAAGGTTAGGACAGAGAAAGTATAAGGAAAAGAGGGACAACAAAAAGAATGTAGTTAAAAGTGTCACTTTTAGTCGCCTCTTACGACAAGCAGGGAATACTTGGGAAGTAATCTATCCCCCCTTCCCCAGGGGAATTTATTCTCCCTTTCCCCAGGGGGGAATAGAATTTCATTTCTACTCAGTGCTCTTAACTCTCTGACTCCAATTCTTCCCAGTACGTCTGGTGTCTTACCAAAAACCTTTCTAGCAGCTTTACTGCACCATCCTTTCCCCCTCTTTTCTGCTCAAATTGCGCTGTACTTGGTTCTTAACCCCTTAACCCCAGGTGACGACATATGTCGTCATTACGGTACATAAAAAGTCCCTCACCCCGGGTGACGACATATGTCGTCCAAACAAATTTAAAAATACCCGGGCATTGGAATGGCGGGATCACGTTGTCACACGATGTTGCCACCCTCACTGTTTCCATATACCACCACCCACACAGCCATGCTTGCCACAGTCAGTCACCCTTTGACCATAGATAAATGAACATATCGCACTGTTGCTCTCCCAGCCCACCACTCCCACCGCGCCACTTTCGACTGACGAACCTGGCCCCTCAACTTCGACCCCTTATAAAAAGCCGGAGGTTAGTACTTTCATTAGACACCTATTTTTTTATCATTTGACACCTAGTTTTTTATTCTAGGTTAAGTAGTTTTTTTGGCGAATTTTTTAAAAGTACAAACATTTTGGCGATTATGCCCGGGTGAGAGGAAAGGCAGGCAAAAAAATGCCCGGGGTTAAAGGGTTAAAAAGCAGAAATCTTTGGTCAGACTTTTTCCTCCAGTTCCTCATTAGATCATACTGGTGCTCTTCCTTCATCACTCCCCCCTCCCCCAGAGACTTCATCATTAACCTGCCCCGTCCCGACTGATTTTCCACCACTGACCCCCCCCATCCTAACCAATTTTGGAAACATTTTATTTTTTTTGCTCAAACCTCCACTTTTGGTGAGACACATCGAAATTCCATAGATAAATCGCTCACCTGAGGTTTAAAATAATGAATACAGGTAGCAGGACCCCTTACCTTACTGGGTTTTCTATCAGGCTGGCTCCAAAGAAAACGAGTTCTATGGGAGGGTAATTATTCCACACCACTCATAAACGGTATTTATTTATTTATTTGGTACAAATTTATAGGTAGTACGAGAGTATATTGGTTTTCACATAGTAATATAGGCAATATAAGCATTGTTTCACTCACCAGCACATCAACATACCTGATCTTTTTTGGCAACATTACCTAATCATCATTTCTGACCGTTTCTTCCTCTAATGCTATGTAAACTTTGTCCTCCACATTGTCATCGGTTGGGGAATCACTCTGGCCTTGAATCTCATACCATGGCACGACATGTCTTTACTGGCCAGGTCCCTGGTAATAGGTAAATTGCCGACAAAATGGCGTGCGGAGGGGAGGAGATAATCCAGAGTAAAGCATTGACCCTGCCTGGCGAATTGTAGAGGAAGGTGTCCCGTGTATACGTACCAAAAATCACATGCGAAATATGAAAATTGTGCAAAGTAGGGACCATGCAATTGCTGCATGTTTATATACATCAGCAGGAGTCACAGTGACAATACATGTGGACGTATATATACGTCAGCGGGAGTCGGCGGGTTAAGCGTCTTTAACTTATGTTTTTTTTCTATCACTGGCCGTAATACCAACAAGGCAAATGGGCCTCGTAGGGTACATCCTGTTGTCCTCAAAAACTATGCTTCTATACTTACATCTACCTAGGTAAACTCTTTTCCCTTTGTCTTTCAACTTGTACCTCTCCTTGCTGGAAGTTTGCTCTCAGCCAGCCATTCCCAAAGAATGGTGACCATTCTCAGCCATCTAACTATTGCCCAGTTGCTGCAACATACTGTAATTCTTTTTTCTAAAAAAAATTTTAATAAAAAAACTATTAAAACACCTGTCATATCACAACCACTTTTCCAATTGTCAGAATGGGTTTTGCCAGGGATGCTCCATTTGCGATCTTCTCACCTTCCTTTCAGACTCCTAGTCATACTCCTTTTCGATCTTTTGCGAAAGCTTTCCCATTGCACTTGACATCTCAGTGTCATTTGATGGAGTCTAGCATAAAAATTTAACCCACCTCATCCCGATGTTTTTTGGGCAGTGGTACGCCCCAGTCCCGACATATTTGGACCTTATTTTTTTTTGGCTCAAATATCTGCTTTGGTGAGAAACATCGAAAATTCATAGAGAAATCGCTCACCTGAGGTTTAAAATACTCGATCCAGGTAGGACTACCTCCTTACCTTACAGGGTTTTCTATCAGGCTGGCTGCAAAGAAAACGAGTTCTATGGGAGGATAACTATTCTACACCACTCATAAACGGTATTTATTTTATTTAACCCGCGCCGTCCCGAGGACGTACTTCCACGTCCTCACGTTTTGTCACAGCCAGTCCCGAGGACGTACTTCAACGTCCTGCAATTGCAAGGTTCATAATTTCCACAAATTTCAAAATTCGCGGGAGATTTTCGTTTCGCCCGGGTACTCAAGCCTCCCCTACCTGCCGCCAGGCGGGCAGCGTCCTAGACCCCGCGTGACCCGCGCTCGCCCTTGTCTCGGTCACTCACCTGCCAGCAGTGACCCAGGTCAGACATGGCGCGGAAAGGTCTCTCAGATGAGCAAATTGCATCCGTCCTGGAAGCCTTCACTGGAGACAGTGATTCTCCACTCGATGATGATGTGGTGGATCGCGATTACGTCCAGCCAGAGGAAGAAATAAGTAGCAGTGATGAGGAGGTCCCTTCGCCCCGAAAAACGCGGTATGTGACATACCGTAAGGCAAGGGAAGGCCAGGCTGCTCCCCAACCACGTGCACAGCTATCTCTCCATCACGATTCTGATCAGGACGAGGATGAGGACGATGAGGATGACGGAGGGCTAGGACGTGATATCGCCGAGTGGTTGGGAAAGGAAAAATATCACCACGTGGATCAGAAGGTGGGGCGAGACGACACCTAAGGTATGGTTCAAGTACTTTGTCTGGGGAAGTAGCAAGTGGTGTGGTGGGATTGCTGGGAGAAAGGGAAAGTGTTGTGGCGGCAGCGCGGGGTGAAAGTGAGAGTGGTGTGGGGGTAGTGCGGGGTGAAGGGGCCATTGGTGGGAGGGGAGGCAGCACGAGCACGTGGTGCTCGTAGGCCTAGGGGAGAGGAGGTTGAGTCACTCCCCAGCACTTCTTTCGCCCCTGAATATGCCCAAACTTCCTCCCCACAGCCCCAGGATGTGGGGAAAGGAAAGAAAGGGAAGGGAAAGGGTAAAGGAAAAGGGAGAGGGAAGAGAAGTGCGAGTGATGAGAGGCGCCGCTCTCCACCTCCCCAACCTCCCCCACCACCCTCACCTCCCTACCCTGACGAAGGGGACGATGGTGACGTGGCTAGAGACGGTGGTGTCACGTGGAACTGGGAGGATGGGAGTAATTTTACTCCCATCATTCACCAGTTCACTGAGGAGTGGCGGTCAGGTTGCACGGCTCCAGGTGTAAATGCTGGGTCATCACGTTTAGATTTTTTCAATTTGTTTTTTGATGAGGCGTTTGTTGGGCGCATAGTAGAACAGACGAATATATTTTCACAATCCCAGCGCCTTGAAAGTGAATGCCTAGGAACCACAAGCAAGCATGCAGAACAGTATGACTTTCCCGTGACTATATCAGAGATGTTCCTATTTTTGGCCCTGGTAATCTTGATGGGTGTGGTGAAGAAAAATCAAATTCCTGCCTATTGGACAACGGACCCAATCATCCTAACACCTTTCTTTGGAAAGGTGATGGGTCGTAATAGATTTCAGTTTATTCTCGGCCGCCTCCACTTTTTTGATGCAGATGATCCAGCCAATGCAAATAACACCGATAAAATGAGGAGAATTAGGCTGGTATTTGATCATTTACGGGAAATGTTCCGCTCCTCATTTTATCCCTACAGAGACCTCGTCATAGACGAGAGTCTTGTATTGTGGAGAGGCAATATTTCCTTTAGGCAGTATATACCCAACAAGAGACACCGTTTCGGGTTCAAGATCTTTGTTATGTGTGACTGTAAGACTGGTTATGTGCAAGACATAGTCTTGTACACGGGTGCACAGACAGATATAATAGAAGATCGGAGTATAGGACTCTCTGGGGCCGTGGTGAAGACAATGATAGAAGAGTACCTTCATCGTGGTCATGTTTTGTACCTGGACAACTGGTACACTAGCCCTCTTCTCGCTAGGTTCCTCCACCAACACGACACCGGAGTCTGTGGTACAGTCAAGAGAAACCGTCGCCATATGGTCAAGATAGGGAGGAAACTTGACAAGAATGAGGTGGTTTTCTTCCAGGCCAATAACATCCTTGCAACCCTGTGGAACCACAACAGGGAAGTTTGCCTCCTATCAACTGTTCACAGCCCCCTGATGCACCGCACAGACTCCGTGGATCACCGTAGCGAGAGGAGGCGCAACGTATGGAAACCAGAGTCTGTACTTGCCTATAATCTGAACATGAGGCAAGTGGATCAGTCAGACTCGATGATTTCAAGTGTTGACTGTGCCAGGACAACGATGAAGTGGTACAAGAAACTCTTTTCCACTTGCTCGACATCACGGTCCTGAACGCCCACTACCTGCACGCAATGACCACCGGAGTATCCGAGACCTTTGAGGGTTTGTGAGGGAGCTGGCACGTGAAATAATCGCCAAGCATGCCCAGGAAAGACCCCCACACCGCCCCCGCGCCCCCGTGCTGCTCAGACTCCCCTACGTCTTGCAGCCCGCCACTACCCCAGCGCAATTCCTTCCGAACCAAACCGTCAGAACCCCAGCGTCGCTGCCAGGTATGTAAACACTCGACAGTCAGACCATCAACGCAGAGAAAAGACACAAGATACGAGTGTGTCGAGTGCAATGTTGCGTTGTGCCTTCAGCCTTGTTTCAAGGAATACCATAATCTCGTACACTTCTGAAACTGTGTGGGAAGGCGAAATGACGCTCATGATAATGGTAAGGCCAGTCAGTAGGTGCTAAGTCAAATATAAAGTTGAAACGGGTGTTATTTTTTCAGAAAAGTAATGTATAAGATGAGAATTAGTGTAAGTGGAAAGAATTGTTATCAAAACTACACCCACTGTGTAAATCTGGTCAGTAAATATGTGATAGCAAGGAAATAAAGTGGAAACGGGTGTAATGTTAGCATGAATAAAATGTATAAGTTGAACATTACTGTAAGTTGTCATAATTGATGTCACGAGTACACCCACATTCTGGTCAGTAAGTATGTGATAGGAATTATATACAGTGGATGATGTTGTAATGTTAGTAGTAAGGTATTTTATAAGTTGATTACTTGTGTAAGATGAAACAAATGATATCGCGATAACACTCCCGTGTAAGTACGCAGCAAATATGACGCTAAGTTCCATCGTACGTTCAGAAATGATGTGATATCAATTATATCAAGTGTTTACATGTGCAATGTTAGTGTAGAATAATTATATAAGTAAAAAAATAGGTTGTAAGTTGAATTAGTTGTCATAGCGACTTCACCGTGTGTGTTACTATGCGCTATTATTACGCTATATATTTACGTAAGGCCTGAAATAATCTCAAAACAGTTCTATAAAGTTGAAAAGTGTATAATAATATTAGAAAGGTATTATGTTAGTAGAAAAAGCACAATACGAGTTGAAACATCAGTCACAGCGAGTTCACTCACTACGTAAATTAGCGCTAGCATTACGCTAAATGTTATCAAAAGGCCTGTGAATACGTAAAAACAGTTCAATATAATGTAAAATGGTATAATGTTATTGTAGAAGTATTAGGTAAGTAAAAAAAAATATATGTATCATGATTTTAGAATGTTAGCGATTCATGGGAACCAAGTTGGCCGATTTTGCTCGTTTCTCACGATGGTACAATGGTTATTTCTGGTCTATTTTTGTATAAAATCCAATATACTCTTTTATCACATGTTTTTATGTTTGTAATAAATTCATTTCTACTTACTTTCATTGGTTTCCCAAACTTATAATACCATAGAAAACGTTTGATGCTCACACCGCATAGGGAGAACACGGGGCCAGGTGGGACCATCGCATACCTGGTTAAGCTAATTAGGGACCCCAGGGACCACTTTCTTTGCCACCGGCCATTGTTTCTGACCAAAAGCGAAAGTTTAAGCAAAAAAAAAAAAGGTCGAAAATTGCCCGGGATTGGGGGGTACCAGTGGTCGAAAAGTTGCCGGGACGGGGCGGGTTAATTGGTACGAATTTATATGTAGTACGACAGTATATTGGTTTTCAAACAGTAATATAGGCATTATAAGGATTGTTTCACACACTAACTCGTCACCATTCCTGACCTTTTTTTGCCACATTACCTGTTCATCATTTCTGACTGTTTCTTCCTCTAATGTTTGTCCTCCACATTGTCATCGATTGGGGAATCACTCTGGCCCTGAATTTCGTACCGTGGCATGACATGGCTTTACTGGCCAGGTCACTGATAACAGGTGAATTGCTGAGAAAAGGTCATGCAGGGGGTGGAGGAGGTCATGATGGCTAAGGCATTGTCCCTGCCGAGCATCTTGTAGAGGAAGGTGTCCCATGTATATGTGCCAAAAATTACTCTGCAAAAATTGAAAATTGTGCAAATTAGGGACCTTGCAATGTTGCCGCATTAATTTACATCTCCGGGATATGAGTGCACATCATGTGAGGAGGTGAATTCACGTCTCCAGGACTGGGCGGGTTAATATCCAAACTGCCTTCTGTGCCTCTATCTACAGCTTCCTTTCTGGTCATTCTATTAGTCCAGTCCCTGTTGTCGAGACCCACATACATCTACTTAGGAAGAGGCTTTGACTGGTGATTGAGTAAAGGATACCGCTAGCTTCAAAACAGTATTAGGTGGAATTGTTAGAATCATAACATAAGTGAGATAATGACAGTTTTCAAAATCGCCATCGCTGGAGTCTTTCAGAACTAAAAAGGCTTACAATTTCTAATAGAAATGTAGTCACTGGAAGACTGTTAGGGGTTTTTAGGCACTGCTGACACAGTGGTGCCTATAGGAAATCAATACGACCTTGTGTAGCACCCAAAATTCAAGATGGCCACCATCCGGACCCTCCCCAAATATATAAGTCATGTGGCTATTGAAAGAAACATCGTGACTGGATGATTTTTATGTTAATTATGAGGTTTTCAGGCACCGCTGACACGATAGTACCTTTACTGATTCAATATCACAACTTTGGATTCTGAGAATTCAATATGGTCGTTTTCCAAAATCCGTAGCTAACAAGAAAGTTGTCATTTTCGGTATAGCTGGAATATAGCAGTACTCTCTGGATATTACTGTTTCAATTATTTTTGTCAGTGTCAGTTTGAACTCAGTTTTGGAAGGAAGTCATTGCATACATTCCTTCCAAGGAATCATGATGGTATCAGATCTCAGCTCCTTGTCATGAGAGGCATTCTGGTCGTGGCTAGTGCAGAATCATCATAGTATCAATGACGAATTCATAGAACGTGCACACGAGGTACAGAGAGCTCTATGTGCTAACGAAAGGCCCACTGAGAAGTTTGCAGAACTATTTGACCAGTCATCAAATCTCCATGAACAAGTGGAGTGTTGTCCGGAAGAATGCTGTGCAAAATCTGAGGTGGGTCAGTACCTGCAAAAGTTTTAACAGATGATTGCTACTATCAAGCATGCAGTTGCATCACATCGAGAAGAAAATTTCCCTGTACACATAGCTTCTTTGCCAATCATCTGAGAAAGCGACTGCATCAATTATTTTCGCTATGGCATGTTCTACCTTGAACCCACGAAATCCTTAGAAGTAACCCATCCGTATCTTTTTCAGCGGTTCATGCATGGTCAGTCTGTCGTGAAGGATTGAGTTGAAAGTTACTTCAATGATGTTGCACCGGATATGAAGCTAGAACAATCCTTCCACAAGGCATCAAAAAATGCTGGTGTTATTGTTGGCCAAACAAGAAGTCCTAGGGTCGTGATCAAGTGGGAACTCATTTTCCACTAAATTTTCCTCATCTGAAACAACTTCAGGATATTATGAATTATATGTCAACGAATCATAGTGAATCGGTGAACATTGATCATGAATTTACTGGACACAAATCTCACCAGCTGAAATAAAACGTTTCAAATCTCTTGGGCTTTTTGTGAGAGAGGGGTAACCCTTACATCATCAAGGCTCATGCCATCAAACTGCACAATCTTATCACAATGCAACTGGCATTGGATGAATTGGCCATCTGGCTGCTCCAAGTGCAGCTGACTGGTGATCAAACGGTAAGAGAATTCCAGAAAGAAGTTTGTTGACAAGACCAAAAAACTGTCTACCACTATATCGAAGAGGAAATTACCTCAGCTTGACAGCAAAATATCCAGTGATGTAAGTGCAACTTATGCTGTGACATCGAAAATGATAGAAGCGGCTCAGTTCGACATCAAAATTGTGAAAGAGCAAAGCATGGAACTTTAATCTACCTAAGCCCATGATATCCTGCCTATTTCATCACTATATGAAGGCAATCTTCCTTCTAAGACTGACAAAAGTGTGCTCATGCCAGACTTGGAGAAGAGTTTAACAGGCAACGAGTTTCACTTTCCTGCCTTTACACACATAATTTATATTGGACCTCATGTCAAAAAAAAGTTCCTTTCCAAACTTGGCTTCATTTGGAACATTGGAAAACACAATCAGTTGTGTGCTATCAGTGGGCCACTCTATTTGTTCCAGGTCCAGCCTCTATATCGTGTTTGACAGTAACTTAGAGTCATCTGTTAAGGGCGGAGAAAGGCTACGTCGTGCCGGTGGAGCTGAATCTGCTGACCTCCCTGAGCCCACTGCAGGTGTCCCAATAGCCCAACAAATTAACAAGTTGTGGACCTCCTCGGTCAACAAAACAATGCTACAGCTTCTAATTCGTGATCTCATCTTGACTCCTGAGATAGTGAAGTTCAGTGTTGTGCTTGGTGGATGTGTCACTGATGATGGTGTTATTTCAGCAGTTTTTCCACTCAGGAAGGCCGTCCACCCAACCGCCTTCTAAAACTACAGAACCTATTGACATGCTGACATATCATGTGGAAGAAGCCGCTGATCACAAAGCGATGTACTGTGCCTGTAATGTGGATCGGGGAAGTAGCCAGCTACTAGTAGTTTCCAATGACAGACACAGTAGCACGTCTACTTCATTATGTTCATTATTTTCAAAAGCGAGGCCCCCAAGAACTGTGGGTAGAGTTTGGAACTGGTGGGCATCTGCGTCATATACCACTACACACTCTTGCAGATAAACTGAGAGTAGGACTATCTAAAGTCATCGTGAAGGCACATATATTGACTGGAGATGATGCAGTGAGTAACATAGGTACCAAACACTCCTCTCTGTCAAGAGATCTAGAGCATTACTTGACTGATTTAGTAGTCTGACAATCTCACTAACGAGAACCCGAATCGCAAACATTCAACCAGCTCTGAGTCTAAGTCCGACTGCGAGCTCCAACACCAAATCATTGGAAGCCCTGCCACCAACTTCAAGTGGAATTCATGGCCACATCAGGAGACCATTTTACTCTGTCCATAAAGTTCTATGCCTTTTTTTTATGTTACCTACCCAGCCCCAGACCCTATTAAATACGGATGGGTGACAGACATTGACACACTAATAGCTGAAAAATGTCTGAATGCATTACACCAATGTGTAATTTTTTATCATAAACAAGAGTCAGTATGTCAAAATAAGTGGAAATGCCATCTCTCAGTCATAATTAAGTTATATTTTCGTGAAATTAGCTTCACATGGTATTGATATCTGTATGATTGGGAAATGTCTTTGAATAAAATTGTATGCTTAAGTTTTCATTATTTTTTTGTGGCCATCTTGAATTTTGAGGATCAAATGTTGTGATATCGAATCACTGAATGTACTATCGTGTCGGCAGTGCCTGAAAACCTCATAATTAACATAAAAATCACCCAGTCACAATGTTTCTTTCAAAAGATACACGACTTTTTGGTTTCGGGAGGGTCCGGATGGCGGACATCTTGGCTTTCGGGTACTATACAAGGTCATATTGGTTTCCTTTAGGCACCATCGTGTCGGCAGAGCCTGAAAACCATCATAATAGTCTTCCAGGTACTACATTTTTATTAGATTTGTAAGCCTTTGTAGTCCTGAAAGACCCCGGTGGCAACCATTATGAAAACTGATATGATTCTAGCAATTCCATCTAACACTGTTTTGAAGCTGGCGGTATCCTTTACTCAAATCACGAGTCAAAGTCTCTTCCTAAGAAGATGTATACGGTGCTCTACAGCAGGGACAGGGTTATGTAGCTGCTGTTGTAGATGGCCACTGTTCTCCTAGAGCTATCAATAATGGTGTTCTTCAGGGGTCTGTCGTATCACCTAATCTCTTCGTTTTATTCATCAATGACTGTCTAAACTGTACATCTAACCCTATCCACTCATACGTCAATGACTTCACCCTTCACTTTTCCATCTGCCTCTCGCAGCATCCATCTCAGCAACTCCAGCAGACAAGGGATTAGGGTATGGCATTCCTAATGACTGACTCGGCTGATATCTCTGATTTGGGTAAAAGAAATCTTGTTGTTTCTAGTGCTTCAAAAACTCAGTTCTTACATCTTTCAACATAGGAAAATCTTTTTTAGGGCTGTCGTGTGATTTTTAACTGTATCCAATGCGATCTTTCAACATCTCTGAATATACAGTACGTGAGGTTTCATTCTCTCGGGATTTATATTGGAATTATCATATGACCTCTGTTACGAAATATGCTTCCAAGAGATTATGTGTGCTCAGCCGACTTTGCATTCTTTACCCCTGCACAGTTGTTGACTCTTATAATGGGTCTTATTCACCCATGTTTAGAGTACAACTCTAATGTATGGGGACGTTCCCAACCTCTTCTCAACAAGGTGGAATCAGAAGCCTTTCATCTTATGAACTCCTGTCCTGTTATTGGCTCTTTTCATCCTCTGTTTCTTTGCTGCACTGTTGCATTTTTATTTATTTCTATCACTACGACAATGGTCAGCGTTCCCAAGAACTGTCATCTTGCATCCCACCATCGCTATGGCAGGCGCATAACACGTCTAGCAGAAAACTGTCCTCCACTTTCTGTCCAACTCACACATGCAAGAGTTAACTGTTACTCCAAGTCCTTGATGCATGCCATAGGTCAGCTCTGCAATTGTTTTCCTGTGCTTGCATTTCCTACTGCTTATGACCTCCAGTCTTTGAAATGCAGTGTGTCCAGGCATCTCGAAATGAACATATTTTGAATTTGGCTATTTGTTATTCTGCTTTTATTTTTACTTGGAAGGAACAATGTTGCGGGCTCCTGGCCTTTGATTCCCTCCTCCATACAATTAAAAAAAATAAGAAAGATACGTTATGTTTTCTTTATTTCTACCAATGACACAAGATTTTATTTATCTTTGGAAGGTCCTCCCTTTCTGGATGGGTAATTGGCGATAAAGTGCAAGCCATTCAGTATGTCATCCAAAATTAACTGAATAGTTTGAAGGAAGCAGGTATAAGTCATCATATCAAAGACATTTACAACTTGAACATCACCCTGCCATGTCAGTGACGTGATTAAAGAGAGTACCAATGTAAGTGGCATTCGTTTAAAGTGAAATTTCTAATAGACACTCTTTTTTTCCCAAAATCATTATAGTTCCTTTTTTCCGATAACTTTCATGAAGTAAGGCTTATGGGCTAGCCTAACTCCGTCAGCCAAGGAACACTGATGTATTTATAGCCAGACACCTTAATCTCAGATGGGATAGCAACAAACTGACCGTTTCCATGTCTTCATGTCCTCCATCATATAGCTGCCTTCACTCCAACCCACAGCATCCTCATTCAAACAACTTTTCAAGCAACATCCATCCAGTTCATTCTCTGTTTCTCAGTCCTATCATCTTCCACCTCATTTAGACAGTCCTCGTCGGACTCGTATTTCCCTTCTCCTCACGCGGTCATATCGTCTGGGTAAACTTCTTATACATTCCAGCACATCCTAATCAAACACTATAATATTCCTTAACTTCTTCATTTGTCTTCCTGTCTCTCTTGATATGTAGCGTGAGGCTAACTACTTTTATATTCAGCCTTTACTGATCGAAAATCTCTCCAGGTAGCAAGACTAACATTGAACATACTTCATTGGAATGAAGTCACTGATGAAGATGCTCAGTACAATATAGTACTTAGACAGTGAGACCGCTAAACAATAGACTTCAGAACTGCCAACAGCAGCTAATCTGTCTGTATGCGTTAGCCCAGTGAGTTTCCGAATCATTACAGGTATTACATTGATACTCATAGCTACTAGGGGGACAGGGAGGGCAGTTTGCTCCCTCTCCTCCTGAGAAAATGTTTGGTAAATGCTGAAAGGGATTTTTGGCATAGTTCCTGTATGACAATACAGTTTTCCTAATTTTACCACTAGTATATTAAACAACATTATCTGTTTCCAAAAATATTTATGTGGGAACAATAATTTCCTTTGAAATTGAAAAAGAGACTAAATATCTTGAGAAAAAATTACCAGTTATAACTTAACAATTGCCCCTATCATCTTAGAGTATCTGGTTAATATTAGGGCTCTAATGATGTTTTGCACTTGAATCCTGATTCGGTGTAAAAATGGCCCTGCTGTCCCATCAGCCACATCCTCTCACCCTGCAGCCACATCCTCTCACCCTGTAGCCAGTTGCAAACAAACACTGCACAATTATGTTTACAAACAACTGAAACATGCAGAATTTTTGAAGACTGCATGAAACTAATTTGATCACCTCAGACTACATTTTAGAAGGTAAGCAGATATAAATATGTGTGCCAGGGGACTCATTTGAGTGGGGGACAGGGAGACGTTTACGCCTCACTCGTTGGAGCTTGGGGGACGGAGTATATTTTGTCCCTCCCACTTTTCTAGGTGAGGATTTTCGGGATGAATAGCTTTATGCTGTTTTTCTATTTTTTCCTTAACCCCTTAATAGCGGGGCGTCACTTTCATGACGCTTGGGAGCAAGGGATCATACCGCGGGGCATCACATTTGTGATTCTGTGTTATTTTGAATTCGCCCTGGCTTTCAAGTGGTGGCTTGTATCATCTATCAGTACTACCAGTGTCCAGCTATACTCAGTTCTGCTAATGTCACCTGGACTCCCATCCAGTGTTAACAATTTAGCCATTTTTCTCCTGTCTAGACTCCCCCTCTCCTTACCTCCCCTCCATTACTCTCTCCTCCCACCTGACCAGCTGCACTGCACTACACAAATGCTGGACAGATTTTTCCACTCATTTTATCCATTGAAATTTGCCCTTTGCCCTATTCTTATACAAAATAATATAAAACAGAAAGAGAAAAGGTAATTGATACTGCCATACGTCTGGAATGGGCTAATTATCACCTGGCAACACCTCACGTGCACTCGTTCGCTAATTTTCCCTGTTTATTTCCCCTTGAAATATGCCGTATGACCTGTTCTCATAATAAAAATATATATAAGAAAGGAAGGGAGAAGCCTAAGTGATATTTACATTCACCTGGAACTACCTATTTTATTATGTATTGTCTAGATTTCCTGCCATTCATTTCATAGCATATATATTAGCAGCTGTCACCACGCTGACATTGGCAGCCCTTCACTGCCCCTAGGCCACAGCATTCAGTTTACTGTCGTCTTTCAAGGTGAAACCAAGGCGGATTCACACCTGTCCAATTCCATCGCTTTATAGCCCCATGGAAAGGGCCCTGTGACCTCTACCCCTACTAAACCTCGTGTGGAAAGGGGTAAAGGGCTAAGTGACTCTGCTGTGGAATGTGAACTGGCTAATTTATCAATGATAATGATGGACAGTGAAAACGATCTTTCTGGTGACTCTAAAACAATGCAAGTGGAAATGTAAATGTGTAAATAATGTGTAAACAGCAAGTGAAAGCAATGAATATAAATATAACTGGACAGTGGTAAATAGTTTTATAAGTTACTGCAAGTGACAGTGCATAACATAGTGTAAATAAAATAGAAATGTAAATAATGTAAATAAAATAAAGAATGTAAATAGAAATGTAAATAAGTAGTAATATATGAATACGAGTATATATACTAGGAGTAATGAAAGTGAAAGATTCACTCTAGCATGTATGAATACCGGGAGTTATGAAAGTGAAACTGACATATTCCTTCTTCATGCTAGTATACAGGACGAGAATGTGAATGCCTGGAGTGAAAATAAACTACTTGTACTAAAAGAAACTTATAGATAAATATTGTTTATATTAATAAGTGTAATAAAGTATTGGGAATATAAAGTGTGAGTGTGTTTATAATTAATAAATGACAGCTCCGCCTCAGAATACCATCGGGGAACCAGCATGGAGGAAAGCTCGTATGCGCTCATAATTTACATTGCTTTCACAGTGTTTTTTTTGGAATATGGATTCCAAACTACTTGAAATTCATAGAATAGTGTTTGTGGTTATGATATCAGACAGTGGTAACCATATTACGGGGTATCGGGAAGTGTAAAGTGGAGACTTCGTTACCCAACTTCAGAAGTCTCTACAAGTCCTACGGTAGACGACGAGGGCTCAACAACATCCCAGGGGAAAGCTGAAGGTATGTGCCATAGGCATGTACAATTTTAATATTCTAGGACTAATAACTGATTTTTGGCAAATATTTTGAAAAAGTCAGTCGGAGCATGAATATCCTCGCGTGATGCGCAAGGAGCACAAAAGCAACCCCGCGGTTAAGGGGTTAATGGAAAAATCCTTTCTATACAGTACAGTACAGGTGATGTGAAAATTTTTCCCTGCTGAGCGGGTAAGGTCGAGTGGTCACTTAGTCAAGGATTAAGAGAGGAGTCAGGGATTCAGAGAGGTTAATCCCACCAGATATATTTTCATAGGTTAGTCTTGACATATGCACCACCCTTGATGCTTGAGCCAATGAGGATCAAACTAAAATAACAAATAGTGGAAAACAGAATTTCTATTGGCTACTACCACAGCAGTAATACAAAACAGAATACCAGACTGGGGCTGGGTGCAGCAGGGAATTTTAATTAACACACATATGCTAAGTGGAGAGAGAGAGTGAGAGAGAGAGAGAGAGAGAGAGAGAGAGAGAGAGAGAGAAGGGGGAATAATCCCCGAGCTAGACCTCATCAGATCATATAGCCCTGATAGGGTCATAGGAGAGCGCTACCTCTCCCAGCACAGTAGGCACTGGGTGGGCGGGGCGCGAATTCGGGACACTCACGCCAGATCTCGAGTTTTCATTGGCCTATCCAGTCCGCCATTTTTCTTCCAGCAGGCAATCAAAATTCAAAGTTTATTTCCAATTATAAACAGATAGTATGGACGCCATTGCCTCTCGTATGGTAGGTGCTGTGCCGATCCGTGGTGTATTTCATCATAATTTCGTAGGTTATTACACAAAATAACTGTAATTCCTTACATGTACAGAGATATAAAGACAGCAGGTAAATGATGCGCTAAGAGTATAGTGTGACATTGCATTTTTCAGTACTAAAAGTGCACAAGAAATATGTGGTACCGAAAAAAAAAAAAATTGAGGTAGATTGGGCGGAAGTTAGCATGCATGTATCGATAATAATACCATCTACGAGACTGACCATGATGACCAATGATAATAGTGAGAAGGAGATGTCTTTGCTGTGGAAACTCTAGTGCCTTCTAAATTATTGCTGGTGTTTCCGTTTGCTGTCTAATGAAAGAGGAGACCTCTGGTAACATTATGTACTAAGTGTTTTTACTTTCCTCTGAGAGGACTCTTAGCTATTTACTTAAAGTTACTCCAAGAAAGCTGTGAATTTGTGGGGAAAAGATAGTTTTTCTTTAAGACATTGCAACAAATGCAACAGTAATGATGTAAATTTATTTCTTATGACGTAAAGCATCAAATCTAGGAAAATTTAGGGTGACAGATATTGGGGGAAATATTCCAAGTGTTTGCCCCCCCTGGCAAACATCTTGGATACGCCACTGATTACATTCCCGAGCATGGTTCTTGATACATTCCCTTAAAAGCATTTATATAAGGATTCTGCTTTCTAAATAATGGCAACAAATCTTTATTAAAATTTAGTTGCCGGAGTATTTCATTTACATGTCTGGGATTTCGATGTATTAAAGCGTGATTCCTGCACCTCTAACCCGGTTGTGAATTACTGGCGAGTTTAGCAAGATCTAATTTGATTTCTCTGGTTTTGATGCCATAAAAATAAATTGACTGGAACGTTACATGTAATATATATATATATATATATATATATATATATATATATATATATATATATATATATATATATATATATATATATATATATAATGCAGACAGTGAAGTATTGCAGATCTCACTGTCCCTTTAAACGTATAACATTAGCAAAGTTGCTTTGAAAGAGAAAAAATGGGAGCCTTAACAGCTCGCAAACAGACTTGTAGCGTGGCAGCAATTTAAAACATTACACTTTGTTGCATCAGAGTACTTTAAGCTGTCTAACACTGGGTATTTGCTTAGGGCCCATTGATGCTGCAGGGACGTGAAAGAAGTAACAGAAAAGTGGTACTTCATCGCAATGAATGATTAATCTTTCAATGAATCATGATTTTCTTATAAATTGCTGAGGTGGTCAGTTACCTTTGTACCTGGGGATATAGAGTCGTTAGTTATCAGATTTTTCATTATTAACAGTTTACGGCCATTATAACTCCAGGAGTGGCAAATGCTATCAGGAAAGAACATAACTAAATGCTCGGTAAGAAACTTTATTTTAGCTATAATCGTATAGTATGTATTACAAATAAATCATCTTAATATACAGAGTAAAAATCTTTGACAAAGGACAACATACAAAACAAGGAAAATTAAATTTATATGTACAGGGATCTGTTCTACCTTCTAACCCCGTAGTTCAAAGATGGGAACTGTATATATTTCCCATCTAACGTCAAACCATATTGTCAGGCATATGTAAAACTGTAGCAGGAATTATAGCAAAAACAAAATATTATGAAGATTAATTTGGGTGGTAGCAAATAATCTGTTATTTTATTCCAGCAAAAGCTAAATAATTTTATTCGGATTCGCAACCCATTCATACTGTATACAAACAATTATTTCACTACTGCTCAGTTATCCTCAAAGTCCTCCTGACATAAAAGCCATATAGTTAACTAAGATATATTAACCCTGAGTTTACATATCTTTAAGTAAGCTTTTATTATTTAATGGCTGCATATGGAACACATGTTACCGTAGTTGGTGAACATGCAGAGAGGCCAGACAAGTTCTATCAGAATTACGTGCTGTATTTCACAAGACTGGATCCAGCACTTGGAAATGGGGTGTTGTATGGTTCCTACAACTACCATTTAATGCAGTTTAGCAATTTAAAAAAATGCAAATGTCCTTTTCTTTTACTTGTTTTAATCATGGCATATCAATAACATGGACAAATACAAGTAGAGAAGAGACGTGCATATGAAGTGTGGCTGCAGAGGAAGGATGGTGTCACATGAGATGTATAAGGAAAAGTGGAATAGGGCGAGAAGGGCTGTGCGTGATGCTAAAGTGGCAGCAGATGAGAGGTAGGGTAGGCTGCTAACTGAGAATTTTCAATAGAAGAAGAAAATGTTTTGGAAGGAGGTGAAAATGGTGTGAAAGGGAGAGTATACGAAAGAAGAGCAAGTAAAAGCAAAGGATGGAAGAATGTTAACTGAGATTGTTGCAGAAAGGAAGAGATGGGCAGAGTATTTTGAAAGATCGTTAAATGTAAAGGAGGAAAGGGAGGCTGAGATTGTGGCAGATGAAAGGGTGCAAGGAATAAATGTGTTAGGAGAATTGAATGATTTTTGATAACGTTAGAGGAAGTGCAGGAAGCAATAAAGGAGATGAAAGCAGGAAAAGCTGCAGGTATGGATGGGTGTGCTGCAGAATGCCTGAAAGGTGGTGGACCGAGTATTGTTGAGTGGTTAGCAAGATTGCTGAATGTGTTTTGTGAGCAGTACGGTGGCGATTGACTAGACAAGTGCTTGTGTGGTTCCACTGTATAAAGATAAGGGTCATACGTATCAATGTACTAGCTTTAGGGGTATAAGTCTATTGAGTGTTTTAGGTAAAGTGTATGGTAGAGTGTTAATTAAGAGAGTTAGAGAGGGTACAGAGGGAATAACTGGGGATGAGCAGTGTGGCTTTAGGGGAGGGAAGGGATGCATAGATCAGATGTTTGTTGTGAGACAGGTGTGTGAAAAGTATCTAGCAAAAGGCAAGGACGCGTTTGGGGCGTTCATGGATTAAGAGAAAGTGTATGATAGAATTGATAGGCAGGCGTTATGAACTGTTCTGAGATTGTATGGAACTGATGGTAGGTTGTTAAAAGGAGTGAAATTTTTTAATGTAAATAGTAGAGCGTGTGTAAGAGCAGGAATTACTGTGAGTGGTTGGTTTCCAGGGAGAGTGGGGTTGCGGTAGGGATGTGTGATGTCACTTTGGTTGTTAAATATTTATATGGATGGTGTTGTAAGGGAGGTGAATGCAAGAGTGTTAGGTGGAGGTTTGAGTCTGCTGAATGCTGATAGTAGAGAGTGGAATCTGAATCAGCTGCTGTTTGCAGATGATACTGCACAGAGTTTGGAAGGGTGTGTAAAAGGTGGAAGTTGAGAGTAAATGAGAATAAGAGCAAAGTGATGAAGTGTACAAGGTTGGTAGAGGGCAGGGGGATGAATATAGGTTTGAATGGTGAGTTGTTTGAGGAGGTAGAGTGTTTTAAATATTTAGAGTCAAATGTTGTTGTGGATGGAAGAACAGATGAAGAAGTGAAGTTTAGAATGAATGAAGTAGGAAAGGTGCTGGGAGGAATGAATAGTGTTTAGATGTCGTTCACTTAGAATGGATGTAAAGACAAGGCTGTATGAGGGTGTTGTGGTACCGACTGCATTATCTGGGACTGAAACATGGAATATGGGTGTAGCAGAGAGGAGAAGTTTGAATGTAATGGAGATGAGATGTCTGAGGAGTATGTGTGGAGTGACATGTATGGATCGAATGAGAAATGTTAAAGTGTGAAGGAGAACTGGAGTTGTTCGGGAGATGGCTGATCGAGTTGAGCAGAGGGTGTTGCGATGGTTTGGGTACATGGAGAGACTGGATGAAGAGCAATTAGTGAAAAATATATCTGGGTCGGATGTGAAAGGTGTAAGGCTAAAAGGAAGACAAAGGATACGATGGATGGACAGTGTGAAGAGAGCATTAGATGCAAGAGGGATGTCTGTTCAGCAAGGAAGAGTGGCTGCACATGATAAGAATAATTGGAGAGATATTGTGAATGAATAAATTGTGACGTGGCCCTGAGAGGTTAATCTCCCGCATTAGGTCTGATTAGCCTTTGATCAGGTCAGGTGCGGGTATGGGGATGGGTCCATTATGACGTGGTAGTGGAAAGTCAGCTCTGCTCTCAGGCCCAGCTGTAGATGTCGCTGATTGCACTAAGCAGTTGACCCTCGTGTGGTGTGTTGTGATGAGGATCTGTGCATTCTCCCCTTGGGGCTAAGATTCGAATAAACGTGTGTGTGTGGATGAGTAAATTGGGAGTGTGTCATCCTCTTGGCTACCTCTATTTCCTTGGGGGAAGCAGTCTAGGTATATAGACAGAATAGATAATTTGGTATATCATTTTGCACTCTTCTTCTAAGTAATTAAATGTCCAAGTCCATGCCTGCTTCAGAAATTATATATCGTCAAAACACAGAATCTTGTTCATAACTTTGCATTCTCAGTGCTAATATAGCAATGTGAACTTTAAGCATTTGGAGATATCAATTCAATGACCATTTGAATTAAAGTATTTTGTGATTTCGTCATACCTCATATACCGATGATTGTCACATATAGTTAACAATTTATTCAAGAAAATTTAGGAAAACTCATCTGGACATATCAGTTGTGGAAAGTAGTGAGGAACTATTTTGAAGTACTGGTAAAGCTGGATGGATCGGGAATCATAGAACAAGTGTATCTGCACGTTGCCAGAATTTAATGTTTTTGACACTGTTTCTGTTTCTTTGTATAGAGATGGCTCGGCAACAGAAGTAACTGCATCTAAAAGTTTTTCTCCTTTAACTGGTTGTGATTCAGAGTCTAATACAGGTGATAAACGACACTTTTCAATAGCCCAGGGGTTCTTGCGAAGCCTACGATGGTAATATTTGGTTTCCACGGATCCGTTCTCCTGCCATCGCCTGATCCAGCGGTACACGGTGGAGAGACTGGCGCCAGTCTGCTGGGAGATGGACCTGGCTGAAACGCCTCCCAGCCACAACCACACCATCTTGGCTCGCTCGGTAACCACCACTGGGCTGTTTGACAATCTGCGGTGCATTGTGTTTCTTGCACCACTGTTGAGCAAAAGTTTGTTGGAGGTGTTTCCGAAGAGTTAACTCGAAGTTCAAAACATAGACAATACGAGTAGTTAAGAGGACATTGACTTCTATCTTCTCCTTATGTTACAAAAGATTAATAACCCAGCGTCTTCAGGCCAAAGCCAGCAACCACAACAGGCCTGCCTGATAGTTTGCAGTGCAGTTGTGTTTCTCACAACTCGGGTGAGTAAAACTGTATTGTTTATTGGTGTGTGAGATAAGGTGTATGAAACATGCGTTATAGTTTTTATAAATATATCAGTGTTATCTTGAAGTTATTTTATAATAATTGCCCCTTCCATGCCCACCCATGAACGTGCTTATTTTTTTTTTTTTTTTTTGTCTTTAAACAGCTTTATTCAGCTTGGAAGAAACGTCTTACACTGAAGGGCTTAAGAATGACTATGTATCACTACTCTACTTCTATACTTTCAGTGTAAGTTGAATAATAGTTTTAAGATGACAGGACAAAGTAAGAAAGAGGAATCTAAGGGGAAAATGCGTCCATTCTTTAAAGGACAACCTACCGTGTGATTTATAGTTTGAACCAGAGTCGTGAGACACTGGATATAAGAACTGCTCGTGACTGCATTATCAATCAATCTATCAATCAATCATTTCCTGTGGCACCCCACGGGATGCATAGGGTCTCAATGAACTCTCTCCACCAATATTTGTCTCTTGCCATCTCCTTCAGGTCCCACCAACACTCCTCTCCTGCTTCTTTTTTCATTGTCCTCAACCAGGTTTCCCTCGGCCAACCTCTACCTCTTCTTCCTCTAGCAATCCACTCTGGCACATCTTGTATTAAACAACCTTCTTTTCTGTATATATGCCCCAGCCACTTCCAGCGAGACAGTCTCACATATTCAATAACTGGTTCCACTCTCGTAATATCCCTTACTCTTTCATTTGTAACTCTGTCTTGCTACTTTACCCCAAGAATCCTTCTCAGTATTTTATTCTCAAATCCTAATACTTTCTGATCTGTTGCAATTGTACTGTACCATGACTCATGCCCGTAAATTAAAATGGGTCTAACCAAGGACTTGTAAATTTTCACTTTAGTATGTACCGAAAGCATATTTTTATTCCAAACAGATTTCAACATTCCAACAGCTCGGCAAGCCTGTCTAATCCTCTCCTCAATTTCATTGTTTAATGATCCATTAGATGATACAATCGTTCCCAGATATTTAAAGTTTTCTACATTCTTCACCACATTATTCCCAATTACACAATCGATTTGGTTCTCCACGTTCATATTAATAATTTCAGTCTTTCCACAATTTATTACCAATCCCACTTTTTCTCCTTCCTCCACCAGACTATCGAGCACCCTCTGCATCTCGTAAATACTTCCGCAAATCAGTACAATATCATCAGCATAGTCCAAATCCATCAGCTTTTAATTTCTTTCCAGTTAATTCCTGCCCCTGTTCTCCTTACAACCTTTTTCATAACATAATCCATAACCAAAACAAACAACAATGGCGAAAGAACTCCTCCTTGAATCACTCCTGACCTAACTTGAAATGGATCACTCAAAGAACCACCCACCATTACCTTACAGTACAAAAAGTACCTTCATGCAGGCTTCTAATAATATTTACAAACTTTTCTGGTATACCATAGAATCTCATAATTTTCAACATAGCTCCACGTGAAACACTATCAAACGCCTTTTCAAAATCCACAAAACACATGTTAAGTGGCATTTTCATCTCATTAGCTTGTTGCATTAGATGCCTTACAATAAAAATCTGATCATTACAACCTCGACCCTTTCTAAATCCCGCTTGTTCTTCTCTTAAAATTTTATCAATTACTGGCTCTATTCTGTTCAATAAGATTTTGGAAAAGACTTTTGCAACTACAGGTGTCAAAGTTATCCCCCTCCAATTGCCACACACACTAAAATCTCCCTTTTTTTGGTATTTTTATAATCACTCCATTTTTCCACTCTTCTGGAATTCCACCATTATCCCAAGCCACATTAAAAAGTTTCAAAAGTGAATTCATCAACTCGTCATTTTCCACCTTAAGCATTTCAGGGAATATTCCATTATACTCAACAAAAAAAAAAAAAAAAAAAAGGAAATCTAACTTATAAAAACTATGTAATTTGGTAAAATGAACGAAGATTCCGAAGACAGTTCTCTTGGTTCCATTATATTATATTGTTTTGTTTCAGCTGTTATTACTGAGTACTACACAGTGAAATGGCGCACGATTATTCCATTAGCAAGTACCACTGCACTCACTTCAAGATGACAAGCTCTGATCCATTCATCCCAGCATTGATCGTGTTCAAGTTATGGAGAAATATTTCGTGATAGTCTAATCAGGGAACGTATGAACCATTGCCTCACCCGCACCAGTCAACCAGTGCTGTCCGACATCACATGGAGTATTACCACAACCATGTCCGATCTAGTTTCCAGTCCACCCCGTCAACGCTTCATTAGTACCACTACCACCACTGTCCAAGTCCATCACGTCTACACTTCATCACCTACCTCACCTTTTAGTTTAACGTGATGACTGAAATAAATACTGCCTCAAATACTACGTGATTATCTAAGGCGCTAATATCCACAGGGTATCCCAACTCTGTCGTAGCTAACCATCCGCCGCCAAAGCATTCATTACTGTTCTATTGTTTCCTCCCACCCCATCCAGTCCTTAAAGACCTAAATCAATATCATTGTCTCAACTATTGCTCAGAATATGTAATTTGGCACATACCTGAAAGAGTCTTCATCGACCTGACCACAATCTCAGGTCATCCGGATCCCTCCTGTCCCCTCACGCCCCCTATTTCCGTTCTGATGTGGTAATAATCAGAATAATAGCTGCCTTGATAACTAGCCATTCAGACTCACAGAAGAAACTGTTCCTATCATAGTACGCACCTACCATGATTGAAGCCAATCCTGTCCACACTTCTTTACAAACCCCCACTTAGCTCAGAAAAAAAATCGTTAACAAATTTAAAAGTGTACTATATGAATGCAGTTCAGTATTGGCATCAGTCTTAACAGCCTTAAAGTGTCACATAAAGTCACATAAGATGCCATATCACTTTAATGACAGGGAGGACTTTCTTGTCATAGGCCTTTATAAGTATATCCTATTTACATGGATCCCTTCCCACTTCATGAACTTACAGTGACATGAGAACCTAAACTGCCTGGACTGATCTTGAACTGACATTCTTGGGTGTGATCGTGGATGAATGTAACTCGTCCACCATGAATATATCTAACCTGACCTTAATAAATTAGCAATTAGAAAGGAGCTTGCGTGATCTGATTTGGGCCTAAATTGGCTTAACTGTACCTGGAATGGTCTAAACGAATCTGAACTGGCCCAAGTAAGCCTGGGTGAATGAGAGAATCGAGAATGGACCTTAAAGACACGTAGCACCCGTCAGGCAGCAAACTCTGACCCCCTTTCCTAACTCTCTACTGAAAGAGTTAACTGATACCCCCAGTCCTTCATGTACGCAACAGGTCAGCTTTCGAACAGTCTTCCTCTGTCTCTATTTCCTTCTGCCTATGATCTCCATTCTCTTAAACACAATATGTCCAGAAATCTCAGGATAAACGGATCCAAAATTTGACTACTTTAGTTTTTTTTTCCTCTCCCAGTCAGCAATCTGCAGGCTTTACAGTCTTTGGTTCCTTGTTCTTTGTGTGTAAAATAATGGGTCTAATTGAACCTGACTCTGTAAGTATACCTGAGTCATTAATCTGACCTGAAAATACTTGATTAAGCAATCTTAAATGGATGTGATGAGCGTAATTGGACTTGGAGCGGGGTTAATAAAACTGGATGGGCCTAACAGTCTTTCAGTGAGCATTGCTAATCCAGAAAGTTTTTGAATTGGTCTGTTTGAGCAACTGTGGATGAGAAGGTAGTGAGTAAACAATAATCGTCGTAACAGTTAGGCACAACTGGTCGTTAACTTAGGGGTCTCTGAAGCTGAATAAAATAATTTTCCAGTTGAATGAATGATATAAAATTGTTCTGGTAAGGTTTTAGTGGTGATTGCTCCTGTTACCTTCATGAAAGAGATCGTTCATAGTCCAGATAAACTGTTCCGCAGTGGCAAGGGCTAAATACAAGAAGTATTAACACAACAAATGATTAGTGGAGATTGTTGCATATCTCTTCATAATAAACTCTCAGTAACATCGCAGATGTACTGGTGTTTAGATAGTTAACGGAAATAGTTTTTAACATTTCCACAACTTGAGGTCAACACTAGGCTGAGCTAAATCATTTAATAGGAGAATAATAAAAAAAAAATCATTGATCCAAACAAGTTCATTTTAGTGACGTCTTCAGCAAAAATGTAAAACTTCCTTTGCAGAAAATACGCAGTTTTGTATTTCACCAAAGAGAATTCGGAACGCCGCTCCATTAGCGATTTATTTGCGTAATATACCTGGACATTAACTTTTTTTTTTTCTAAATCTCAGTATTGGGCGTCTGAGTAAATACAAGATATTATTAACCCCTACAACCTAAGAATGTCATGATAATTCAGTTCTTACCTGCTGTTTATTTTTTCCTTCAAAATAGGAGAGATGTTACGAACTGGAGACATAAGATAGAGTATTAGTTAACTCCTTCACTACAGAGGGATATTGTAACCTCTAATATTGTCTCTTGGTAGCAAGACTATATTACAAAAATACACACATTACTAAGTGGTATTTTGTAATATGAAAAAAAAAATGATGAAAGAGTTATTAATAATTTGAAGCCAGCGATAATATCATGACGTACGAATATGCATTATAACGAGTAATTATAAAGTGGATCACAACCTCAGTTAAGTCGTCATTCGAGCCTGCAAAAGTGTCAGAAGCGCAGTTTTGTGAGGATCGTTTGATTTGTTGGAAGGCATACATGGTTGTGTGTGGCCGACTTTAATGACGCTCTGTTATTACTCGTACTTTTGTGTTTTCTTGTTGGTGTTTATGAGGGAGAGTTAAGATGATACTATTTATTTCATTTACTTGAACATTCGCCTGTAATAGATTTAACCCTGCCCCCTCCCCCCGTCCACTGATCTCTGTAATACAAGGACAAATTTAGGTTTTAATAATGCTACCAGACTAACAGAGCACCTAAAAAATACTGGACATTATTGAGGGCTCTGTATGAACCCTCATGTTAGAAAAGTATCTATTGTACTTAATAGGACGATCTTTAATGACTCGATGACAAGTACCGACACTTCCTAACACATACCTGACAGTAACAATGAATCACAAAAAATAGTTCTTGAGATTAAAAGGCCCTCACTTTGCTTTAAAAAAAATGCAAAAAGAAAAAAAAAAAAAATGTTACGAAATTTCTGTGCCTACAGGAGTTCGACGAAAAGTTGAGTAAGAAAGTACAATTTACTGTCGTTGCTGTCGCACATAAATTCATTCCTTAGTTTTATATTATTTATACACGTCTCTATCAAACAACCTCAGTATATACTTCCATCTATCTGTCTATCTATAACCTGACACCGTAATCCCAGAAGGGGTGGTTACGGACAAAATCTTCCATATCTCTCTCCATCTCGTCCCTTCACCTCATCTCCAGCCTCCCTTCCCCCTCTCTCTTTCCTCCTCACTCAGATACACTCTCCTAGCCAACTTTTCTCTGCAGTCACACAGCATAGTCGAAATGTCTCAGGGTGATTCAGGGAGGATATGGACACCAAAACGCTCCCGAATTAGCTCATTTTTCCGTCTCTTCACGAAACTCCAAACTCTGTTTTCAGATAACTCATTTCTGCTCCTCTCGCTCCTGACTTGTGTCCTTCCAGCAAACTTCAGTCTTAACATGAGTGTGATAATGTGGTAATTGCAGTACTGTCGTTCAAGATTTTGTTCTTTTCAGTCATGGATCCTTCCCTATTCCTTGTCATCGTTTTCTCTGTACTTGGAGTCACTCCTTCACTTTTGTATCTTTTGTCGCGCTTCATCCTTAAAACCGCCACCTTTGCTTATCACACTATCTAGATACATGAAGGGAATCACGGTCTCTAGTTCATGACCCTTCAGTTTCGCAACACACTGACTTCATTCCTCTCAAGAGCCATAACTTTTCTCCTCGATACCCTTTTCACTTATAAAGTTTGATTTTTAGAAGCTATTCATAACTCACTCGTACACCAAGCTTTGCAACACCATAACCTCCTTGACAGGGGATACTCCATCACTTGATGCGGCACCTTGTTTGTATCTTTGCTTACACTGTCAGTGGAGAGATGGAGCATCTGTTTCAGTCAAATAATAAATAGTTTTGTTGTTTTTCCACTCTTTCATTTATGATGATCATAAATTCTCTCTACATTCCTTTTCTCCCGCCAGAACTTTCTTCACATACCTACGGCAGCATAAAATTCCTTTGCCTCCTTTACCTTTCTGTTATAGCTCTGAGGCAATATTCTGTGCAAGCACCACCCACGCTTCCTAAACAATTCACGACTGACTTTTTTATTAAAACTACGCTACAATCAGACTGTTTTGTAGAGGAATCTATTAGTTTTTATTAATGTAGGAGTTTATTTAATCTTATCATTTCGCAATGGCTCGCCCAAATCAAATAAACTAGAGGTAGTAAGAAATAGATGAGATTCTTCTAGCATAACAGTTTAATGACGAATTTAGTCCACCACGTAGACATATAGCCTAACCGTTTAGTCCTGATAATATAATCTTCGTTACTACTATCTCCAGATGATTCTACTAAGTTTGGTGGACCTCTCACCTTGAACTTGTTAAACACTGTTCTATTTTATGCACTTCGCTCAAAAAATCTCTCCTAAACTAACCAAAACGGTTAGAAGTGGCAAACATGACAATCAGGTCGGCCTCGAGATGGTCCCGCCATCAGCGCAAGAAATGTTGGTTAAAGAATGGAAACAAATATTAGATGTCAGACTTGTTGATTCTTGTGCAGTCGATAGGCATGAATAGTCATAAACCATCGTTCGATTCGATCACCTTAACCCAACTTTCATCTACATCCAGCTTGTCTTCCGTAGATTAATAACGGAATAGGACAATTTTAAGGCTATATAACCTTTCAATAGCATTTCTCAAAGTTTACCATCTTATACTAGTGTTCAGTACATGTCAGAAGATTGAGATTTTATGCCAAGTGAAAGTGGATAATTTACATTATAGTAACCAGAAAGACATATGTAGTGAGTAGCCTACTGCAGATTGCTTACCTTGTCTATGCTATGCCGTCAGCAAACAAAGTGGTTCTTGTGCACTGAGCATCCTATTATACAAGCTACGGTTAGGGCGTGGCTTGCACCTCGACCTTCTAAAGCTTCATCGCACACACACACACACACACACACACACACACACACACACACACACACACACACACACACACACACACACACACAATTTCTCTTCTTCACTTCTTAAATTCGCCCTTTTCCTTTTCTGAATTGCATCGGCATCCACTTTTTCCTTCTCGCTCTTTCCTTTTTCTTAATAGTAACCTTAGCACTCTCATGCAAAACCTCTTTTACCTCTCTCCACATTTAATATCATTGTCCTCAGATTCCATCAAACTCTCCAGGACTACAAACCTCTTCCTACATACCCACCAAATCTTTTCCTTTTTGTTCTCATCATTTCTTAGCTCATCGATATCATATTTATTACCTCCTGCACAATTACCCTTAACGTTTCTCTTAAATTTTATTTTAATCTTTGACACTACAAGTTGATGATTACTACCTATATCTGCCCCCCAACTTACGCAAACATCTTGCAAATAACTCTTATGCCTTCTGCTAATTGCAGTGTGGTCAATCTGGTTACAGTATTTACTACATGGTGAAATCCAAGTAGTTTTATGTATTTTTCTCTGCTCAAAGATAGTTCCACCAATCGTAAGGTCATTTGCCAAACAAAAGCTTCCAAATCGCATCCCATTTTCGTTTCTTATGCCAACTCCCTCCTTACTCATACAGTCTTCAAAAGCCATCCCTACTGTTACCAACAATCGTATTAAGATCACCAATGCAAACTAACACATCATGTCTTGCCACTCTATTCACTACATCCTGCAGCTTCTCATAAAAGTCATCCTTCCTTTCATCAGTAGCCTCATTTGTCAAAGCGTACCCTACCACTATACTGATTTTACCATGGTCAGATTTTAAACGAGCATAAAGCAAGGGCTCATTAATTGGCTCAAACTCACAAAGCCTTGCAAGCATCTCTGCTCAACAGTAAGCCTATTCCTTGGTAATGATTTCCATCACTCCTACCAGAAACCAGCAAAGTAATACCATCTTCCAAATTCATTTTGCCATTTCCAAGCAAGCTCGTTTCCGTAAGAGTATAAATATTTGAACTGTATTCCTTACACACTGAAATAAGTTCTTCCATTTTACCAGCCTGATTGAGAGTTCGAACATTCCAGTTTCCTATTTTTAAGGTTCTCTTTGGATGTATAAAATTATTCCTACACCGTGGGATTCTTAGCACCCCCTGCACACTTACGGGCTGCATGGAAATGAGGGCCATTGCTTCATAACCATAGGTCATCAAGATTTCTTAGGCAGAAAACAATTTATCCCTGGAGCCAATGCCAGTGGCTCGCAGGAACAGACAGTGGAGAGAGGAAATTAACGAAAAGAAAATATAATGCAGAGGGTTAGAACAGACAAAGTACAAGGAAAAGAGAGAGAGCAAAAAGAATGTAGATAAAAGTGTCCCTTTTAGTCGCCCCTTACGACAAGCAGGGAATACTGGGGAAGTATTCTATCCACTCTTCCCCAGGTAAATTCTTTCCCCCCTTCCCCAGGGGGGGAGAGAATTTCATTTGTACTAAATGCTCTTAACTCTCTGACTCCAATTCTTCTCAGTCCTTCTGGCGTCTTACCAAAAACCTTACTAGCAGGTTTACTGCATCATCCTTCCCTCCTCTTTTCTGCTCAAATTGCGCTGTAGCTGCTTTTTAAAAAGCAGAAATCTTTGGTCAGACTTTCTCCTCCAATTATTCATTAGATAAATCTGATGCTCTTCCTCCATCACTCCCTCCCTCTTCAGAGACTTCATCATTAAAAGTTCTTTAATTGATGTGTTTTCTTCCATCGCTGGCCTTAATGCCAACAAGGCATATGGGCCTCATGGGGTACATTCTGTTGTCCTCAAAAACTGTGCTTCTGTACTTACACCCTGCATAGGTAAACTCTTTTCCGTTTGTCTGTCAACTTGTACCTTTCCTGCTTGCTGGAAGTTTGCTCTCAGTCAGCCTTTCCCAAAGAATGGTGACCATTCCCAGGCCTCTAACTATCGCCGAGTTGCTGCAACATACTGCATTTCTATTTTCTAAAAAAAAAAATTATAAAAAAAATATTAAAACATCTGCCATATCACAATTACTTTTCCAATCGTCAGTATGGGTTTCGCCATGGATGCTCCACTCTCGACCTTCTCACCTTCCTTTCAGACTACTCGTCATACCGATCTTGGATCTTTTGCGAAAGCTTTCCCATTGCACTTGACATCTCAGTGTCATTCGATGGAGTCTAGCATAGAAATTTAATTTCCAAACTGCCTTCTGTGCCTTCATCTCAAGTTTCCTTTCTGGTCGTTGTATTAGTCCAGTCCCTGTTGTAGAGACCCGTATACATCCTCTTAGGAAGAGGCTTTGACTGGTGATTTGAGTAAAGGATACCGCCAGCTTCAAAACAGTGTTAGGTGGAATTCCTAAAAACATAGCATAAGCGAGAAAATGGCAGTTTTCAAAATGGGCACCACTGGGGTCTTTCAGGACTAAAAAGGCTTACAATTTCTAATTCAAATGTAGTACCTGGAAGACTATTAGGAGGTTTTCAGGCACGGCTGACACGATGGTGCCTATAGGAAAGCAATACGACCTTGTGTAACACCCAAAATCCAAGATGGCCACCATCCGGATCCTCCCCAAACACATAAGTCGCGTATCTTTTGAAAGAAAATCGTGACTAGATGTTTTTTGTTATTTATGAGGTTTTCAGGCACCGCTGACACGATATACCTGTACTGATACGATATCACAACATTAGATACTAAAAATTCAAGATGGCAGTTGTCCAAAATCCGTAGCTAAGAAGAAAGTTGTCAAATTTTCTATATAGCTGGAATATAGCAGTACTCTCTGAATATTACTATTTCATTTTTTTTCTTTTTTGTAATTGTCTGCCTCAACTCAGTTTTGGAAGGAAGTCATTACGTACATTCCTTCCATGGAATCATGATGGTATCAGATCTTCTCAGCTCCTTGTCATGAGAGGCATTCTGGGAGTGGCTAATGCAGAATTATCATAGTATTAATGACAAATTCATAGAACGTGCACACGAAGTACGGAGAGCTCTATGTGCAAACGAAAGACCCACTGAGAAGTTCACAGAACTATTTGACCAATCATCAAATATCCAGGAACAACAGGAGTGTTTTCTGGAAGAATGCTGTGCGAAATCTGAGGTGTTTCAGTACCTGCAAGAGTTTCAACGGATGGCTGGTACTATCAAGCATGCTGTTGCATTAGATCAAGAAGGAAATTTCCGTATACACATAGCTTCCATGGAAGCTTCTCTGCCAATCATCTGAGAGAGCGACTGCATCAGTTACTTTCACTATGGTATGTTCTACCTTGAATCCACGAAAGCCTTAGAAGTAACTCATCCGTATGTTTTTCAGCAGTTCATGCATGGTCAGTCTGTCGTGAAGGATTGAGTTGAAAGTTACTTCAGTGCTGTTGCACCGGATATGAAGCTAGAACAATTCATCCACAGGACATCAAAAAGTGCTGGTGGCATTGTTGGCCAAACAAGATGTCCTAGGGTCGTGATCAAGTGGGAACTCATTTTCCACTAAATTTTCCTCATCTCAAACAATTTCAGGATATTATGATTGATGTGTCAACGAATCATAGTGAATCGGTGAGGATTCATCATGAACTTACTGGACACAAAGCTCACCAGTTGAATGAAAACGTTTCAAATCTCTTGGCCTTTGTAAGAGAGAGGGGTAACCCTTACATCATCAAGGCACCTGCCATCAAACTGCACAATCTAATCACTACTCAACTGGCATTGGATGAATTGGCCGTCTGGCTGCTCCAAGTGCAGGTGAATGGGGATCAACTGGTAAGAGAATTCCGGAGAGAGAAATTTGTTCACAAGACCAAAAAATTCTACCACTATATCGAAGAGGAAACTACCTCAGCTTGACAGCAAACCATCCACTAATGTGAGTGCAACTTCTGCTGTGACATCGAAAATGATAGAAGCGGCTCAGTTTGACATCAAAATTGTGAAAGAGCGAGGCATGGAACTTTAATCTACCTATGCCCATGATATCCCGCCTGTTTCATCACTATTTGAAGGAGATCTTCCTTCCAAGACTGACAAAAGTGCACTCATTGCAGAGTTACAGAAGAGCTTAACAGGCAACGAGCTCCACTTTCCTGCCTTTAGAAGCATCATTTATATTGGACCTCATGTCGAAAATACGTTCCTTTCTGGACATGGCTTCATTTGGAACATTCGAAAGCACAATCAGTTGTGTGCTATCAGCTGGCCACTCTATTTGTTCCAGATCCAGCCTCTATATCGTGTTTGACAGCAACTTAGAGTCATCTGTTAAGGGTGGAGAAAGGCTGCATCGCGCCGGTGGAGCTGAATCCGTTGACCTCACTGAGCTCACTGCAGGTGTCCCAATACCCCAACAAATTAACAAGTTGTGGACCTCCCCGGTCAACAAAACTATTCTACAGTGTCTCGTTCGCGGTGTCATGTTGACTCCTGAGATGGTGAAGTTCAGTGTTGTGCTTGATGGATGCATCACAGATGACAGTGTTGTTTCAGCAGAGTTTTTCCACTCTGGAGCGCCGTCCACCCAAACGCCTTCTGAAACTACAGACCCTATTGACATGCTGACATGTGATGTGGAAGAAGCTGCTGATCACATAGTGATGTACTGTGCCTGTGAGGTGGATCGGAGAAGTAGCCAGCTGCTAGTAGTTTCCAATGACAGATACAGTAGCACGTCTACTTCATCATGTTCATTATTTTCAAAAGTGAGGCCCCTAAGAACTATGGGTAGAGTTTGGGACTGGTGAGCAACGGCGTCATATACCACTAGACAATCTTGCAGATAAGCTGAGAGTAGGACTACCTAAAGTTATCGTGAAGGCACATATATTGACTGGAGATGATGCAGTGAGTAAGATAGGTACCAAACACTCATCTCTGCCATGTGATCCAGAGCATTACTTGGCTGATTTTGTCAAGTGATCCAGAGCATTACTTGGCTGATTTTGTCAAGTGATCCAGAGCATTACTTGGCTGATTTTGTCAAGTGATCCAGAGCATTACTTGGCTGATTTTGTAGTCTGACACTCTCACTGACGAGATCTTGATGAAAGCTGAGGAGTATCTCCTTCGGGTGTGGACTGGAGCGAAGAGCAAACCCGAATCCCGAACATTCAATCAGGTCTGAGTCGAAGTCCAACTGCGAGCTCTGACACCAAAGTCACAGGAAGCCCTGCCACGAACTTCAAGTGCAATTCATGGCCACATCAGGAGACCATTTTACTTTGTCAATGAAGTTCTATGCCGTCTTGATGTTACCCACCCTGCCACAGACCCTATGAAACACGGATGGGTGAAAGACAATGACACACTAATATCTGAAAAACGCCTGAATTCATTACCCAAAAGAATGCTAGTCGTTTGTCAGTGTGGTTCGATGCGATGTATGTGCAAAAAAGAGGGTGTCAAATGTATAATTTTTTGTCATAAACAAGAGTCATTTTGTCAAAGTGAAAATGCCATCTTTCAGTCATAATTGTCATATTTTCATGAAATTAGCATCACATGGTATTGATATCTGTATGAATAGGAAATGTCTTTGAATAAAATTCTATGCTCGTGTTTTCATTATTTATTTCTGGACATCTTGAATTTTGAGTATCAGATGTGGTGATATCGAATCACTAAATGTACTATCGTGTTGGCAGTGCCTGAAAACCTCATAATTAACATAAAAATAATCCAGTCACGATGTTCCAAAAGATACACGACTTTTTTATTTGGTGAGAGTCCGGATGGTGGCCATCTTGGATTTTGGGTACTATACAAGGTCATATTGATTTCTTTTAGGCACCATCGTGTCGGTAGTGACTGAAAACCATCATAATAGTCTTCCAGGTACTACATTTCTATTAGATTTGTAAGCCTTTGTAGTCCTAAAAGACCCCCGTGACAACCATTTGAAGTTATTCATTCATTCATTGCCAGACGCCATGTATCCCAGACGGGGTGGCCAAGGGCTTAGAGTTAATTGTTTTACAGGGAGGGGCACTAATCCTCCACCAACCCCACTTGACACGTAGGGATGCCAACAGCATCTGGTGTTCCCAGGCGGTCACCCATCCAAGTACTAACCAGACCCAACGTTCCTTTTCACTGCTATATATTAGCTGCTGTCAATATGTTGGCAGTAATGCACCTCCCTAGGTAGGCCACCACCCCGGCCCACCCTTATCAGTTCACTCTCATCCTCCAGTGTGGGGGCACGTCTGTTCGCTCCTGCTCACTTCAGGCACCTTCACCCCCATGCAAAGGGCCCCGTGACCTCCACCCCCCACCAAACCTCGTGTGGAAAGAGGCAAAGGGCTGACAATTGATAAAAGTGTGACTACGATCTTTCCATTGAGCAAAACAGTGCAAGTGGAATTGTAAATAATGTGTAAACAACAAGTGAAAGTTATGATTCTAGCAATTCCACCTAATACTGTTTTGAAGCTGGTGGTATCCTTCACTCAAATCACCAATCAAAGTGTCTTCCTAAGAAGATGTATACGGGTCTCTACAGCATGGACACGGTTATATAACTGCTATTGTAGTTGGCCACTGTTCTCCTAGAGCTATCAATAATGGTGTACTTCAGGGGTCTGTCGTATCACCTACTCTCTTAGTTTTATTCATCAATGACTGTCTAAACTGTACATCTATCCCTATCCACTCGCACGTCGATGACTTCATCCTTCACTTTTCCATCTGCCTCTCCCAGCATCTATCTCAGCAACTCCAACAGACAAAGGATTAGGCTATGGCACACCTAATGAGTGACTCGGCTGATAGCTCTGATTTGAGTAAAAGCATTCTTGTTGTTTCTATGCTTCAAAAACTCAGTTCTTACATCTTGGAACATAGGAAAATCTTTTTTAGGGCTATCCTCTTATTCTTAATAACATCCAACTCAATCTTTCAACATCTCTGAACATACAGTACATGAGGTTTCATTCTCTCGGGATTTATGTTGGAATTATCATATGACCTCTGTTATGAAATATGCTTCCAAGAGATCAGGTATGTTGAGCCGACTCTGCATTGTTTACCCCTGCACAGTTGTTGACTTTTATAATGGGTCTTATTCGCCTCTGTTTAGATTACAACTTCGATGTATGGGGATGCTCCCAACCTCTTCTCAACAAGGTGGAATCTGAAACCTTTCATCTTATGAACTCCTGTCCTGTTACTGACTCCTTTGATCCTCTGTTTCTCTGCTGCACTGTTGCATTTTTATTTTTTTCTATTGCTACTTTAATGGTCAGTGTTCCCAAGAACTGTCATCTTGCGTCCCGTCATCACTATGGCGGGCGCATAACACGTCTAGCAGCAAACTGTCATCCACTATCTGTCGAATTCTCTCGTGCAAGAGTTAACTGTTACTCCAAGTCCTTCATGCATGCAATAGCTCAGCTCTGGAATTGTTTACCTATGTTTGTATTTCCTACTGCTTATGACCTCCAGTCTTTGAAATGCAATGTGTCCAGGCATCTCGAAATGAACATATTTTGAATTTGGCTATTTGTTATTCTGCTTTTATTTTTACTTGGAAGGAATAATGATGCTGGCTCCAGGCCTTTGATTCCCTCTTCCCTACAATTAAAAAAAAATACAGGAAAGATACGTCATGTTTTCTTTATTTCTGCCAATCACACAAGATTTTATTTATCTTAGGAATGTCCTCCCTTTCTGGATGGGTAACTGGCGATAAAGTGCAAGCCATTTAGTGTATCGTCCAATTTTAACTGAATAGTCTGAAGGAAGCAGGTATAAGACATCATACCTAGAACATTTACAACTTGAACATCACCCTGCCTTGTCAGTGACGTGATTAAAGAGAGTACCAATGTAAGTGGCATTCGTTTAAAGTAAAATTTCTAATAAACACTCATTTTTTTCCCCAAATCCTTATAGTTCTTTTTTCCGATAACTTTCATGAAATAAGGCTTATGGGCTAGCCTAACTCCATCAGCCAAGGAACACTGATGTGTTTATAGCCAGACGCCATAATCTCAGATGGGAGAGCAACAAACTGACCGTTTCCATGTCTTCATGTCCTCCACCATCAAGCTGCCTTCACTCCGACCCACAGCATCCTTATTCAAACAACTTTTCAACCACCATCCATCCAGTTCATTCTCCGTTTCTCAGTCCTGTCATCTTCCACCTCATATAGACAGTCCTCATCGGACTCGTATTTCCCTTCTCCTCACGTTGTCATATCGTCTGGGTAAACTTCTTATACATTCCAGCGCATCCTAATCTAACACTACACTATTCCTCATCTTCTTCATTTATCCTCCTGTCTATCCCACTGAGGAGGGGTCACCTTGACGTAGTGGCGGGGCTTGAAGCGTGGCTGGCAGTGCCACCTACTTTGGAAGCATGCCTACCTCTGTAGGGTTCGGCATTTGTCGGTCTCGTGGACCAAGCACTCCCTACATCACTGGTGTAGGAGGCCTGCTGGTGATGTTAGTCCCTGCCCATTTACCATCTAGTGCGGGATAGTCGCCTCCCCACGTGTTTGCTGTGCGTGGCGTCCCATAATGCTGGGAGACGGGAGTCCCGGGGGTTGAGCGATGCTGCACAATGGGCCCTGCAGCTAGCAGTACACTTCTTTGGTCCCTCATTCTGGCTAGATGGGTGGCCTGGTTGGGCCCGACCAGGTCAATCGGCTGGTCATGCATTGACTAGGGTCAAGTGGGCACTTGGGGGCCTTGTGGCTCCTATCGTCCTGGGGTCGCCCTTGTCCGGGCCCCACGTTGGTTACCTGCGTATACTCTCCCACTACCTATGGGGTCGCCAGTGGTCTTTTCCCTGGCATCTGACCTCCCCTTGTTGGGCTCCATGGTGGGTGGAGGGGTGGGGGAATGAAGGTTTTTATTTTTTGCTATGGATACCATTCCCTCCAAATCTGATGCTCGTGTGGACGACGGCCAGTCCTTTGAGTCCTCTGCTGGGGAAAACCCGCACTTAAGAGTGCTTTTCTGTGCTGGAATCAGAGACGCAATCGCTTACGACACTCTTTATGCTGCCATGAGGCCTTATGGTGCCATGAGCAGATTAAAGCTGATATTGTGCCGGGATGGAGCTTCATTTGACGCCTATGTTACCTTTTGCAAGAGCGTTTCTGCATTGGCTGCTCTTCGAGCTTTAGACGAAGGTACTGTGTTCCTTGGATGGAAGGCTAAACTCTTCAGTGTTGCAAATCTGTCCGACGATCCCTTTGACTTCATACCTAAGCCTTTCGAGGATGACGACGGCATTCCCGACATTCCTAGGGAAGTTCCTTAGCCATACTGACATGTCGCCACATACAAGGAAGGACTTAATAATTTTATCAAAGGATTGGAATGCCTCAAGAGAAAAATAGGGAATATCCCTGAGGGGAATTTGAAGGGGTATGGGAGAAATTTGTCAGTCAAAGAGGGGAATGACACACAGGCCGCCCTTTTGTCAAAATTTACTCCATCTCCTGACTCGGTTCTTCAGTCTGTCTCCCCATATAAAACCTTCAACACTGCTAAAGGAGTCATTTACAGCAGTGATCTTTGTGATTTTAAGAATGATACTGCATCATTGTCCTGCTAATGTTATTGAGGTAAAGAAGCTGAAAGGTGCAAATTCTGCTATTTGTCTGATATTTTCATCACCTCATCTGCCAGACTACATCAAAATCAGACATCTGAGATTTCATGTCAAGAAGTTTCGCCGTAGGCCAACACAATCCTATAACTGTTTCGAATATGGTCATGTGAAGGACTCCTGCAAAAGTCAGAAATTATTCTTTATTTGTTCTGCCAGTCACGACCCTGAATTATGCTCTAACTCTAAGTTCTGCAAGCATTGTGGTTATGCTCACTCTCTGAATTTAAAAAACGTTCCTGTGGTACCAGCTCGAGCACGAAATTATTGCGCTCGCAGATAATGAGCATATTAACATTGGAAATGCTCGGCATCGGTTGTTGACAGCCCACAAACACCCTAGTTCCAAGTTTTCAAGTATCATCCAAGGGTTTCAATCCCATCGTTCTGATGGACAGTTCCCTCAACTTCCTCGCATTACTATTAGCAGCACTAAGCAGAATGTCCCTCAATCACCCGCTAAGCCTCTTCCAGCTTCTGATGACATGTCTTATGTTGGTCTTTCAACTTCTTCAAATTTGCATTCACCCCAAGCCCTTCATCGTACTTGTGTTGTCTCTGGTAAGGGCCCCTCCTTTTCTTGGTCGTCCTCTGTCCAGTCATTGTTACCTTGCACTTCAAAGGCCGTAAGCAGAGTGCATTTGCTCCCTCTGTGTGGGACCACTCTCGAGCAATCTTGTTGTCCCCCCGTACTTCAAAGGCCGTCAGTAAGCGGAGTGCGATTGCTCCCTCTGTGGGGAAGCACGCTCGAGCAATGTTGTTGTCACCTTGTCAGAAAGCAGAGTGCGGTTGCTCCCTCTGTGAAGGTGCACCCTCGTTCAACGAATGTAAAGGCTGACAATGATTTCACTTGTCCTCCCCATTCTAAGATCCCGGAACTCTTCTCCCCCTATGGATACTGGTGATATCCCACTATCCAATAAGTTCTCAAATCTTGGTAAGGACTGTTCCCCTGATGACCGTTCGATGGATGTTTCTCCTTTACCTTCTGTCTCAGACCCCCCTATAGTGTCAATACAGCTGTCCATCCCCTCCCAAGGCGACAAAAACCCATGTCTGTTTCGTCTGAAACTTCAAAGTTTCCAGTCACCAAATCTGATGTTGACAAGTCCGCGAGGAGCCGTCGTCTGCCATTGCACCCTGATACCAAATGTGTGCCTTCATCTTCCCAACCTCGTAACGGAAAGGTTGGGGCTTCTGACGTTAGCAGGTAATTTTCCATTCTGACATCTTGCAGTGGAATTGTAAGGGTCTTTGCTCTAGGTCTGAGCAACTATAAGTTCTGATGCATGACTTTGATCTTGGTATCGTTTGTTTCCAGGAGACCATGTTGGGCTCTGAGGTATACAATCCTAGATTGAATTACGCTTTTCACGGGTCTCCCCCTCCGCCAGGAAATCGGGTGCATGGGGGTGCAGCAATAATTGTTCACAGGTTCTTGCAGCACTCTTCTGTTCAATTGCAGACGACTCTCCAAGCCGTTGCTGTTACGGTTGTATTGGAATATTCGCTCACGGTATGCTCCTTGTATCTTCCACCTGGTGGTGGTTTCAGTGAGCATGACATTGAAGACTTAATCCGTCAGCTTCCTGTCCCCTTTCTCCTTCTTGGGGACTTTAACACCCATAATCCATTATGGGGTGGTACAATTTTAGATGATGGTGGGAGGATTATAGATGACATACTCCTGTCACTCGATTCTTGTAGCAGGAATTAAAGATGAATACAGTGAGTTGATCTTAATTTATTATCTTCAGAGAAAATCTAAGTTGAGCAGGGTATATCGTATAGAGACAATATAATAAGTAAGTCTAGTTGGGCCTCTCTTTCTTGTTCACTCTCTCCACTACCTGTCGGTTCTAATGCTAGCCTCCTTCTCAGTTCTGCTTCCTAAAATCTGGTGAAGCAGGGGTCGTGTCACGTGTGTTACACCGTGGTTGGAAAGTTCCAGAAACCTGTGTGTGAGTATGTGTATGTGTGTGTATGGTCACTAGCCTTTGTTCGTATGCTATCTCGCTGACACACTACCTATATCATCCCCTGACTTGCTACTTCCTGTGTATGTCAACATTTCCTCAGTTAACTTCAAGATCATTTCCCTTTCCCAGGCTTGCCTGGAGCTCCGTACATCCATCTATTTATCTATCTATCTATTATGATATGTAATTATAACATGGACTCATAACATCGCTCGGCCATGCCGCTGAAGGTCCTCCTACAGCAATTATCATTGACATCTGCTAATCTATTAGTACATAATATTGATTATAATATTGTATACATATAATTTTCATAGTAAATTGCAATGATCCAGTAATATTACATTATAAACAAGTTGTATACATATTTGAATAAATGCACTAAAGGTAAACTATTTAACTGTAATACAGTATGTACATGGGATATTGTAGTGAAATGTGTACATGCAAGAAAAAAAAAAAAAGTTTAAAAGTAAGATTATGGTAAGAGTTATTAATATTTCATTTCAAGATAATAGTACTGGTATGCCATACTTCTATATCATGGGTCATTCTTCTTTGTATTTTTTTTTTATTTTTTATTATATATATATATGAACATCTAGCAGAGAACTTCTATGCCTCCTACTGATAGCGATGTGATCAATCTGATTTTTATATTTTCCACACGGCGACACCCAAGTTGTCTTGTGTATATTGCAATGCTGAAAGAGTGTGCCCCCGATGACTAAGTCATTTGCTAGACAGAAGCTTCCAAACCTCACTCCGTTTTCACTCATCCTACTACCAACTCCCATCTTACCCATACATGCCTCAAATCCCTCATTTGAACAGCCCATTACTGCATTAAAGTCTCCAACGCAGATCAAAACATCATGTCTAGGTACCCTTCCTACTCCTTCTTGCAACTTTTCATAAAATGTGTCTTTCCTTTCATCGAGTGCATCATTAGTAGGTGCATAACACACAAACAGGCTGATGTTGCCATGATTTGATTTAAACCGTGTGTATAATAATCGCTCATCTATAGGATCCCACTCACATAAAGCCTTATTTGCCTTACAACCCAGCAACAATCCTACTCCCTGATAATGCATTCCGTCCTGTCGGCCAGATATCAATAAACGTATACCATCCTCCAAATCCAACTTATCGACTCCAGTTAATCTAGTTTCTGTCAGAGCACAAACATCAAGTCCGTAATTTTGAAAAACCTTCACTAACTCATCGATTTTACCGTCATGATTTAGCGTTCTCACATTCCAGTTACCAATTTTAATTGTATTTTTTGCATTAACAAATGAATTAGATTGTAATTGAGACAACCGTGAGATTCTTAGCACCCCCTGCCCATTTAAGGGCTGCACGGGACTGGGGGCCATTATTGTTCTTTCAGAGTCCATCAAGGTTTCTTTGGCTAACTAAGGTTTAAACTTAAAAATCAGAAGAAGGAAAAATCTGGTGTTGGTAGATACGATATTGTTAAGCTTAGAAGGGAAGGAGAAGAAAAGGAGGAATTCAGATTAGAATGCAGAAATAGGTTTTTGGTGTTGGAAACGTTGGAAGAGGGGGAGAGAAGTGTAGATGAGATGTGGGAGGATGTGAACAAAGTTCTGCATGAGACTGCTGAATGTACGATTGGAAGGAGACATAGATTCAGGAGAAAGAAATGGATGTCAGAGGAAACGTGGGATATGATAAAAAAGAGAAGTGAGGCTAAATTGAGGAGTGAGATGCAATGCGTTGATGAACAAGAGATTGAATTAGCAAGAGCTGCGTACTGGAGTTTGAATTCAGAAGTAAGAAGGTTAGCTAGGAGAGATAAAAGAAGATGTGTGGATGAAAAGGTTGCAGAGACTGAAATCTTAATAAACAAAAATGATGGACAGAGTCAAAGAATAGCATATGAATCGATTAGAGAACTGAGTGGTAATGCAGGTAAACGCAAGGAAATACCAGTTAGAGACAGGGAAGGAAATTTATTGACCAAAGATGGAGATATTAAAAATAGATGGAAAGAGCATTTTGAGACAGTTCTTAATAGACCAATACCACCAGAAGAGGATATACCGTCTGCTCAGGAAGATTTAAATATAGAAACAGGAGAGTTGAGGCTTGCAGAAGTGGAGAAAGCAGTAAAACAGTTAAAGAATAATAAGGCACCAGGGGAGGATGGTTTATTTCCGGAAATGTTTAAAGTGGAGGGGGATAGATTAATAATGATCTTGACCAAGCTATTCAATAAGATATGGGTGACGGGGTTACTACCATCAGTTTGGAAGAATGGTGTAATTGTTAAAGTTCCGAAGAAGGGAGACTTGAGTGAATGTGGTAATTGGAGGGGAATCTCTTTGTCACCGATAGCTTTGAAAGTTTTCAGTAGAGTGTTGTTAAATAGGTTGGAGCCGGTGGTTGAGGGTATTCTGAGGGATGAACAGGCTGGTTTAGAAAGGGACGTGGTTGCAATGATCATATCTTTATAGTTAGGCATTTGATGCAGCAAGTTAATGAAATGAGAGTACCGTTAAGTCTTTGTTTTGTTGATTTTGAAAAGGCTTTTGATAGTGTTTCGAGAGAGACTATGGGGAAGATCATGAGACATTATGGAATACCAGAGGAGTTTGTGAGGGTCATTATGAACATGCATGAGGACACATTTTGTAAAGTGATGGTTGATGGTTGTCTGAGTGATTCGTTTGAAGTCAAGTCCGGAGTAATTCAAGGTGGTGTTCTATCGCCTTTACTATTTATATTGGTCATTGATTACATTATGAAACGCGTTGGAACAGAAACCGGTGCAGGTATACTTTGGGGAGAGAACAGGAAACTTTTGGATTTAGATTATGCAGATGATATAGTTTTGATCTGTGATGGGCCAGAAGAGATGCAGAGAGTGTTGGACTGTTTGGTGAGTGAAGGTCGTAAGGTGGGTTTGGTTATTAATTGTGGAAAAACTGAAATAATCAATATGAATATGGAAAATGCGCAGGAATGTGTAATTGGAGGTATGGTTGTAAAGCAAGTTGATAGGTTTAAATATTTAGGTACTTATTTAGCCAAGGATGGTTCTTTGAACTTTGAATTGGAGGAAAGGTTAAAGAAGGCTAATCAGGCAATGGGAATGCTTAAAAATATTTGGAATAATAACAATTTTTCTGTGCATACAAAAATCAAACTTTATAAGGTAATGGTTAGGAGTATCTTAATTTATGGACACGAGTCTTGGTACAGCACAGTGACTATGGAAAATAAATTCTTGGTGTTTGAAAATAAAGCACTTAGAAGAATATTAGGAGTTAAGTGGTGGGAAAGGATACCAAATAGTAGAATTAGAGAAATAACGGGAGTGCAGCCGATCGATGAATATGTTAGATTCTCACGATGGAAGTGGCTAGGACATGTGTATAGGAGACAGGGAATAGTACGAAGTACACCAGGGTGGGTGGCACTTGGTAGGAGAGGTAGAGGAAGGCCAAAAGAGACGTGGGTGAGGACAATGAGACGGGAAGCTGGAGATGAGTGTTGGGGAGATCTTGAGGGATTAGCACAAGATAGGATGTGGTGGTGTGAGTTCATCGAGGCCCTATGCATCCCCGAGGGTGCCACAGGAAATGATTGATTGATTGATTGATATATATATATATATATATATATATATATATATATATATATATATATATATATATATATATATATATATATCATGGGTCATTCTTCTTTGTATTTTTTTTATTTTTTATTTTTTATTTTATATATATATATATATATATATATAGCCCGACGCCCTAATCCCGCAAAGGGTGGCCTTAGACAAAACGCCTCCAAGTCACTCTGTCACCCACCATTTGACTACCCTCCCCCCAACTCACCCCCCCTCCCTCATATACCTCTCATCTCCATCCCTCCACCTCATCCTCGGTCTACCCCTCCCTCTCCCTCCCTCCACCTCACCTACATACACCCTCTTAGTCAGTCTTTCATTCTCCATTTTCTCCACATGTCCAAACCACCTTAGTGTATTTCTCCTAATCTTCTCAACCACATCCACATCTACCCCACATCGTTCCTTCACTTCTTCATTCGTCAACCTGTCCCTCCACGTCACTCCACATGCTCCTCTCAAGTAACTCGTTTCCACTGCTCTCACTCTTGACTTGTTCCCCTCTTGCAAGGTCCACACCTCGCTTCCATACGTCATGGTAGGGATCACAATACTATCATGCAGTGACTTCTTAACTTCCATACTCACCTCCCTATTTCTCATCACTGCTTTCAGTGTACCAACAACCTTCCTTCCCTGGTGTACCCTCTCACGTACTTCATCCCACAAAGTTCCATCCTTACTCATCACACTACTCAAGTACTTGAATGCACTCACATTCTCCATATCCTCACCATCCAACCTCACTGCACACTCTGTGACTTCATTCCTCTCAAACACCATAACTTTACTTTTGTTTACATTAACTTTCAGCTTCCTCCTCCTACACACTGTGCCAAATTCATTCACCAAACCTTGCAACTCCCATTCATCTTCACTCAACAATACTGTATCATCAGCAAACAGCAACACCGGAAGCTTCCAAATCTCACCCTCATTCATTAGGGCCAGCCCCACATCCACTGCCCTATCTTGCACCTCCTTTACAACCCCATCCATATATATAAATATATATATATATATATATATATTTATATATATATATATATATATATATATATATATATATATATATACACAAAATATGTACACTTCATTCAGGGGGGTTAACTTGGATGTTAACTCTCCCTTCACTAAATACTGACTCCAAATTTGCAATTCTTGCATGCATTCTGTGCATTGCGAACAGCAGTACTGTAAAATACAATGCAGAAGATTATAAAGACAGTAGGTGCTGGGCAATACACATAATATGGGTTGAACTTACTCAAACTCAAATCTTCACAGGGTTTCATTGTTTCATTGATCAATTGCATAGTTTCAAACTTAGGTGAAGTCAATTTTAATACTTGTGCTCATGTTTAAGTCCATATCAGGCAGTGGGTGGAAATGTTTGTGTGTATGATTGAGGATGGCGTAGTGATTGATTGTGGATAAAGTAGACATGGCTGGTTTAAATACCACACAGTAGTCTGGTGCTATGTATAATCCTGAGGCTGAAGTATGAGATGGTGGTATATCTGGACAGACTATGTAAACTGATGTGTTATGAGTGAAATAAAAAAAACTGTGAGTGTCCGATGCGTTGATGGTGTACAAGCTTATCTGGAGCAAAAGTGAAGTTGCAATGATTATGAATATTGTCATTTCTGATGATAGCCATTTCACAAGGGACTGTTTCAGTAGGCTGAAACGTGAAAATGTACACAGGACAAAGATGAACAGCATGTAAGGATGTGCGACACTTTCGTTCAGTCGTTGATTCACTTGCGAAAGTGACAGTGTTCCGTCTCTTGGAGACCATGATGAGTTCGGTGTCTGTGTTGATGTTGATGATGACCAAAGTGTTGTTATTTTTAGAGGGGAAGGGGTGTATTTGGTATACTGTGAACAGGTCTTCAGTTATGAATGGTACATGAGCTACTACTGATGTTGGTGTTAGTGTTGCTTCTAAAAATAGATAACATTGCATGAATTCCCTACTTCGGAACAAAGGCTTCAATTTATGTTTATGTATGCCTTGACTAATTATCTGACGTAGCTCATGAACTGCGAGTAAGTCAATTGTGATCTTGCCATCACCAGCATTCGAAATTCCTTGCATAAGTGCCCTGTAACGAACTCTAGTGTCGTCTAATTATAGCAGAATCGTGTCAATATGTTCTGTGATGATGGAGAACTGTTGGAAAAGTGTTATGTTACCTTCCATTTCATTTATTTTATCTACACTGTCGAGGGCTATGTTTTCTGCCTTTTTCAGATTTTTCACAATTGTCTTCATTGCTGAGTTCTGTCCTGTGATGAATTTATCTTGGTATGTTAGTACCTGAGCTATTTTATTAAATTTGTTGTTTATTTCTTTAAGGTCATCCTCTGTAGCCAATCCAAAGATGTTCCCAAGAACTGCGCCACCCAGGTCGAACAAACCGCGCTTTTGACGAGTACGTGTGATGTTGTTCCTGTCGCTCAATACCTCCGTTCCATAAGATGGGAGATCTTGGATCATGATGAGCATAGTTGACTTTGCCTGTTCTATTTTCCATTTCGCTAACTTCACTATTTCATTCACTTCCTTTGTGTTATGTGCTTGTGAAACATAGCTTCCTATCATGAAGTCCAAGGTTCGCATAGGTTTCGCGAGATTTTCTAGATAAGAAGGTAATTCATACAAGTATATCCAGACTTATTTCAGTACTCATGACGTCTTTTACGATTGAAGTCGTGGCCGTTGGAGCCATGAGGCATCCTTGTCGTACTATGTGTTGGGGGTCTAAGTGTGCATATCCTCTTGCTATGTAGAGGAGAATCCATAGCATAAGTCCCTTCATCGCTATATACCGAAAAAAAAAAATCAATTAATTTCCTAATATGGTCATGCTGTGGTCAATGATAGTGATGTGTGTTACAGTTGATTGTTATTTCATTTATAGAAGGAGTTTAAATCGATATTTAATTCTCGTAAATGATGTACTGTAGATTTTATTGGAACAGTTGCGCCTACGTTTGATTGTTTGGTATATGACCTTAATTTCTTTTTTGTAATCATTGTTGTTTTCTTGCTTTGTTTCTTGAGGTACGTTCGCCTGTTCGGTTGTATCCGATGCTGAATAATTATTGGATAATTCCCTTGAAACTCGTTTTAAATGGTCAATATCAACTTGTTTCTCTTCGCCAGTTGACAGTGACTTAATTAAAACTTTGTTTGCTTTTATGTTAATTACTCTGTTTGGGCCCTCAAATTTTTGAGGATAATGATACCATAAACAATGTCTCCTAAGCTGGTAGGTGAATCTCTTGTCTTCTTGTTAAATGCCTCCGTCATTTCTTCCTTGGACATCGTTAATTGTTTTTTGACTCTTTTGTGTATGTCCTGGAATTCACGTAAACGGAGTTTAATCATCGTAATTGTATATGGGCCGACTGTCACCTTCTAGGAGCTCATATGGGAGTTTTTTATCTGTCCCATATATAATGAAATGTGGTGTGGCACCTATGGATTTATTTTTAGATCCATTAATTGAGGCTTCTACTCTGGGAATCCAATCATCCCAGCTTGCATAATTTTCACTGAGAATGTGTCGTAGCACATCTAATACTTTTTTGTTTTGTCTCTCTACTAACCCATTCGATGCTGGGTGATAGGCTAAAACGTTAACCTTTTTGATGTTGTATTGTTTACATATTTCTTGTAAGATCTCAGAATTAAATTCTCCTCCATTATCACTTATTAGTACCTTTGGGGTAGTAAAGCGACATATTACATTATCTGTTATTGCCTTTGCTACTGTCTCTGCTGTCTTATCTTTAATTGGAGCTAAAATTACATAACGGGAAAAATGATCCATTGCTGGGAATAGGTATAGGTTATTATTGTATGATAATGGCATCTTGAGTAAATCAACAGCGACAACGTCCCATGGTTGATGTGCTACAGGGTAATTACCCATCGGTGCAGGTGTGATTGGGTATCCTTTGTGTTTTGCACATGATTCGCATCTGTCTATATGATTGTTTATATCTTTTCGTAATGATGGCCAGTAATATAACAGCTGGGCTTGTTTGAATGTCTTATCCTTTCCAGGATGTCCTGCATGTGGGCTATCGTGTATCGTTCGTAATACTTGGGGTATCATGTCATTAGGTACTACCAACTGGTTAGTATTTCTTTGGCGTTTTGGCTGTTTACAGTTAATCTTGTATAATGTATTATTGACCATTGTGAATTGTTCGAGTGGTACATGCAATGTGGGTAATTGTATGTCATCTCCACTTTCTAACTTGTATATAACTTTAGACCATATTGGGTCAAGTCTTTGTGCTTTTGCGATATCATCGTGGTTTGGGATATTTCCTTTGAGATCTAATGCCGCGACCTGAATTGTGTTCGGGTTCCTAGATAATGCGTCAGCTACTATGTTCATTTTACCTTGTGTATAATGAATTTGTACATTGTAGTTTTCAACAGTACATTTCCATCTTGCTCTCCTCCCAGAAAGGAGTTTTTCTTTAAACATACCCACTAGTGGTTTATGGTCGGTGAATCAGTGGATTTCGTAACCATATACCTAATCTCGAAACTTTTGTAATGCAAAAACCACACCAAGTGCCTCTAAGTCTGTAGTGCAATAATTTTTCTCTGCGCCTTTTGTTTGTCTGCTGGCAAATGCAATTGGTTGATTCTTTCCTCGTTTATCTTCTTGCATCAGTACAGCCCCTAATCCTTTGTCTGTACAAATAAGAAATGATTTTGTGTAATCCGGGTATGCTAAACAAGGTGCATTTGTTAGTTTAATTTGTAGATTGTTAAATGCCCTTTTTTGTTCTTCCCATTGGTATATAGCATCTTTTTTGAGTAGTTGGATTAGACGAAAGGCTATATGAGAGAACTGTGGTACGAATGACCTATAGTATCCAGCTAGATCTAAAAATTGTCTAACTTCGTCAGTCGTAGTGGGTTTAGGAAATTCTCTCACTGCCTGTATTTTGTCATCAGTGGTGTGAATACCATTAGAACTTAATGTGTGGCCTAAGAAATTTATTTCCTTAAAGAAAAATTTGCATTAAGAAAGCTTAATTTTTAAATCAGCATCGCTAAGCTTTTGTAAGAGTAAGTCTAATTTCCTGAGTGATCCGTAATATTCTTCGTTGCGATTATAATATCGTCAAGATAAACAAATATTCCTTGTCCTAAAATTTCGGACAATACGTAATTCATAAGACGCTGGAATGTGCCTAGGGCTGTCCTCAGTCCCAACGGCATCCTTGTATATTGATAGTGGCCTCTGTTTGTGGAAAAGGCAGTGTATTTACGTGACTCCTCTGAAACCGGTATCTAATAATAGCCATGCAAGAAATCAATGGTTGAGAATATGTTATTCTCAGGTCCAATATTCTGTAGAACGTCGCTTAGCAATGGCATGGGAAATCGGTCAGGGATTGTGTGATTGTTTAGTTTACAGTAATCTACTACCGCACGCATTTCTCCATTTCGTTTGGGCACGAAGAATAATGAGGCATTCCACGAGGAGACTGAAGGTTAAAAAATTCCAAGTTTTAATTTCATCGACATACTGATTTGCAAGTGTACATTGGAAGTGTGGGATGCGGTAGGCTGGTACGAAAATTGGTGGTGTTTCTGGGTGCACATTAATCTTGTGATTAATCAGGTTGGTACAGCCTAATTGTTCTCCGGGTAATGCTATGGTGTCCCTGTGTGTTTCCAGCAGGGTTAACAAATCATTTTCTTCATCAAATTCACCTGAGTGAATTAAATTCTCTTTTATGCTTTCTCTATCCGTAGATTTTATCTCACTTATCATTCCAGCTATAACTATTTCCTTCACAGGGGCCGGACATTTTTCAATATTAACCATGCAAGTCCCCTTTTTAAACTGAACTTCCCCATTCATGTGATTATTTATGAATATCTGAGTTTGCCCTTCGTCGTTCATCTGACATAATGCGTTTTCTACTGACAATCCCTTTACTTTACATACTTCTTCTAAGACAAGAACAGTACTATTCCGTAATTTGCTCTTTATGGTAACTTTCATATAGCAATTAGGTGGTATAACTAAATCATTGGTGAGATGGGCTGGAAAAACTTATAAATCAGTACTATTACTGGGTCTCTAATTCTGGAGGCTGAGGCTGGTGGTGGGAGTGGATCTATACACTCATCTGTTTATGTATGTTTGTTTAAGCTTTTAATATTACCAATTCTTTTTGGTTCTTTTACTAATCGGTGAGGGCTCTGATGGTATTTCCTCTATGAATTCATTGTCAAAGTCTATTCCATTCATTTGTGGGAGTATAGTTATGTTCTCAGCTCTCATGGATCTTAAGCCCAGTAACATATGAGCTTTAATTGCTACGTTTTCAACGATATAGCAAAATGCTGAGAATGGTCTTGTAGTCTCTGTGAAACTGATATTTAACCATGCCATACCTTTCACTGTAATTTTTTTTTCCATCTACCGTACCGGTATATAAATCTAAATCAGCTTCTTCCAGAAAAGTTACTTTCTTCTTATTTTTAAGAATTCTATTTATTTCTTCTTGTGTTATTAAGTTCACTGGAGAGCCTGTGTCTAAAAATAAGGAAACATTTTGATCCTCACAAACAGCTGGTATCAAGATACACTCATTTCCCAATATGCCTCCTATGTGAATTGTAGACTTGCTTTTCTTTACGTTTGTTCGTTTTTGGTCATGACTTGGTCTTCCCCCGATTTGAACATAGACACAATTTTTTCTACTGTTTTGCAGTCACTGGTCCAGTGCCCTTGGCATCTATGATGCCTACAGTAAGGACTAAATCCTTGTGTCTTTTGTCTATCCTCTTTTGCTTTGATATAGCATTCATACCTTGTGTGTCCTGGTTTTGCACAATAATGACAGAATGGACCTATCTCTTGACTGTGACCTACGAGGTGACTTCCAATAAGTAGTGTTGTTTATGACGCGAGACCTGCTCGGGCTGCGCAAAAACTTGTGAAACTGCCTGTAGCCTGGTGTTTGTGATCGAACCCTTGTCACGTTTAGTTGTTTGCTCTGCCTGCTTTCGGGTCGCGATCGATTTTGTTCTCTGTTTGGGGTCGGTGTAGATGTTTTCACAGATGATACTGTCTCAGGTACTCTCATTCTACTTGAATGTGCGGGTGTGTCGACCATACCTGCTTTACTGCACTGCATCTCTACCTCGTTTATTAAGTCTAGTAAGCACATGCCTGGGGTGTACGCGATCGTCTTGGCGATCTTAAGGGTCCTATCAGGTACATTACACAAGGCAGCTACATAACCAATGATGTCCATGACGAGGTCTGGGGACATCTTTCTATCATCGGGGGAGGCGGTGGCTCAACCGGCAGAGAGGAGGCGTGCGGTCCTAACGGATCCAGGTTAAAATCCCGACTGGGGCAGGGAACAGTTTAAGGATTTGAATTTCATTAAATCAGGCTTTACTGATCTACCAGAAGACCCGCTGACATGTCATAAAAATACCCCCGCTAATACCAATACACCAGTCCTGTATGAGACAGCCCTAGCATGTATTCAATATGGACGGTGGGTGTTAGCGCAGAAGTGGTGACATGTAGAGGTGTATGGTATGTAGGAGGACTGCTGGGCCTTGATAGCAGGCTGTGAAGCCTATGCTCAGAGTCGGACACATAAAAAAAAAAAAAAGAGTTTTCCAAAGGAACTAACAATGTTCTTTTGACTGTGGAGACATCAGCAGTTATTTCACTGAGCACATGGTTTGTAGTGTGCTCCCTTACAAGATCTACAATCTTATGTAATTCTGGAATTATACTTGGCAAGGAGTTCATACCTCCAGAAAATTTCTTCAAAAATTCAGTTTTAAATTCATCATATGTCCTAGCCTTGAGGAGCTTGTCTGATCGCAACAAATTGCTTGCTGGACATCTTTCCTGGCTTATGCAAGATGAAAAAATGGCAATTTTCTCTTGTTCATCGAGTATGTGGCACTTGATGAACATATGTTCGCACTGACTGACCAATGAAATGACGTCAATACGATCTTTTACTGTGCCAGAGAATTTTGGGGCAGTTTTATCTTCATGGTAAACATAAACATGAGGTGGGGATGTTTGATCCGCGGTATTTGTTTCGTGATTCATTGTCACTGTTTGCTCTGTTAATTTAACTTGGACTTGTTTATCGTTGTTTGAGGGAATTGTGGAGTATACTCGGCTGGAACGGTGAACCCTGTTAAGTGTATTGGCATACGTGTGCAAGTCAGTGACAAAGTCCTCACTTGCTACGTCAGAGGGGGTTTCCCACGCATCATCTGGAACTGACGCATTTGTTTCTTGATCTTTATTTTGTGGTGAGGTTTGTACAATGGGTGTGTTGCCTTGGTGCTCTCCTAATTGTGAATCTGTTGTTGGAGCTAATTGTATTTCATCTGGTATTAACGTGGGTGGTGGTGAAAATATCCCTGTCATTAAGATATGGTGTTATGAAATACGCCTTTTGTTATTTATGTCCTAACTAAATAGATGAGTAAATGAGTTGTAATAAATGATTGATAGTGAGTGTATAAGTGGATATATAGAAATAAGTAAACGAGTTGAATATACCTAATTTTAGCATTGAGAAGAAATGAGTAAGTATAATTTTACCCACTTGATACAGATCGTAGAGACGTGTCGATGCAACTGTCGATCTCGGAAGAAAAATGCAGGGTTGACTGAAGATCTCTTGATAATTCTAGTGCTGTGTTGATGGACGAGCTTACTCAGGAAATTCCATGGCCTGGTGCTTGTGGTGGTTAACAGCTGTCACAGGCAAACCTCAGCATAGAACGTCGAATTTCCAACTCAGTACTGTGGAAATAAATGAGTATGAGTAGGAGCTATGTGAATAATGAGTAATGAGTAGTGGGTGAGAAGTGCCTGGTGTCAGTCACATGTTGCTTGGCGTGGCCCTATGTCAGCAAGCTCGCGTTGTGATGTCATCTCAGCACATGGTGACGTTGGCTTCCCACACTGGTAGCTGTGGTGAATAATGAGTAGCGATGCGTAACCTGGGTGAAGAAAGGTGAGTAAGACGCGTTATAAATGTGGCTCTGGTGTTTTGCTGCGTGTCTTGACCTCTGCGTCAGCGACGGAGGTAGGCGGGAGAGAGTGTTGGGGTTTTGTGTGCTTGTTGCTTTGGTCTTTCTTTTTCTTTGCTTGCTTTGTTTTTTATTCTTCTTGCTGCTGCTTGAAGTTACGTGAAGATTATAGAGTTGTTTTGTAGAATTGTAGGCTGTATTTTGTAGGAATTCACTGTAGAACTGAAGCTAATCTTCTAGAGTCTCACCTGCTTTTGTAGAAATTCGCTTTTGATTCGGAGACTATGTCCGTAGATTCGCTGGCCACCAAATGTCATTCTGGATTCTTGTAGTAGGAATTGAAGATGAATACAGTGAGTTGATCTTAATTTATTATCTTCAAAGAAAATCTAAGTTGAGCAGGGTATGTCTTACAGAGACAATATAATAAGTAAGTCTAGTCTAGGGGGAGGCGGTGGCTCAATCGGTAGAGAGATGGCCTGCAGTCCTAACGGACCCAGGTTCGAATACCGGCTGGGGCAGGGAACAGTTTAAGGATTTGAATTTCATTAAATCAGGCTTTACTGATCTACCAGAAGACCCGCCGACATGTCGTAAAAATACCCCTGCTATTACCAATACACCAGTCCTGTATGAGACAGCCATTGCATATATTCAATATGGACAGCGGGTGTTAGCGCCGAAGTGGTGACATGTAGAGGTGTATGGTATGTAGGAGGACTGCTGGGCCTTGATAGCAGGCTGTGAAACCTATGCCCAGAGTCGGACACATAAAAAAAAAAAGTTGGGCCCATCTTTCTTGTTCACTTTCTCCACTACTTGTCGGTTCTAATGCTAACCTCCTTCTCAGCTCTGCTTCCTAAATTCTGGTGAAGCAGGGGTCGTGTCACGTGTGTTACACTGTGGTTGGAAAGTTCCAGAAACATGTGTGTATGTGTGTATGTGAGTGTATGGTCACTAGCCTTTGTTCGTATGCTATCTCGCTGACAAACTACCTATATCATCCCCTGGGCTACTTCCTGTGTATTGTCAACATTTCCTCAGTTAACTTGCAAGATCTTTTCCCTTTCCCAGGCTTGCCTGGAGCTCCATCCATCCATCTATTTATCTATCTATCTATTATGATTTGTAATTATAACATGGACTCATAACACTCCAATCATATAATAACTCATTTTACAATGATGGCTTTATGACTTACCACAGTGTCTGTAGTGAAGCCTCCTCCGCTATTGACTTGAGCTTGTGTTCTCCCTCCATCCTTATGGATTTTCATTAGTCAATAAATCCTTTTCTGAATGGAAGCGATCATTATCCAATCCATTTAAAGTATGTGAAAAATGTCCCTGCTCATTCCTCTCCTAGGTGGAGGGAGCAGGAGGCTGATTGGTTGAATGATAAAAATGGTGTACTTCTGATTATTTTGTTGCTGCGATTAAGGGCAGTGCCCGTGTGGCCATCCCTATGTCAAAAGGTAAACCGCATCGACCTGCAGTCCCCTGGTGGAATAAAACCTGTGCCATACTAAGGAAAGTTACGAGGAAATGTTATTGACGTTACAAGACCAATGGCTCAGCTACGACGTGCCAAATTTACCAACGTGCCATGGCAAAGCAGCGTCACCACTTTCGAAAGGCCAAGCGGGACTCCTGGATATCTTACATCAACGGCATTAATTCCAAGACTCCCTCTAGGGTTATATGGAGGAAAATTAGAAAGCTTTCAGGCAAATTTATCCCATCTCCCAACCCGATATTGAAAATAGGTGGCAACCTCCTCACGGATCCTGCTGAGGTTGCGGAGACCTTAGGGAGGCATTTTGCTGATGTCTCCAAGTCCTCTCGAATATCAGGGAATGGTATTCATGACATGCCTCTACCTTCTCCATCTTCTTGCAGTGCTGCCTATAATGCTCCGTTCACACTCCAGGAACTGGAAGACGTTTTGTCATCGATTACCTCTAGATCTCCAAGTGAGGACAACATCCTCTATTCAAAGCTCACAAATTTGACAGTTATGGCTATGAAGTTCCTCCTAAAGATCATTAACAAAATTTGGGAAACAGACATTTTTCCTGCCAGCTAGAGAGTTTCCCTCATCATTCCCATCAGCAAGCCAAACAAAAATCCCCTTTTGGCTACCACCTATAGGCCTATCGCATTGACAAACTGTGTTTGTAAGATGATGGAAAAGCTAGTTAATGCAAGGTTAGTGTGGTACTTAGAATCCGAAAAGCTGCTTTCTCCTTATCAGTTTGCATTTCGGAAGAACCGTTCCACATTAGACCCCCTCCTGATCCTCTCAAATAATATCCAGCAAAGCTTTGCCAACCATTGTCAGACTATTGGGGTGTTCTTTGACCTCGAGAAGGTGTATGACACAACCAGGCACGCTAGTATTCTTCTTCACCTGTCTCGATGTGGCATAGAGGGAAATATGTTTTGTTTTATCCGCTCCTTCTTGTCGGAACGCTACATTAAAGTTCGTGTCGGAAATGTTGTATCCAGCCCTTATAGGCAAGAGGAGCATGTTCCCCAAGGCAGCATTCTTAGTGTCTACTGTTTCGCTGTGGCTATCAATGGTGTTCTCGATCAGATTTCCCGCCCTGTGTTGGGCTTCCTGTATGCTGATGATTTGGCAATTTGTGTCTGGCTACGACGCAGTGGAGATTAGTCATCACCTGCAAAAGTCCATATATACTATTTGTCGTTGGGCTGATGATAATGGTTTTTGCTTTTCACCTTCCAAGACTGTTGCAGTCCGCTTCACTAGAAGCACACGCCAGGAGGTTGTCCCACACTTAAAGTTAAATGATGACATCATCCCTTTTGAGAATGAGGGTAAGTTTCTGGGCATGATCTTTGACTCACGTCTCTCTTGGTCACAGCACATTGATTATCTGAAGCTTAAAGTCAAGAAATCATTGAATATCCTTAGGGTGGTCTCTGGTTTTGATTGGGGTGCTGATAGGAACTCCCTTCTCAGGCTCTATAACTCTTTGTGCCAGTCACAGATTGACCACACTTGCCAAATTTATTCCTCTGCATGTAAGACCAAACTTCATGAGCTTGATGTGCTCCACAATACGGGACTATGACTGTGCTCAGGTGCCTATTGCACTTCCCCTGTGGAGAGTTTATATGTAGATACAGACCAGCTTCCTCTGGACTTACGCAGGCATGAGTTAGGGCTTTGCTACGTTGCGTGAATTAAGAGCACTCGTTACACCAATCCTTGTGTTGATGTTCTGCTGCAGTGTGACTCGTCTAAGTTCTGTGGTCCAAGAGCCTCTATACCATTCCAGATTTGCATGCTTTCTGTGGGCGATGCATCGCTGAGGGAGCAAAAAATTAAACCAGTAAGCTACAGCACTTTCCCTCCTTGTCTCATTCTGGAACCTAATGTATGTCCCAAAAACATATGTAGAAAAACCTTTTCAGATAAAGAAACTAAATTGAAGTTTTTGCACCATAACCTTCTCCACAGATACTCAGTAAAGTTGTATACTGATGGCTAAAAGTTATCCCTTGGTGTAGGCTGTGGTGTCGTCCATAAAGGGGGTGTACGTCTTGGACGGCTTTCAAATAATGAGTCTGTTCTCACTGCTGAAGTAACTGCTATTGAGAAGGCTCTTGAAGAGGCTTACTCAGTGCCGGGAAAGACGTTTACAATATATTCAGATTCCTATGGAAGCTTGGCCGCCATTAACCCCTTAACTGCGGGGCGTCACTTTCGTGACACTTGGGAGCCCGGGCTTTGAAGTGGTGGCTTGTATCATCTATCAGTACTGCCAATATCCAACACTAGTCAGCACTCCTAATCTCATCTGTACTCCCATCCATTGTTGACAATTTAGCCATTTCTCCCCGTTCTTGACTCCCCTCCCTACCTCCCCTCCATTACCCTATCCTCTCGCCTGCCCGGCCGTGCTACGCTAAGTAAATCTACCCTGGAATTTTTCACTGATTTCATCCATTGAAATAAGCCCTATGCCCTATTATACCAAATAAGATATACAAGAAAGAAATAAGGTAAGTGAGAGTGCCATACACCTAGAATTGGCTAATTATCACCTTACAACACCTCATGTGCACTCGTTCGCTAATTTTCGCTGTTTATTTCCCCTTGAAATATGCCGTATAATCTATTTTCGTAATAAAAATATAGTTAAGAAAGGAAGGGACAAGCCTAAGTGATATTTACATTCACCTGGAACTACCTAATCATTGCAGGCCACCACACTGTATTCTATGCTAAGTAAATCTTCCCTGGAATTTTCCAATGATTTCATCCATTGAAGTAAGTACTATGCCTATTCTTATACCAAATAATATATACAAAAAAGAAATAATGTAAGTGATAGTGCCATACACCTGGAATTGGATAATTATCACCTGACAACACCTGACGTGCACTCGTTCGCTAATTTTCGCTGTTTATTTCCCCTTGAAATATGCCGTATAATCTATTTTCGTAATAAATATACACATAAGGAGGGAAGGGAGACGCCTAAGTGATTTTTACATTCACCTGGAACTACTTAATTATGTATTGTCTTGGTTTCCTGCCGATCATTTCATTGCTGTATATTAGCAGGTCTCATAAGGCTGAAGTTGGTAGTATTACACCTTCCCTAGCCAGGCGGCAGGAGGCCACCACTATCTGTTCACTGTCGTCTTTGAAAGTGGGAGTATGTCTGATTTGCTCCTGCTAACTTCCGCTGCTTTATAGCCCCATGCAAAGGGCCCTGTGACCTTTACCCCCTACTAAACCTCGTGTGGAAAGAGGTAAAGGGCTGACAATTGATAGAGAGTGACTATGACGTTTTTATTGAGTAAAACAGTGCAAGTGGAATTGTAAATAAAGTGTAAATAATGTGTAAACAGCAAGAAAGCAATGAATGTAAATATAAGTGAACAGTGGAAAATAGTTTTATAAGTTACTTCAAGTGACGGTGCACAACACAGTGTAAATAAAATAGAAAAGTAAATAATGTAAATAAAGTAGAGAACGTAAATAGAAATGTAAATGAGTGGTATTATAAGAATACGAGTATATATACTAGGAGTAATGAAAGTGAAAGTTTCACTCTTGCATGTATGAATACTATGAGTTATGAGAGTGAAGGTGAAAGTGACATTCACTCTTAATGCTAGTATACAGGACGAAAAAGTGAATGCTACGTATTTTACTGAAAGAAATTGAATCCCTACAGTGACAATAAACTACTATTACTGAAGGAAACTTATGGATAAAGACTGTAGATATATATAAGTGTTATATAGTGACAGAAATATAAACTGTGAGTGTTTTTATGAATAATAGACAACACTAGACGCGAACGATCGGAAGTGGGATGGTCATACGCCCTCATAATATTCATTGTTTTCACAGTGTTTTTTTTGGGGAGTATGGATTCCAAACTATTTGAGAATCATATAATAGTGTTTCTAGTGATAATATCAGGCTGTGGTAATCATATTACGAGTTGTCGGGAAGTGTAAATTGGAGAATTCGTTTCCCAACTTCAGAGGTCTCCACAAGTCCTACGGTACTCGACGAAGGCTCAACAAACACCCAAGAAGGAAGCTGAAGGTATGTGCCAAAAGTATATATGATTTTAATATTCTTGGACTAATAACTGATATTTGGCAAATATTTTTAGAGAGTCTGTCGGAGTGCGAATATGCCCGTGGGAGCCGCAAGTCAAAGCAAAAGAAGCCCGCCGTCTAAGGGTTAAGCAGTTTATCACATTCCACGCTATAATAAGGAAGAGTCAGTCTTGGCTTTGGTGCCTTGCTGCAAAGTATAAATTTGTTTCGTTCTGCTGGATACTGTCACATGTTAATCTCTATCGGAACGAATTTGCTGATAAAGAGGCAAAATCGGCATGTTCTCTTCCTTCTGTTGGGTATAATAAGGTTCCCTATTCTGATCTGAAGACCGTTATCCGTCACTTTGTTTGGTCTGAGTGGCAGGCGAGATGGGCTTCCCCCTCCCTGGCCAATAACTCGAAGTACAAAGAGATCCGGCCTTCAGTCTATGCCTGGTCATCCTCTTCTCAGGCTTGTCGAGGTTTTGAGACAAGGTTGACTAGGCTGCGAATTGGCCATACGTATTTAACTCATGGGTTTCTTTTCGACCGAGGGGTCCCACCCCAGTGTGACATCTGTCAGGGCACAATAACTTGTAGGGATATCTTATTGGGCTGTCCGACCTACGCCCGCTCTCGGGCGAAATTTTTAACAAATAGAGGATCCCTATCAGTTGTTTTAGGTAATAGGGCAAATGTTTCTAGCCTTATAGCGTTTTTAAAGGGGACAGGGCTATACTGCAGGCTGTGATTAGTGTTCTCATAGTTATGTTTTAGGGCTTGCTGTGTACATCTGTTTTCATTTTACCTACGATTTTTAGTTGCATGATTATTGTGTAGTAGTTTTCTCTACTTTTATACTCATTCTTTTAAACTATCGTCTTTCATATCTCACTCATCAAAGCACTGAATGACCTATCAGGTCCCAGTGCTTGGCCTTTGGCCTAAACTTCATATTCCATTCCATTCCATTCCTCCTGTCTATCTTCATACATATTCCATACTTCTTCCTTACAGTTTCTTCTCAGCTCTAGGGAGTCCTCCTTTAGCGTGAGGCTAACTACTTTTATATTCATCCTTTACTGATCGAAAATCTCTCCAGGTAGCAAGACTAACATTAAACATACTTCATCGGAATGGAGTCACTGATGAAGATGCTCAGTACTGTATAGTGCTATAGGCAGCGAGACTACTAAACAATATGCTTCTGAACTGCCAACAGCAACTAATCTGTCTGTATGCGTTAGCCCATTGAGTTTCCGAATTATTACAAGTATTACATTCCCGACCATGGTAGCAGTTAGTTCTTAATTCAGTCTTTTAAAGCATTTGTATAATGATTCTGCTTTCTAAATAATGGCAACTATATCTTTATTAAAAATTAGTTGGCGGAGTACTTCCTTTACATGTCTGGGATTTTGATGTATTAAAGCGTGATTCCTGCACCTCTAACCCGGTTGTGAATTACTGGCGAGTTTAGCAAGATCTATTTTGGTTTCCCTGGTTTTGATGCCATAAAAATAAACTGACTGGAACGTTACATGTAATATATATATATATATATATATATATATATATATATATATATATATATATATATATATATATATTGCGGACAGTGAAGTATTGCAGATCTCACTGTCCCTTTAAACATATAACATTAGCAAAGTTGCTTTGAAAAAGAAAAAAAATGGGAGCCTTAACAGCTCACAAACAGACTTGTAGCGTGGCAGCAATTTAAAGCACTACACTTTGTTGCATCAGAGTACTTTAAGCTGTCTAACACTGGGTATTTGCATAGGGCCCATTGTTGCTGCAGGGACTTGGAAGAAGTAACTGAAAGTGGTATCTCATCGCAATGAATAATTAATCTTTCAATGAATCCTGATTTTTTGTAAATTGCTGAGGTGGTCACTTACCTTTATACCTGTGGATATAGGGTCGTTAGTTATCAGATATTTCATTATTAATAATTTATGGCCATTTTAACTCCAAGAGCAGCAAATGCTATCAGAAAAGAATTTAACTTAATGCTCGGTAAGAAACTTTATTTTAGCTATAGCTGTACAGTATGTATTACAAATAAATATTCTAAATACTTAGAGTAAAAATCTTTGATAAAGGACAACATACAAAACAAGGAAGATAAAATTTATATGTACAGGGATCTGTTCTACCTTCTAACCCCGTAGTTCAAAGATGGGAACTGTATATTTTTCCCATCTAACGTCAAACCATATTGTCAAGGATAGGTAAAACTGTAGCAGGAATTATAGGAAAAACAAAATATTATGAAGATTAATTTGGGTGGTAGCAAATAATCTGTTATTTTATTCCACCAGAAGCTATATAATTTTTTTTTCGGATTAGGCAGCCCCTTCATACTGTATACAAACGATTATTTCACTACTGCTCGGTTATCCTCAAAGTCCTTCAGACATAAAATCCATATAGTTAACTAAGTTATATTAACCATGAATTTACATATATTTAAGTAAGCTTTCATTATATTATGGCTGCATATGGAATGCAGGTTAGCATTCGGACATTTGATTACTTATAAGAAAAGTGGAAAATGATATGCCAAAATATCTATTCTGTCTATATACCTAGGTTGCTTCCCCCAAAGAAATGGAGGTAGCCAAGACAGGACGACACACTCCCAATTTACTCATCCACACACACACATTTATTCGTATCTTAGCCCCAAGGGGAGAATGGACAGATCCTCATCACAACACACCACACGAGGGTCAACTGCTTAGTACAATCAGCGACATCTGCAGCAGGGCCTGACAGCAGAGCTGGCTTACCCATGCCACATCATTATGGACCCATCCCCTTACCCACACCTGACCTGATCAAAGGCTGATCAGCCCTAATGCGGGAGATTATCCCTTCAGGGCCACGTCACCATTTACTCATTCACAATTTCTCTCCAGTCATATGTATCATGTGCAGCCACGCTTCCTTACTGAACAGACATCCCTCTTGCATCTAATGCTCTTTTCACACTGTCCATCCATCCTACCCATTAACTTTCTTTTCAGCCTTACACCTCTCACATTCGACCCAAATATCTTTTTCGCTAACTGCTGTTCATCCATTCTCTCCATGTACCCTAACCATCGCAACACCCTCTGCTCAACTTGATCAGCCATCCTCTGATCAACTCCAGTTCTCCTTCACATTTTATCATTTCTCACTCAATCCATACATGTCACTCCACACATACTTCCCATACGTATCATCTCCATTACATTCAAACTTCTCCTCTCTGCTACACCCATATTCCATGTTTCCGCCTAATATAATGCAGTCGGTACCACAATACCCTCAGACGGCTTTCTCTTTACATCAGTTCAAAATGAACGACATCTAAACACTTCACATTCCTCCCAGCACCATTGCTACTTCATTCACTCTAAACTTCACTTCTTCATCTGTTCTTCCATCCACAGCTCTTGAGAGGAATGAAGTCAGTGTGTTGTGAAACGGAAGGGGTCATGAACTAGAGACCGTGATTCCCTTCATGTATCTAGATACTGTGACGAGCAAAGGTGGCAGTTTGAAGGATGAAGTGCGACAAAAGGAACAGAAGTGAAGGAGTGACTGCAAGTACAGTGAAAGAGGTGACAAGGAATAGGGAAGGATGCATGACTGAAAAAAACAAAATCTTGAGCGACAGTACTGCAATTACCATATTAACACACTGATGTTAAGACTAAAGTTTGCTGGAAGGACACAAATTAGGAATGAGAGGAGCAGAAATGAGTTATCTGAGAACAGAGTGTGGAGTTTCGTGAGGAGACAGAATAATGAGCTAATTGGGGAGCGTTTTGGTGTCCATGTTTATCTTGCCTGAATCGCCCTGAGACATTTCGAATATGCTGTGCGACTGCAGAGAAAAGTTGGGTAGGAGAGTGTATCTGAGTGAGGAGGAAAGAGAGAGGGGGAAGGGAGGCTGGAGATGAGGTGAAGGGACGAGATGGAGAGAGATATGGAAGATTTTGTCCGTAGCCACCCCTTCTGGTATTACGGTGTCTGGTTATAGATAGACAGATATATGGAAGTATATACTAAGGTTGTTGAATAGAGACGTGTATAAAGAAGAAAAAACTAAGGAATTAATTTATGTGTGAAAGCAATGACAGCAAATTTTTCTATCTTATTCAACTTTTCGTCGAACTCCCGTAGGAAAAGATATTTCGTAACATCTTTTTTTTTTTTTTAGTATTTTTTAAAAGCAAAGTGAGGCCCTCTTGATCTCAAGAATTATTTTTTGTGCTATATTGTGGGAAGTGTTGCTACTTGTGATCGAGTCATTAACCCGAGGCATGCCAATGCCATTTTAAAATGTCTGACCTAACTGCGCGGCCAGTGCCAGTGCCATTTTTAAAAAGTCTAAAAAAAAAAACCTTCACTGTGACCGCATTTTTCAAGATTCGTGGGTAAAAATTTGCAGGCATGTAAGGTAATTGCTCCTCTACCATCCCCCAGGCTGTCAAGGCCATACACTCACTCGCCCCCCCCCCCTCACACTCACTCTGCCTCACTCTGCCTGTGTGCCTCACCCAGTATTGTACATAGTAATGGCATTTTTTAATTATTTTCATGTAAGTGTACGTTGTAAATATTTTCTTGTAAGTGGAAAGACTGTATAGTGAAGTTAAGTTGTAAATACCTTCTTATAAGTACCAAGACTGTACGTAATGAAGTCGTGTTGTACCTATCTTCAAGTAAGTGTAAGATAATGCATTCACAGTGAGAAAGACGCGCAAATTGTGATAGATGCTGAAGTAATAAGTAATCAGTAAAGCGTACTGAACATTGCTATACCTTCCTAGCATAAACCCTGAGTATACCTTACATAGAAAACGGCTTTCTCTCATGGAAGTACTGAGCGTGATAGAGCGACTATACCTTTGTACGAGCATACCAGACTGAGTAAAACCCATTTCCGAGCCTCGGTCAGCATTTTAACGGCGAAATTCGTTGTTTCCACATCAAAATCTATCATTTTAGCCAAAGAAAAAACGGTCGAAAAATGGCCGGCACTGGGGTGACATACTGTATAGGGCTAAAAATAGCCTGCACAAGGTGGGTTAAAGATCGTCCTAAGAGTAGCATATTAAGTACAGAAGATACTTGTCTAACATGAGGGGTCATACAGAGAACTCAATAATGTCCAGTATTATTTAGGTGCTCTGTTAGTCTAGTAGCATTGTTAAAACCTAATTTTGTCCTTGTATTACAGAGATCAGTGGACAGGGGGAGGGGGCAGGGTTTAATCTATTTCAAACGAATGTTCAAGTAAATGAAATGAATATTATCATCTTAACTTTCCCTCAGAAACACCAACAAGAAAACACAAAAGTACGAGTAATAACAGAGCGTCGTTAAAGTCGGCCACACATAACCATGTATGCCTTCCAACAAATCAAACGATCCTCACAAAACTGCGCTTCTGACAATTTCACAGGCTCGAATGACGACTTAACTGAGGTTGTGATCCAATTTATAATTACTCGTTATAATGCATATTCGTATGTCATGATATCATCGCTGGCTTCAAATTATTAATAACTCTTTCATCATTTTTTTTTTTATATTACAAAATACCACTTAGTAATGTGTGTATTTTTGTAATATAGTCTTGCTACCAAGAGACAATATTAGAGGTTACAATATCCCTCTGGTAGTGAAGGAGTTAACTAATACTCTATCTTATGTCTCCAGTTTGTAACATCTCTCCTATTTTGAAGGAAAAATAAACAGCAGGTAAGACCTGAAATATCATGACATTCTTAGGTTGTAAGGGTTAATAATATCTTGTATTTACTCAGACGCCCAAAACTGATATTTAGAAAAATTAGAAAAAAAAAAAGTTTATGTCAAGGAATATTAAACAAATAAATCGCTAATGAAGCTACGTTACGAATTCTCTTTGGTGAAATATAAAACTGCATATATTCTGCGAAGGAATTTTTACATTTTTTCTGAAGACGTCACTAAAATGAACTTGTTTAGAACAATGATTTTTTTTTTAGTTCTTCTGTCAAATGATTTACCTCAGCTTAATGTTGACCTCAAGTTGTGGAAATGTTAAAAACTATTTCCGTTAACTATCTAAACACCAGGACGTCTGCGATGTTACTGAGAGTTTATTATGAAGAGATATGCAACAGTCTCCACTAATCATTTATTGTGTTAATACTTCTTGTATTTAACCCTTGCCACTGCGGAAGTTTGTCTGGACTATGAACGACCTCTTTCATGAAGGTATCAGAAGCAATCACCACTAATACATTACCAGAACACTTTTATAAATATCATTCATTCAACTGGAAAATTATTTTATTCAGCTTCAGAGACCCCTAAGTTAACGATCAGTTGTGCCTAACTGTTACGACGATTATTGTTTACTCACTACCTTCTCATCCACAGTTGTTCAAACAGACCAATTCAAAAACTATCAGGATTAGCAATGCTCATTGAAAGACAGTTAAATCCATCCAGTTTTATTAATGCAACTTCAAGTCCAATTACGCTCATCACATCCATTTAAGATTGCTTAATATGGAATTTTCAGGTCAGATTAATGACTGAGGTATACTTACTGAGACAGGTTCAATCAGACCCATTATTTTACACGCAAAGGAGAAGGAACCAAAGACTGTAAAGTCTGTTGATTGCTGACTGGAACATGAAAAAACAAAAAAAAACTAAAGTAGTCAAATTCTGGATTCATTTATCCTGAGATTTCTGGACATATTGTGTTTAAGAGAACGGAGATCATAGGCAGAAGAAAATAGAGATACAGGATGACAGTTCGAAAGCTGATCTGTTGCCTGCATGAAGGACTGGGGGTATCAGTTAACTCTTTTAAGTAGAGAGTTTGGAAAGGGGATCAAAGTTTGCTGTCTGACGTGTCTTTAAGGACCATTCTTGATTTTGTCATTCAACCAGGCTTACTTAGGCCAGTTCAGATTCGTTTAGACCATTTCAGGTACAGTTAAGCCAATTTAGGCGCAAATCAGATCATGCAAGCTCCTTTCTAATTGCTAATTTATTAAGGTCAGGTTAGATATATTCATGGTGGACAAGTTACATTCATCCACGATCACACCCAAGCATGTCAGTTCAAGATCAGTCCAGGCAGTTTAGGTTCTCATGTCACTGTAAGTTCACGAAGTGGATCGGGATCCATGTAAATAGGATATACTTATAAAGGCCTATGACAAGAAAGTCCTCCCTGTCAGCACAGTGATGTGGCATCTTATGTGACCTTTCATATTTTTCAGGTTCTTTCAGGCTATACAACCAGAGAAAGTGAAAATGAATAATATCATTTGAAGGCTGTTAAGGTTGATGCCTATACTGAACTGTATTCATACAGTACACTTACAAAATTGTTAAATATTTATTTTCAGGGCTAAGTTGGGGTTTGTAAACAAGTGTGGATGGGATGGGCTTCAATCATGGTAGGTGTGTTCTATGATAGGGAAAGTTTCTTCTGTAAGTCTGAATGGCTAGTTATCAAAGCAGCTATTACTTTGATAATTACCACACCAGAATGGAAATAAGGGGCGTTGGGGGACAGGAGGGATTGGAATGCCTCAAGAGAAAAATAGGGAATATCTCTGAGGGAAATTTGAAGAGGTATGGGAGAAATTTGTTAGTCAAAGCAGGGAATGACACACAGGCCGCCCTTTTGTCTAAATTTACTTCATCTCCTGACTCGGTTCTTCAGTCTGTCTCCCCATATAAAACCTTCAACACTGCTAAAGGAGTCATTTACAGCAGTGATCTTTGTGATTTTAAGGATGAGGAGATACTGGGTCATTGTCCTGCAAATGTTATTGAGGTAAAGAAGCTGAAAGGTGCAAATTCTGCTATTTGTCTGACATATTCATCACCTCATCTGCCAGACTACATCAAAATCAGACATCTGAGATTTCATGTCAAGAAGTTTCACCGTAGGCCAACACAATGCTATAACTGTTTCGAATATGGTCATGTGAAGGACTCCTGGAAAAATAAGAAATTATGCTTTATTTGTTCTGCCAGTTATGACCCTGAATTATTCTCTAACTCTAAGTTCTCCAAGCATTGTGGTTGTGCTCACTCTCTGAATTCAAAAAAAGAGCCTGTGGTACCAGTTCAAGCAGGAAATTATTGCGCTCGCAGATAATGAGCATATTAGCTTTGGAAGTGCTCGGCATCGGTTGTTGATGGCCCACAAACACCCTACCTCCAAATTTTCAAGTATCGCCCAAGGGTTTCAATCCCATCGTTCTGATGGACAGTCCCCTCAACTTCCTCGCATTACTATTAGCAGCACTAAGCAGAATGTCCCTCAGTCACCTGCTAAGCCTCTTCCAGCTTCTGATGACATGTCTTCTGTTGGTCTTTCAACTTCTTCAGATTTGCATTCATCCCAAGCCCTTCATGGTACTGGTGTTGTCTCTGGTAAGGGCCCCTTCTTTTCTCAGTCATCCTCTGCCCAGTCATTGGTGCCTTGCACTTCAAAGGCTGTAAGCAGAGTCCAGTTGCTCCCTCTGTGCGGGACCACTCTCGAGCAATCTCGTTGTCCCCCCATACTTCAAAGGCCGTCAGTAAGCGAAGTGCTATTGCTCCCTCTTTGGGGAAGCATGCTCGAGCAAAGTCGTTGTCACCTCGTCCTTCAAAGGCAATCAGAAAGCAGAGTGCGGTTGCTCCCTCTGTGAAGGTGCACCCTCGTTCAACGATTGTAAAGGCTGACAATGACTTCACTTGTCTTCCCCATTCTAAGAGATCACGGAACTCTTCTTCCCCTACGGATACTGGTGATATCCCATTATCCAATAAGTTCTCAAATCATGGTAAGGACTGTTCCCATGACGACCGTTCGATGGATGTTTCTCCTTTACCTTCTGTCTCAGACCCCCCTGTAGCATCGATACAGCTGTCCATCCCCTCCTGAGGCGACAAAAACCCGTGTCTGTTTCGTCTGAAACTTCTAAGTTTCCAGTCACCAAATCCGATGTTGACAAGTCCGTGAGGAGCCGTCGTCTGCCATTGCACGCTTATACCAAATGTGTGCCTTCATCTTCCAAACCTCATAACGGAAAGGTTGGGGCTTCTGACGTTAGCAGGTAATTTTCCATCCTGACATCTTGCAGTGGAATTGTAAGGGTCTTCGCTCAAGGTCTGAGCAAGTAAAAGTTCTGATGCATGACTTTGATCCAGGTATCGTTTGTCTCCAGGAGACCATGTTGGGCTCTGAGGTATACAATCCTGGATTGAATTTCGCCTTTCACGGGTCTCCCCCTCTGCCAGGAAATCGGGTGCATGGGGGTGCAGCAATAATTGTTCACAGGTCCTTGCAGCACTCTTCTGTTCAATTGCAGATGACTCTTCAAGCTGTTGCTGTTACGGTTGTATTGGAATATTCGCTCATGGTATGCTCCTTGTATCTTCCACCTGGTGGTGGTTTCAGTGAGCATGACATTGAAGACTTAATCCGTCAGCTTCCTGTCCCCTTTTTCCTTCTTGGGGACTTTAACACCCATAATCCATTATGGGGTGGTACAATTTTGGGTACTGGTGGGAGGATTATAGATGACATACTCCAATCATATAATATCTCATTTTACAATGATGGCTCTATGACTTACCACAATGTCTGTAGTGGAGCCTCCTCTGCTATTGACTTGAGCTTGTATTCTCCTTCCATCCTTATGGATTTTCATTGGTCAGTAACTCCTTTTCTGAATGGAAGTGATCATTACCCAATCCATTTAAAGTATGTGAAAAATGTCCCTGCTCATTCCTCTCCTAGATGGAGGGAGCGGGAGGCTGATTGGTTGAATTATAAAAATGGTATACTTCTGGCTAGGCCTTTCGAGGCCTTCTCTAGTAACTTGGAAGCCTATGATTATTTTGTTGTTGCGATTATGGGCAGTGCCCGTGTGGCCATCCCTATGTTGAAAGGTAAAGCGAGTCGACCTGCAGTCCCCTGGTGGAATAAGACCTGTGCCATACTAAGGAAAATTACGAGGAAATGTTATCGGCATTACAAGACCAGTGGTTCAGCTACAACATGCCAAATTCACCAACGTGCCATGGCAAAGCAGCGTCACCACTTTCGAAAGGCCAAACGGGACTCCTGGATATCTTACATCAACGGCATTAATTCCAAGACTCCCTCTAGGGTTATATGGAGGAAAATTAGAAAGCTTTCAGGCAAATTTATCTCATCTCCCAACCTGACATTGAAAATAGGTGGCAACCTCCTCACGGATCCTGCTGAGGTTGCGGAGACCTTAGGGAGGCATTTTGCCGATGTCTCCAGGTCCTCTCGAATATCAGGGAATGGTATTCCTGACATGCCTCTACCTTCTCCATCTTCTTGCAGTGCTGCCTGTAATGCTCCGTTCACACTCCAGGAACTGGAAGACGTTCTGTCATCGATTACCTCTACATCTCCAGGTGAGGACAACATCCTCTATTCAATGCTCACAAATTTGCCTGTTATGGCTACGAAGTTCCTCCTAAAGATCATTAACAATATTTGGGAAACGGGCATTTTTCCTGCCAGTTGGAGAGTTTCCCTCATCATTCCCATCAGCAAGCCAAACAAAAATCCCCTTTTGGCTACCACCTATAGGCCTATCGCATTGACTAGCTGTGTTTGTAAGATGATGGAAAAGCTACTTTATGCAAGGTTAGTGTGGTACTTAGAATCCGAAAAGCTGCTATGTCCTTATTAGTTTGGGTTTCAGAAGGACCGTTCGACATTAGACCCCCTCTTGATCCTCCCAAATAAAATCCTGCAAAGCTTTGCCAACCATTGTCAGACTATTGGGGTGTTCTTTGACCTCGAGAAGGCGTATGACACAACCAGGCATACTAGTATTCTTCTTCAGTTGTCTCGATATGGCATAGAGGGCAATATGTTTCGTTTTATCCGCTCCTTCATGTCGGAACGCTACATTAAGGTTCGTGTCGGAAATGTTGTATCCAGCCCTTATAGGCAAGAGGAGGGTGTACCCCAAGGCAGCATTCTTAGTGTCATCTTTTTCACTGTGGCTATCATTGGTGTTCTCAATCAGATTTCCCGCCCCATGTTGGGCTCCCTGTATGCTGATGATTTGGCAATTTGTGTCTGGCTACGAAGCAGTCGAGATTAGTCATCACCTGCAAAAGTCCATATATACTATTTGTCGTTGGGCTGATGATAATGGTTTTTGCTTTTCACCTTCCAAGACTGTTGCAGTCCGCTTCACTAGAAGCACACGTCAGGAGGTTGTCTCACACTTAAAGTTAAACAACGACATCATCCCTTTTGAGAAGAAGGTTAAGTTTCTGGGCATGATCTTTGACTCACGTCTCTCTTGGTCACAGCACATTGATTATCTGAAGCTTAAAGTCAAGAAATCATTGAATATCCTTAGGGTGGTCTCTGGTTTTGATTGGGGTGCTGATAGGAACTCCCTTCTCAGGCTCTATAACTCTTTGTGCCGGTCACAGATTGACCACGCTTGCCAAATTTATTCCTCTGCATGTAAGACCAAACTTCATGAGCTTGATGTGCTCCACAATACGGGACTACGACTGTGCTCAGGTGCCTATTGCACTTCCCCTGTGGAGAGTTTATATGTAGATACAGACCAGCTTCCTCTGGACTTACGCAGGCATGAGTTAGGGCTTCGCTACGTTGCGTGAATTAAGAGCACTCGTTACACCAATCCTTGTGTTGATGTTCTGCTGCAGTGTGACTCGTCTAAGTTCTGTGGTCCAAGAGCCTCTATACCATTCCAGATTCGCATGCTTTCTGTGGGTGACGCATTGCTGAGGGAGCAAAAAATTGAACCAGTAAGCTATAGCAGTCTCCCTCCTTGGCTCATTCCGGAACCCAATGCGTGTCCCAAAACCATATGTAGAAAAACCTTTTCAGATGAAGAAACTCAATCGAAGTTTTTGCACCATAAGCTTCTCCACAGAGACTCAGTAAAGTTGTATACTGATGGCTCAAAGTCACCCCTTGGTGTAGGCTGTGGTGTCGTCCATAAAGGGGGTGTACGTCTTGCACGGCTTTCAAATAATGCGTCTGTTCTCACTGCTGAAGTAACTGCTATTGAGAAGGCTCTTGAAGAGGCTTACTCAGTGCCGGGAAAGACGTTTACAATGTATTCAGTCTCCTATGGATGTTGACCGACATTAAGCAGTTTAACACATTCCACGCTATAATAAGGAAGATTCAGTCTTAGCTTTGGTGCTTTGCTGCAAAGTATAAATTTGTTTCGTTCTGCTGGATACCGACACATGTTAATCTCTATTGGAACGAATTTGCTGATAAAGAGGCAAAATCGGCATGTTCCCTTCCTTCTGTTGGGTATAATAAGGTTCCCTATTCTGATCTGAAGACTGTTATCCATCACTTTGGTCTGAGTGGCAGGTGAGATGGGCTTCCCCCTCCCTGGCCAATAACTCGTAGTACAAAGAGATCCGGCCTTCAGTCTATGCCTGGTCATCCTCTTCTCAGGCTTGTCGTGGTTTTGAGATGAGGTTGACTAGGCTGCGAATTGGCAATACGTGTTTAACTTATGGGTTCCTTTTGGACCGAGGGGTCCCACCCCAGTGTGACACCTGTCATGTCACAATAACTTGCAGGCATTTCTTATTGGACTGTCCAACCTACGCCTGCTCTCCGGCGAAATTTTTAACAAATAGGGAATCCCTATCAGTTGTTTTAGGTAATAGGGCAAATGTTTCTAGCCTTATGGCGTTTTTAAAGGAGACAGGGCTATACTGCAAGCTGTGATTAGTGTTTCATAGTTATGTTTTAGGGCTTGCTGTCTACATCTGTTTTCATTTTACCAACGATTTTTAGTGGCATGATTATTGTGTAGTAGTTTTCTAAATCAGATCAGTAGTTTCTAGATCAGATATTCATTCTTAGATCTTTAGTGGAAAAGTTTCTAGAGAAGGGAAAGAAGTTGTATGCGGCTTTCATGGATTTGGAGAAAGCATATGACAGGGTGGATAGACAAGGATTGTGGAAAGTGTTAAGAATATATGGAGTAGATGGGAAGTTGTTGAATGCTGTGAAGAGTATGTACGATGGTGCGAAGGCTGCAGTGCGTGTGGATGGTGAACTAAGTGAATTTTTCTCTTTGAAAGTTGGTTTGAAACAGGGATGTGTCATATCTCCATGGTTGTTCAATCTGTACATGGATGGGGTAATAAAAGAGGTACAAGGTAGGGTAGTGGATGTTGGAGTGGCCCTGGTGAGAGAGGATAGTGTTTGGAAACTCCCTGTACTGTTGTTTGCAGATGATACTGTGTTGTTAAGTGAAGACGAAGGGGAGTTGCAAGGCTTGGTGGATGAGTTTGGGAGAGTGTGTAAGAAACGGAATCTAAAGGTGAATGTAGGGAAGAGTAAAGCGATGGTCTTTGAGAGAGGTGAAGTTAGTGAATGTACAGCGAGGTTGGATGGTGAGGAATTGGAAAATGTGAGTATGTTTAAGTACTTGGGTAGTGTGATGAGTAAGGATGGAGGTTTGGAGGGTGAAGTGCTTGAAAGGGTACAGCAGGGAAAAAAGGTTGCTGGTTCTTTGAAAGCAGTGATAAGAAACAGGGAAGTGAGCATGGAAGTGAAAAAGTTACTACATGACAGTATTGTCATACCAACTCTAACGTACGGAAGTGAAGCGTGGACATTGTTGGAAGGACACAAGTCAAGAGTGAGAGCAGTGGAAATGAGTTATTTAAAAGAAGCCTGTGGAGTCACATAGAGAGACAGGCTGACGAATGAGGATATAAAGGAGCGTTGTGGTGTGGATGTGGATGTGATAGGAAGCGTTATGAGGAACACACTGAGGTGGTTTGGCCATGTGGAGAGGATGGAGGGTGAAAGACTGACGAAGAGAGTGTATGTGAGTTAGGTGGAGGGGGGAAGAGGGAGGGGGAGGCCGAGGATGAGCTGGAGGGATGGGGTGGAGAGGTATATGAGAGAGGGGTGTGTGAGTTGGGAGCAGGGCAGTGAAATGGCGGGGGACAGGGCAACTTGGAGGCGATTTGTTTGTGGCCACCCCAAACGGGATTGAGGCGTCTGGCAATAGATAGATAGATAGATAGTTTTCTAAATTTTTATACTCATTATTTTAACCTATCGTCTTTCATATCTCACTCATCAAAGCACTGAATGACCTAATCAGGTCCCAGTGCTTGGCCTTTGGCCTAAACTTCATATTCCGTTCCATTCCATTCCTCCTGTCTATCTTGATATATATTCCATACTTCTTACTTACAGTTTCTTCTCAGCTCTAGGGAGACCTCCTGTAGTGTGAGGCTAACTGCTTTTATATTCAGCCTTTACTGATCACAAATCTCTCCAGGTAGAAAGACTAACATTAAACATACTTCATTGGAATGGAGTCACTGATGAAGATGCTTAGTACAGTATAGTGCTGTAGACAGCGAGACTACTAAACAATATGCTTCTGAATTGCAAACAGCAGCTAATCTGTCTGTATGTGTTAGCCCACTGAGTTTCTGAATTCTTACAAGTATTACATTCCCGACCATGGTAGCAGTTAGTTCTTGATTCAGTCTTTTAACCCGTCACATCCCGAGATATTTCGCACCTCTGACACCCCTCAATCCCGAGGTATTTTCGATAAAAATTTTTTTTGGCTAAAACCTCCACTTTTGATGAGAAACATCGAAAATTCATAGAGAAATCGCTCACCTGAGGTTTAAAATACTCGGTTCAGGTACCAGTACCTCCTTACCTGACTGGGTTTTCTAATAGGCTGGCACCAAAGAAAACGAGTTCTATGGGAGGGAAACTATTTCACACCACTCAAAAACGATATTTATTTATTTACTTGGTACAAATTTATATGTAGTACGAGAGTATATTGGTTTTCAAACAGTAATATAGGCATTATAAGCATTATTTCACTCACTAACTCATCACCATACCTGACTTTCTTTTGCCACATTACCTGATCATTATTTCTGACTTTCTTCCTCTAATGCTATGTAAACTTTGTCCTCCACATAGTCATCGATTGGGGAATCACTCTGGCCCTGAATGTCTTTACTGGCCAGGTCACTGGTAACAGGTGAATTGCCGAGACAATGGTGTGAGAGGGGGAGTGGGGGAGGTTATGCGGTGTAAGGCATTGTCCCTGCTTGGCATCTTGAAGAGGAATAGAGGAAGGTGTCCCGTGTATACGTAAGAAAAATCACACGCGAAAATTGAAAATTGTGCAAATTAGGGACCTTGCAATTGCACGACGTACCAGTACATCGCCGGAACTAGCAAATGCAAAATGTTGCAACATACCTATATGTCTACAGGACGGGACGGGTTAAAGCATTTGTATAATGATTCTGCTTTCTAAATAATGGCAACTAAATCTTTATTAAAAATTAGTTGCTGGAGTACTTCCTTTACATGTCTGGGATTTTGATGTATTAAAGCGTGATTCCTGCACCTCTAACCCGGTTGTGAATTACTGGCAAGTTTAGCAAGATCTCTTTTGGTTTCCCTGGTTTTGATGCCATAGAAATAAACTGACTGGAACATTACATGTAATATATATATATATATATATATATATATATATATATATATATAGATAGATATTTATATATATACATATAAATAGATAGATAGATATTTATATATATATATAATATATATATATATATATATATATATATATATATAGATATATATATATATATATATATATATATATATATATATATATATATATATATATATTGCAGACAGTGAAGTATTGCAGATCTCACTGTCCCTTTAAACATATAACATTAGCAAAGTTGCTTTGAAAAAGAAAAAAAATGGGAGCCTTAACAGCTCGCAAACAGACTTGTAGCGTGGCAGCAATTTAAAGCACTACACTTTGTTGCATCAGAGTACTTTAAGCTGTCTAACACTGGGTATTTGCATAGGGCCCATTGTTGCTGCAGGGACTTGGAAGAAGTAACAGAAAGTTGTATCTCATCGCAATGAATGATTAATATTTCAATGAATCCTGATTTTTTGTAAATTGCTGAGGTGGCCAGTTACCTTTATACCTGTGGATATAGAGTCGTTAGTTATCAGATATTTCATTATTAATAATTTACGGCCATTTCAACTCCAAGAGCAGCATATGCTATTACGAAAAAATTTAACTTAATGCTCGGTAAGAAACTTTATTTTAGCTATAGCTGTACAGTATGTATTACAAGTTAATCTTCTAAATACATAGAGTAAAAATATTTGATAAAGGACAACATACAAAACAAGGAAGATAAAATATATATGTACAGGGATCTGTTCTACCTTCTAACCCCGTAGTTCAAAGATGGGAACTGTATATTTTTCCCATCTAATGTCAAACCATAGTGTCAGGTGTAGGTAAAACCTTAGCATGAATTATAGCAAAAACAAAATATTATGAATATTAATTTGGGTGGTAGCAAATAATATGCTATTTTATTCCACCAAAGCTAAATAATTTTTTTCGGATTAGGCAACCCCTTCATACTGTATACAAACGATTATTTCACTACTGCTCTGTTATCCTCAAAGTCCTCCTGACATAAAAGCCATATAGTTAACTAAGTTATATTAACTATGAGTTAGATATATTTAAGAAAGCTCTCATTATTTTATGGCTGCATATGGAACGCATGTCAGCATAGCTGGCAAACATACAGAGGTCAGACAAGTTCTATCAGAATTACATGCAGTATTTCACAAGGCTGGATCCAGCCCTTGGAAATGGGGTGTTGTATGGTTCCTAGAATTACCATTTAATGCATTTCAGCAATTAAAAAAAAAGAAAATGTCATTTTCTTTTACTTAATTTAACCCACCAACTCCCGTTGACATATATATACGTCCACGCATTTTGTCACTGTCACTCCCGTTGATGTATATAAATGCGCAGCAATTGCAAGGTCCCAAATTGGCATAATTTTAATTTTTCGCCTGTGATTTTGTGGTATTATACACGGAACACCTTCCTCTACAAGATGCCAGGCAGGGTCAATGCCTTACCCCGCATGACCTCCCCACCCACCCCGCACGCCATTGTCTTGGCAATTCACTGTTATCAGTGACCGGGCCAGTAAAGACTTGTCGTGCCACTGTACGAAATTCAAGACAAGAGTGATTCCCAAATCGATGACAATATGGAGGACAAAGTTTACTTAACATTAGAGGAAGAAACAGTCAGAAATGATGATCAGGTAATGTCTCAAAAAAAGGTAAGGTATGTTGATGTGTTTCGTGAATGAAACAATGCTTATATTGCCTATATTACCGTGTGAAAACCAATATACTCTCATACTACCTATAAATTCATACCAAATGAATAAATACCGTTTATGAGTGCTGTGGAATAGTTATCCTCCCACAAAACTCGTTTTCTTTGGAGCCAGCCTCATAAAAAACCCAGTAAGGTAAGGGGTGCGCTACCTGTATTCAGTATTCTAAACCTCAGGTGAGCGATTTCTCTATGAATTATCGATGTTTCTCACCAAAAGCAGAGGTTTGAGCCAAAAAAAATTTTTTTCCAAAATTGGTTGGGGTTGGGGGGGGTCTGTGGCGGAAAATCAGTCGGAACAGGGAGGGTTAATCATGGCATATCAATAACATGGACAAATTTATGTGGATTTAAATATGCTGAGAAGATACGTGCATACGAAGTGTGGCTGCAGAGGAAGGATGAGGTGTCACATGAGAGGTATAAGGAAAAGTGGAATAGGGCGAGAAGGGCTGTGCGTGATGCTAAAGTAGCAGTAGATGAGAGGTGGGGTAGGCTGTTAACTGAGAATTTTCAGCAGAATAAGAAAATGTTTTGGAAGAAGGTGAAAAGGGTGCAAAAGGGAGAGTCTAGGAAGGAAGAGCAAGTCAAAGCAAAGGATTCAAGGATGTTAACTGAGATGGTTGCAGAAAGGAGGAGATGGGCAGAGTATTTTGAAAGATTCTTAAATGTAAAGGAGGAAAGGGAGGCTGAGATTGTGGCAGATGAAAGTGTGCAAGGAATGAATGTGTTGGGAGAGTTGAATGATTTTTGATAACATTGGAGGAAATGCAGGAGGCAGTAAAGTAGATGAAAGCAGGAAAAGCTGCAGGTATGGATGGGTGTGCTGCAGAATGCCTGATAGGTGGTGAACCGACTATTGTTGAGTGGTTAGTAAGATTGCTGAATGTGTTTTGTAAGCAGTACAGTGCTGATTGACTAGACAAGTGCTTGTGTGGTTCCACTGCATACAGGTAAGGGTGATATGTATGAATGTACTAGTGTTGTAGGTAAGGTGTATGGTAGAGTGTTAATTAAGAGTGTTAGAGAGGGTACAGAGGGAATGACTGGGGATGAGCAGTTTGGCTATAGGAGAGGGAAGGGATGCATGGATCAGATGTTTGCTGTGAGACAGGTGTGTGAAAAGTATTTAGCAAAAGGTAAGGGTGCATTTGGGGTATTCATGGATTTAGAGAAAGTTTATGATCGAATTGATAGGGAGGCATTATGGACTGTTCTGAGCTTGTATGGACTCGGTGGTAGGTTGTTAAAAGGAGTGAAAAATTTTCATGTAAATAGTAGAGCGTGTGTAAGAGTAGGAATTACTGTGAGTGGTTGGTTTCCCGTGAGAGTGGGGCTGCGGTAGGGATGTGTGATGTCACTTTGGTTGTTTAATATTTATAAAGATGATGTTGTAAGGCAGGTGAATGCAAGAGTGTTAGGTGGAGGTTTGAGTCTGCTGAATGTTGATATTAGGGAGTGGAATCTGAATCAACTCCTGTTTGCAGATGATACTGCACAGACAGTAGGTACAGAGTTTGGAAGAGTGTGTGAAAGGTGGAAGTTGAGAGTAAATGAGAATAAGAGTAAAGTGATGAAGTGTATAAGGTTGGTACAGGGCAGGAGGATGAACATAGGTTTGAATGGTGAGTTGTTTCAGGAGGTATAATGTTTTAATTATTCAGAGTCAGATGTTGCTATGGATGGAAGAACAGATGAAGAAGTGAAGTTTAGAATGTATTATGTAGGAATGGTGCTGGGAGGAATGTAAAATGTTTAGATGTCGTTTGCTTAGAATTGATGTAAAGAGAAGACCGTATGAGGGTGTTGTGGTACCGACTGCATTATATTGGGCTTAAACATGGAATATAGGTGTAGCAGAAAGGAGAAATTTTAATGTAATCGAGATGAGACGTCTGAGGAGTATGTGTGGAGTGGCATGTATGGATTGAGTGAGAAATGATAAAGTGTGAAGGAGAACTGGAGTTGATCGGAGGATGACTGATCAAGTTGAGCAGAGGGTGTTGTGATGGTTAGGGTACATGGAGAGGATGGATGAACAGCAGTTAGCGAAAAAGAAATCTGGCTCGGATGTGAGATGTATGGCTGAAAAGGACAATGGATAGGATGGATGGACAGTGTGAAGAGAGCATTAGATTCAAGAGGGATGTCTGTTCAGTAAGGATGAGTGGCTGCACATGATACATATGACTGGAGAGAAATTGTGAATGAGTAAATGGTGACGTGGCCCTGAAGGGATAATCTCCCGCATTAGGTCTGATCAGCCTTTGATCAGGTCAGGTGTGGGTAAGAGGATGGGTCCATTATGATATGGCATGGGTAAGCCAGCTCTGCTGCCAGGCCCTGCTGAAGATGTCGCTGATTGCACTAAGCAGTTGACCCTTGTGTAGTATGTTGTGATGAGGATCTGTCCATTCTTCCCTTGGGGCTAAGATTCGAATAAATGTGTGTGTGTGGATGAGTAAATTGGGAGTGTGTCGTCCCGTCTTGGCTACCTCTATTTCTTTGGGGGAAGCAGCCTAGGTATATAGAAAAATAGATATTTTGGAATATCATTTTCCACTTTTAAGGTGCCAACACTGAAATTTATTCATAACTTCCCATTCTCAGTGCTAATACGGTATTGTGAACTTTAAGAATTTGGAGATTTCATTTCAATGACCATTTGAATTAAAGTATTGTGTGACTTCATCATACCTCACATGCTGGTGATTCTCACATACAGTTTACAATTTATACAAGAATGTTTAGGAAAACTCATCTGGACATATCATTCGTGGAAAGTAGTGAGGAACTATTTTAGATGGAACGGGAATCATAGAACAAGTGTATCTGCATGTTGCCAGAACTTAATGTTCTTGAAACTGTTTCTGTTTCCTTGTATAGAGATGGCTTGGCAGCAGAAGTAATTGCATCTAAAAGTTTTTCTCGTTTAACCCGTACCATCCCAGACACTCTTGCAATTTTATACCCACCCAATCCTGGACCAAAAACGGAAAAAAAAGTTACTGCATAAAACAACCCAAAAAGACATATAAATCAAGGAAAAGCAAAAAAAATTACTCCTTATAGGAGAAATAAGACCAGGATGGCCGTCCGTCGTGTTTTTAGCCCAGTTTCCCAAGCCGTGAGCAACTTTTTCCCACTCAGCTGGGCGGGATGAGAGAGAACGGGGGTGGGGTGAGGAGAATGGGGAATTCCCCTTTCTCAGTGTCCTCCACTGGCTCATATTCCTCCCGAGAATAGTCACCCAGGTCTTTCTCTTCTGAAGAATCAATAAATGAAGGGACAGAAGGGTCCATGTGATAATTTCAACAGCCTCCTTCACCTCAATGAGGCGGAAAAATGGCGTGATTTTCGCGACATCCTGACACTCTGATGGACAGTGGCACACTGATGTTACTCACCCACTTAGAACCAAACTCAGTACTACAACTGCTTGGATACAGTGTTGCCAATACATTAAGCTACTCCTTAGCAAAAAATAAGCTAGATTAAAGCAGTTTGAGACGTGCTACAGAGCTCAAATTTTGCTGTCGGCACCATCACGTCGCTGGGATTAATCAAGACGTTTTGTAATGACGGCACCATGCCGATGGCGGGATTGTACGGGTTAACTGCTTGTGCTTCATATTTATTACAAGTGATAAACGACACTTTCCAATAGACCAGAGGTTCTTGCAAAGCCTACGTTGGTAATATTTGGTTTCCATGGATCCGTTCTCCTGCCATCGCCTGATCCAGCCACAGCCACAGCCACACCATCTTGGCTCGCTGAGTAACCTTCACTGGGCTGTTTGGCAATCTACAGTTCATTTTGTTTCTTGCACCATTGTTGAGCAAAATTATATTGGAGGTGTTTCAGAAGAGTCAACTCGAAGTTCAAAACATAGACAATACGAGTAAATACGAAGACATTGACTTCTATCTGCCCCTCAAGTTACAAAAGATTAATATCCCAGCGTCTTCAGGCCAAAGCCTGTTCAGCAACCACAATAGACCTGCCTGATAGTTTGCAGTGCAGTTGTGTTTCTCATGACTCTGCTGAGTAAAACTGTATTGTTTATTGGTGTGGTGAGATTAGGTGTATGAAACATGCGTTATAGTTTTATAATTATATCAGAGTAATCTTCATGTTATTTTATAGTAATTGCCCTTTTCATACCCACCCATGAACGTACTTTTTTTTTCTTCATCTAAACGGCTTTATTCAGCTTGGAAGAGATGTCTTGCACTGAAGGGCTAAATGATGACTATGTATCACTACTTTAGTTCGATATTTTCAGTGCAAGTTTAATAATATTTCCGAGATGACAGGACAAAGTAAAAAAGAGGAAGCTAAGGGGAAAATGCGTCCACTGCACTCACTTCAAGATGACAAGCTCTGATCCATTCATTCCAACATCCATCGTGTTCAAGTTATGGAGAAAAGTTTCGTGATAGTCTCATTAGGTAATGTATGAACCATTGCCTCACCCGCACCAGTCAACCAGTGCTGTCCGTCCTCACATGGTGTATTACCACAACCATGTCCGATCCAGTTTCCAGTCCACCCTGTCAATGCTTCATTCGTACCACTACCCACCATTGTCCAAGTCCATCACGTCAACACTTCATCATCTACGTCACCTTTTAGTTTAACCTGATGACTGTAATAAATACTGCCTCAAGTACTACGTGATTATCTACAATGTTCATATCCACAGGATATCCCAACACTGTTGTAGCCAGCCATCCGCCACTAAAGCATTCAGTTCTATTCTGTTCTTTCCTCCCACCCCATCCAGTCCTTAAAGACCTGAATCAATATCTTTATCTCAACTATTGCTCAGAAGATGTAATTGGGCACATACCTGAAAGAGTCTTCATCGACTTGACAACTATCTCAGGTCATCTGGATCTCTCCTGTCCCCCCACGCCCCTTATTTCCATTCTGATGTGGTAATTATCAAAATAATAGCTGCTTTGATAACTAGCCATTCAGACTTACAGAAGAAACTTTCCCTATCATAGAACACACCTACCATGATTGAAGCCCATCCCATCCACACTTGTTTACAAACCCCAACTTAGCCCTGAAAAGAAATATTTAACAATTTTGTAAGTGTACTGTATGAATGCAGTTCAGTATAGGCATCAGCCTTAACAGCCTTCAAATAATATTATTCATTTTCACTTTCTCTGGTTGTATAGGCTGAAAGAACCTGAAAAATATGAAAGGTCACATAAGATGCCACATCACTGTGCTGACAGGAGGACTTTCTTGTCATAGGCCTTTATAAGTATATCCTATTTACATGGATCCCGATCCACTTCGTGAACTTACAGTGACATGAGAACCTAAACTGCCTGGACTGATCTTGAACTGACATGCTTGGGTGTGATCGTGGATGAATGTAACTTGTCCACCATGAATATATCTAACCTGACCTTAATAAATTAGCAATTAGAAAGGAGCTTGCGTGATCTGATTTGCGCCTAAATTGGCTTAACTGTACCTGAAATGGTCTGAACGAATCTGAACTGGCCTAAGTAAGCCTGGTTGAATGACAAAATCAAGAATGGTCCTTAAAGACACGTCAGACAGCAAACTTTGATCCCCTTTCCAAACTCTCTACTTAACCCGCGCCGTCCCGAGGACGTACTTCCACGTCCTCACGTTTTGTCACAGCTAATCCCGAGGACGTACTTCAACGTCCTGCAATTGCAAGGTTCATAATTTCCACAATTTTCAATTTTCGCGAGTCATTTTTGGTACGTATACACGGGACACCTTCCTCAACAAGATGCCAGGCAGAGACAATGCCTTACCCAGCATGACCTCCTCCACCCCCCCTCAATGCCCTTTTCTCAGCAATTCACCTGTTATCAGTGACCTGGCCAGTATAGCCATGTCATGCCACGGTACGAAATTCAGGGCCAGAGTGATTCCCCAATCAATGACAATGTGGAGGACAAACTTTATATAGCATTAGAGGAAGAAACAGTTAGAAATGATGATCAGGTAATGTGGCAAAAAAAGGTCAGGTATTAGTGAGTGAACCAATGCTTATAATGCCTATATTACTGCTTGAAAACCAATATACTCTTGTACTACATATAAATTCGTAACAGTAAATAAATAAATACCGTTTATGAGTGGTGTGAAATAGTTATCCTCCCATAGAACTCGTTTTCTTTGGTGCCAGCCTGATAGAAAACCCAGTAAGGTAAGGAGGCTCTCCTACCTGTAATGAGTATTTTAAACCTCAGGTGAGCGATTTCTCTATGAATTATCGATGTTTCTCACCAAAAGCGAAAGTTTTAGCAAAAAAAAAAAAGGTCGAAAATTGCCCGGGATTGGGGGGTACCAGTGGTCGAAAAGTGGCCGGGACGGGGCGGGTTAAAAGAGTTAACTGATACCCCCAGTCCTTCATGCAGGCAACAGATCAGCTTTCGAACTGTCATCCTGTATCTCTATTTTCTTCTGCCTATGATCTCCGTTCTCTTAAACACAATATGTCCAGAAATCTCAGGATAAATGGATCCAGAATTTGACTACTTTAGTTTTTTTTTTTTTTCATGTTCCAGTCAGCAATCAACAGACTTTACAGTCTTTGGTTCCTTCTCCTTTGCGTGTAAAATAATGGGTCTGATTGAACCTGTCTCAGTAAGTATACCTCAGTCATTAATCTGACCTGAAAATTCCATATTAAGCAATCTTTAAACGGATGTGATGAGCGTAATTGGACTTGAAGTTGCATTAATAAAACTGGATGGATTTAACTGTCTTTCAATGAGCATTGCTAATCCTGATAGTTTTTGAATTGGTCTGTTTGAACAACTGTGGATGAGAAGGTAGTGAGTAAACAATAATCGTCGTAACAGTTAGGCACAACTGATCGTTAACTTAGGGGTCTCTGAAGCTGAATAAAATAATTTTCCAGTTGAATGAATTATATTTATAAAAGTGTTCTGGTAATGTATTAGTGGTGATTGCTTCTGATACCTTCATGAAAGAGGTCGTTCATAGTCCAGACAAACTTCCGCAGTGGCAAGGGTTAAGTACAAGAAGTATTAACACAATAAATGATTAGTGGAGACTGTTGCATATCTCTTCATAATAAACTCTCAGTAACATCGCAGACGTCCTGGTGTTTAGATAGTTAACGAAAATAGTTTTTAACATTTCCACAACTTGAGGTCAACATTAAGCTGAGGTAAATCATTTGACAGAAGAACTAAAAAAAAAATCATTGTTCCAAACAAGTTCATTTTAGTGACGTCTTCAGAAAAAATGTAAAAATTCCTTTGCAGAATATATGCAGTTTTATATTTCACCAAAGAGAATTCGTAATGCAGCTTCATTAGCGATTTATTTGTTTAATATACCTTGACATAAACTTTTTTTTTCTATTTTTTCTAAATATCAGTTTTGGGCGTCTGAGTAAATGCGAGGTATTATTAACCCTTACAACCTAAGAATGTCATGATATTTCAGGTCTTACCTGCTGTTTATTTTTTCCTTCAAAATAGGAGAGATGTTACAAACTGGAGACATAAGATAGAGTATTAGTTAACTCCTTCACTACCAGAGGGATATTTTAACCTCTAATATTGTCTCTTGATTGCAAGACTAAATTAGAAAAATACTCACATTACTAAGTGGTATTCTGTAATATGAAAAAAAAAAAAAATGATGAAAGAGTTATTAATAATTTGAAGCCAGCGATGATATCATGACATACGAATATGCATTATAACGAGTAATTATAAATTGGATCACAACCTCAGATAAGTCGTCATTCGAGCCTGCGAAATTGTCAGAAGCGCAGTTTTGTGAGGATCGTTTGATTTGTTGGAAGGCATACATGGTTATGTGTGGCGGACTTTAACGACGCTCTGTTATTACTCGTACTTTTGTATTTTCTTGTTGGTGTTTCTGAGGGAGAGTTAAGATGATAATATTCATTTCATTTACTTGAACATTCGTTTGAAATAGATTAAACCCTGCCCCCTCCCCCTGTCCACTGATCTCTGTAATACAAGGACAAAATTAGGTTTTAACAATGCTACTAGACTAACAGAACATCTAAATAATACTGGACATTATTGAGGGCTCTGTATGACCCCTCATGTTAGACAAGTATCTTCTGTACTTAATATGCTACTCTTTGGACGATCTTTAACCCACCTCGTGCAGGCTATTTTTAGCCCTATACAGTATGTCACCCCAGTGCCGGCCATTTTTCGACCATTTTTTCTTTGGCTAAAATGATAGATTTTGATGTGGAAACAACGAATTTCGCCGTTAAAATGCTGACCGAGGCTCGGAAATGGGTTTTACTCAGTCTGGTATGCTCGTACAAAGGTATAGTCGCTCTATCATGCTCAGTACTTCCATGAGAGAAAGCCGTTTTCTATGTAAGGTATACTCAGGGTTTATGCTAGGAAGGTATAGCAAAGTTCAGTACGCTTTACTGATTACTTATTACTTCAGCATCTATCACAATTTGCGTGTCTTTCTCACTGTGAATGCATTATCTTACACTTACTTGAAGATAGATACAACATGACTTCATTACGTACAGTCTTGGTACTTATAAGAAGGTATTTCCAACTTAACTTCACTATATAGTCTTTCCACTTACAAGAAAATATTTACAACGTACAATTACATGAAAATAATTAAAAAATGCCATCACTATGTACAATACTGGGTGAGGAACACAGGCAGAGTGAGGCAGAGTGAGTGTGGGGGGGGGGCGAGAGTGTATGGCCTTGACAGCCTGGGGGATGATAGAGGAGCAATTCCCTTACATGCCTGCAAATTTTTACCCACGAATCTTGAAAAATGCGGTCACAGTGGTTTTTTTTTTTTAGACTTTTTAAAAATGGCACTGGCACTGGCCGCGCAGTTAGGTCAGACATTTTAAAATGGCATTGGCATGCCTCGGGTTAATGACTCGATCACAAGTAGCAACACTTCCCACAATATAGCACAAAAAATAATTCTTGAGATCAAGAGGGCCTCACTTTGCTTTTAAAAAATACTTAAAAAAAAAAAGATGTTACGAAATTTCTTTTCCTACGGGAGTTCGACGAAAAGTTGAATAAGATAGAAAAATTTGCTGTCATTGCTTTCACACATAAATTAATTCCTTAGTTTTTTCTTCTTTATACACGTCTCTATTGAACAACCTTAGTATATACTTCCATATATCTGTCTATCTATAACCAGACACCGTAATACCAGAAGGGGTGGCTACGGACAAAATCTTCCATATCTCTCTCCATCTCGTCCCTTCACCTCATCTCCAGCCTCCCTTCCCCCTCTCTCTTTCCTCCTCACTCAGATACACTCTCCTACCCAACTTTTCTCTGCAGTCGCACAGCATATTCGAAATGTCTCAGGGCGATTCAGGCAAGATAAACATGGACACCAAAACGCTCCCCAATTAGCTCATTATTCTGTCTCCTCACGAAACTCCACACTCTGTTCTCAGATAACTCATTTCTGCTCCTCTCATTCCTAATTTGTGTCCTTCCAGCAAACTTTAGTCTTAACATCAGTGTGTTAATGTGGTAATTGCAGTACTGTCGCTCAAGATTTTGTTTTTTTCAGTCATGCATCCTTCCCTATTCCTTGTCACCTCTTTCACTGTACTTGCAGTCACTCCTTCACTTCTGTACCTTTTGTCGCACTTCATCCTTCAAACTGACACCTTTGCTTGTCACAGTATCTAGATACATGAAGGGAATCACGGTCTCTAGTTCATGACCCCTTCCGTTTCACAACACACTGACTTCATTCCTCTCAAGAGCTGTGGATGGAAGAACAGATGAAGAAGTGAAGTTTAGAGTGAATGAAGTAGCAATGGTGCTGGGAGGAATGTAAAGTGTTTAGATGTCGTTCACTTTGAACTGATGTAAAGAGAAAGCCGTATGAGGGTATTGTGGTACCGACTGCATTATATTAGGCGGAAACATGGAATATGGGTGTAGCAGAGAGGAGAAGTTTGAATGTAATGGAGATGATACGTATGGGAAGTATGTGTGGAGTGACATGTATGGATTGAGTGAGAAATGATAAAATGTGATGGAGAACTGGAGTTGATCAGAGGATGGCTGATCAAGTTGAGCAGAGGGTGTTGCGATGGTTAGGGTACATGGAGAGAATGGATGAACAGCAGTTAGCGAAAAAGATATCTGGGTCGAATGTGAGAGGTGTAAGGCTGAAAAGAAAGTTAATGGATAGGATGGGTGGACAGTGTGAAAAGAGCATTAGATGCAAGAGGGATGTCTGTTCAGTAAGGAAGTGGCTGCACATGATACATATGACTGGTGAGAAATTGTGAATGAGTAAATGGTGACGTGGCCCTGAAGGGATAATCTCCCGCATTAGGGCTGATCAGCCTATGATCAGGTCAGGTGTGGGTAAGGGGATGGGTCCATTATGATGTGGCATGGGTAAGCCAGCTCTGCTGTCAGGCCCTGCTGCAGATGTCGCTGATTGTACTAAGCAGTTGACCCTCGTGTGGTGTGTTGTGATGAGGATCTGTCCATTCTCCCCTTCAGGCTAAGATACGAATAAATGTGTGTGTGTGGATGAGTAAATTGGGAGTGTGTCGTCCTGTCTTGGCTACCTCCATTTCTTTGGGGGAAGCAACCTAGGTATATAGACAGAATAGATATTTTGGCATATCATTTTCCACATTTCTTATAAGTAATCAAATGTCCGAACATTAAAACTTATTCATAACTTCCTGTTCTCAGTGCTAATACGGTAATGTGAACTTTAAGCATTTAGAGATTTCATTTCATTGACCATTTGAATTAAAGTATTGTGTGACTTCATCATTCCTCACATGCTGATGATTCTCACATATAGTTTACAATTTATACAAGAAAGTTTAGGAAAACTCATCTGGACATATCATTTGTGGAAAGTAGTGAGGAACTATTTTAGATGGAACGGGAATCATAGAACAAGTGTATCTGCACGTTGCCAGAATTTAATGTTCTTGAATTTGTTTCTCTTTCCTTGTATAGAGATGGCTTGGCAGCAGAAGTATTTGCATCTAAAAGTTTTTCTCGTTTAACCCGTACAATCCCATACATTCTTGGAAGTTTATACCCACCCAATCCCGGACCAAAAACGGAGAAATGTTTATTGCATAAAACAGTCCAAAAGGACATATAAATCAGGGAAAAGCAAAAAAAAAAGAGTCCTTATAGGAGAAATAAGACCAGGATGGCCGTGAGCAACGTTTTGCCACCCAGCTGGGCGGGATGAGAGAGAACGGGGGAGGAGAATGGGGAATTCCCTTTTCTCAGTGTCCTCCACTGGCTCATATTTCTCCCCAGAATAGTCATCCAGGTCTTTCTCTTCTGAAGAATCATTAAATGAAGGGACAGAAGGGTCCATGTGATAATTTCAACAGCCTCCTCCAGCCCAATGAAGCGGAAAAACGGCGTGATTTTTGCGAAACCCTGACGCTCTGACGGACAGTGGCACACTGATGTTGCCCACCCACACAGAACCAAACTCAGTACTACAACTGCTTGGACACAGTGTTGCCAATACATTAAGCTAGTCCTTAGCAAAAAATAAGCTAGATTAAAGCAGTTTGAGTAGTGCTCCAGCGCTCAAATTTTCCTGTCGGCACCATCACGTTGCTGGGATTAATCAAGACGTTTTGTACTGTCGGCACCATGCCTATGGCGGGATTGTACGGGTTAACTGCTTGTGCTTCAGGTTTATTACAGGTAATAAACGACACTTTTCATTAGCTCAGAGGTTTTTGCGAAGCCTACGTTGGTAATATTTGGTTTCAACGGATCCGTTCTCCTGCCATCGCCTGATCCAGAGGTACACGGTGGACAGACTGGCTCCAGTCTGCTGGGAGATGGACCTGGCTGAAATGCCTCCCAGCCACAGCCACACCATCTTGGCTCACTCGGTAACCTTCACTGGGCTGTTTGACAATCTGCGGTTCATTTTGTTTCTTGCACCATTGTTCAGCAAAATTATGTTGGAGGTGTTTCGGAAGAGTCAACTCGAAGTTTAAAACATAGACAATACGAGTAAATAAGAAGACATTGACTTCTATCTGCCCCTCAAGTTACAAAAGATTAATATCCCAGCGTCTTCAGGCCAAAGGCTGTTCAGCAACCACAATAGACCTGACTGACAATTTGCAGTGCAGTTGTGTTTTTCATGACTCTGTTGAGTAAAACTGTATTGTATATTGGTGTGGTGAGATTAGGTGTATGAAACATGCATTATAGTTTTATAATTATATCAGTGTAATCTTGACGATATTTTATGGTAATTGCCCTTATCATACCCACCCATGAACGTACTTTTTTTTCATCATCTAAACGGCTTTATTCAGCTTGGAAGACATGTCTTGCACTGAAGGGCTAAATGATGACTATGTATCACTACTCTATTTCAATACTTTCAGTGAAAGTTGCATAATATTTTTGAGATGACAGGACAAAGTAAGAAAGAGGAATCTAAGGGGAAAATGCGTCCACTGCACTCACTTCAAGATGACAAGCTCTGATCCATTCATTCCAACATCCATCGTGTTCAAGTTATGGAGAAATGTTTCGTGATAGTCTAATTAGGTAACGTATGAACCATTGCCTCACCCGCACCAGTCGACCAATGCTGTCCATCTTCACATGGTGTATTACCACAACCATGTCCGATCCGGTTTCCAGTCCACGCCGTCAACGCTTCATTCATACCACTACCCACCATTGTCCAAGTCCATCACATCAACACTTCATCATCCACCTCACCTTTTAGTTTAATCTGATGACTGTAATAAATACTGCCTCAAGTATTACGTGATTATCTACAACGCTCATATCCACAGGGTATCCCAACACTGTTGTAGCCAGCCATCCGCCACCAAAGCATTCAATTCTATTCTGGTATTTCCTCCCACCCCATCCAGTCCTTAAAGACCTGAATCAATATCTTTATCTCAATTATTGCTCAGAAGATGTAATTGGGCACATACCTGAAAGAGTCTTCATCGACTTGACACCTATCTCAGGTCATCCGGATCCCTCCTGTCCCCCCACGCCCCCTATTTCCGTTCTGATGTGGTAATTATCAAAATAATAGCTGCTTTGATAACTAGACATTCAGACTCACAGAAGAAACTTTCCCTATCATAGAACACACCTACCATGATTGAAGCCCATCCCATCCACACTTGTTTACAAACCCCAACTTAGCCCTGAAAATAAATATTTAACAATTTTGTAAGTGTACTGTATGAATGCAGTTCAGTATAGGCATCAGCCTTAACAGCCTTCAAATGATATTATTCATTTTCACTTTCTCTGGTTGTATAGGCTGATAGAACCTGAAAAATATGAAAGGTCACATAAGATGCCACATCACTGTGCTGACAGGGAGGACTTTCTTGTCATTGGCCTTTATAAGTTTATCCTATTTACATGGATCCCTTTCCACTTCGTGAACTTACAGTGACATGAGAACCTAAACTGCCTGGACTGATCTTGAACTGACATGCTTGGGTGTGATCGTGGATGAATGTAACTCGTCCACTATGAATATATCTAACCTGACCTTAATAAATTAGCAATTAGAAAGGAGCTTGCGTGATCTGACTTGGGCCTAAACTGGCTTAACTGTACCTGAAATGGTCTGAACGAATCTGAACTGGCCCAAGTAAGCCTGGTTGAATGACAAAATCAAGAATTGTCCTTAAAGACACGTAGTACCCGTCAGACAGCAAACTCTGACCTCCTTTCCAAACTCTTTACTAAAAGAGATAACTGATACCCCCAGTCCTTCATGCAGGCAACAGATCAGCTTTCGAACTGTCATCCTGTGTCTCTATTTCCTTCTGCCTATGATCTCCATTCTCTTAAACACAATATGTCCAGAAATCTCAGGATAAATGTATCCAGAATTTGACTACTTTAGTTTATTTTTTCTTCTCCCAGTCAGCAATCAGCAGGCTTTACAGTCTTTGGTTCCTTCTTCTTTGCATGTAAAATAATGGGTCTAACTGAACCTGACTCAGTAAGTATACCTGAGTCATTAATCTGACCTGAAAATACCAGATTATGCAATCTTAAACGGATGTGATGAGCGTAATTGGACTTGGAGCTGCATTAATAAAACTGGATGGATTTAACTGTCTTTCAATGAGCATTGCTAATCCTGATAGTTTTTGAATTGATTTGTTTGAGCAACTGTTGATGAGAAGGTAGTGAGTAAACAATAATCGTCGTAACAGTTAGGCACAACTGGTCGTTAACTTAGGGGTCTCTGAAGCTGAATAAAATAATTTTCCAGTTGAATGAATGATATTTATAAAAGTGTTCTGGTACTGTATTAGCGGTGATTGCATCTGATACCTTCATGAAAGAGATCGTTCATAGTCCAGACAAACTGTTCTGCAGTGGCAAGGGTTAAATACAAGAAGTATTAACACAACAAATGATTAGTGGAGACTGTTGCATATCTCTTCATAATAAACTCTCAGTAACATCGCAGACGTCCTGGTGTTTAGATAGTTAACGGAAATAGTTTTTAACATTTCCACAACTTGAGGTCAACATTAAGCTGAGGTAAATCATTTGACAGGAGAATTAAAAAAAAAAAAATCATTGTTCCAAAGAAGTTCATTTTAGTGACGTCTTCAGAAAAAATGTAAAAATTCCTTCGCAGAATATATGCAGTTTTGCATTTCACCAAAGAGAATTCGTAACGCCGCTTCATTAGCGATTTATTTGTTTAATATACCTTGACATTAACTTTTCTTTTCTATTTTTTCTAAATATCAGTTTTGGGCGTCTGAGTAAATACAAGATATTATTAACCCTTACAACCTAAGAATGTCATGATATTTCAGGTCTTACCTGCTGTTTATTTTTTCCTTCAAAATAGGAGAGATGTTACAAACTGCAGACATAAGATAGAGTATTAGTTAACTCCTTCACTAAAAGAGGGATATTTTAACCTCTAATATTGTCTCTTGGTAGCAAGACTAAATTACAAAAATACTCACATTACTAAGTGGTATTCTGTAATATGAAAAATAAAATGATGAAAGAGTTATTAATAATTTGAAGCCAGCGATGATATCATGACATACGAATATGCATTATAACGAGTAATTATAAAGTTGATCACATCCTCAGTTAAGTCGTCATTCGAGCCTGCAAAATTGTCAGAAGCGCAGTTTTGTGAGGATTGTTTGATTTGTTGGAAGGCATACATGGTTGTGTGTGGCCGACTTTAATGACGCTTTGTTATTACTCGTACTTTTGTGTTTTCTTGTTGGTGTTTCTGAGGGAGAGTTAAGATGATAATATTCATTTCATTTACTTGAACATTCGTCTGTAATAGATTTAACCCTGCCCCCTCCCCCTGTCCACTGATCTCTGTAATACAAGGACAAAATTAGGTTTTAATAATGCTACCAGACTAACAGAGCACCTAAAAAATACTGGACATTATTGAGGGCTCTGTATGAAACCTCATGTTAGACAAGTATCTTCTGTACTTAATATGCTACTCTTTGGACGATCTTTAACCCGGCTCGTACAGGCTATTTTTAGCCCTATACAGTATGTCACCCCAGTGCCGGCCATTTTTAGACTGTTTTTTCTTTGGCTAAAATGATAGATTTTGATGTGTAAACAACGAATTTCGCCGTTAAAATGCTGACCGTGGCTCGGAAATGGGTTTTATTCAGTCTGGTATACTCGTATAAAGGTATAGTTGCTCTCTCACTCTCAGTACGTACATGAGAGAGAGCCGTTTTCTATGTAAGGAATCAGGTATTTATGCAGGGAAGGTATAGCAAAGTTCAGTACGCTTTACTGATTACTTATTACTGCAGCATCTATCATAATTTGCGTGTTTTTCTAACTGTGAATGCATTATCTTACACATACTTGAAGATAGGTACAACATGACTTCATTACGTACAGTCTTGGTACTTACAAGAAGGTATTTACAACGTGACTTCACTATATAGTCTTTCCACTTACAAGAAAATATTTACAACGTGCACTTACATGAAAATAATTAAAAAATGCCATCACTATGTACAATACTGGGTGAGGCACACAGGCAGAGTGAGGAGAGCGAGTGTGAGGGGGGGGGCGAGTGAGTGTATGCCTTTGACAGCCTGGAGGATGGTAGAGGAGCAGTTACCTTACATGCCTGCCAATTTTTACACGCAAATCTTGAAAAATGCGGTCACAGTGAATTTTTTTTTTTTATGGACTTTTTAAAAATGGCACTGGCACTGGCCGCACAGTTATATCAGACGTTTTAAAATGGCATTGGCATGCCTCAGGTTAATGACTCGATCACAAGTAGCAACACTTCCGATGAAATATCTGGCAAAAACAATATAGCACAAAAAATAATTCTTGAGATTAAAAAGGCCTGACTTTGCTTTTAAAAAATACAAAAAAAAAAAATGTTACAAAATTTCTTTGCCTACAGGAGTTTGATGAGAACTTGGATAAGATAGAAAAATTTGCTGTCATTGCTTTCACACATAAATTAATTCCTTAGTTTTTTCTTCTTTATACACGTCTCTATTGAACAACCTCAGTATATACTTCCATCTATCTGTCTATCTATAACAAAACACCGTAATCCCAGAAGGGGTGGCTACGAACAAAGTCTTCCATATCTCTCTCCATCTCGTCCCTTCACCTCATCTCCAGCCTCCCTCTCCCCTCTCTCTTTCCTCCTTACTCAGATACACTCTCCTAGCCACCTTTTCTCCGCAGTCGCACAGCATAGTCGAAATGTCTCAGGGTGATTCAGGCAAGATAAACATGGACACCAAAACGCTCCCCATAACTCATTATTCTGTCTCTTCACGAAACTCCACATTCTGTTCTCGGATAACTCATTTCTGCTCCTCTCACTCCTAATTTGTGTCCTTCCAGCAAACTTCAGTCTTAACATCAGTGTGTTAATGTGTTTTTTTTTTTTTTTTATGTGACCGACTCTGGGAACACCCACCGTTCATACTGAATACATGCTAGGGCTGTCTCATACAGGACTGGTGTATTGGTATTAGCGGGGGTATTTTTACGACATGTTGGCAGGTCTTCTGGTAGATCAGTAAAGTCTGATATTTATGAAATTCAAATCCTTAAACTGTTCCCTGCCCCAGTGGGATTTGAACCCGGGTCCGTTAGTACTGCAGGCTAACTCTCTACCAATTGAGCCACCGCCTTCCCCATTGCAGTACTGTCGCTCAAGATTGTGTTTTTTTCAGTCACACATCCTTCCCTATTCCTTGTCACCGCTTTCGCTGTACTTGCAGTCACGCCGTCACTTCTGTACCTTTTGTCGCGCTTCATCCTTCAAACTGCCACCTTTGCTCATCACAGTATCTAGATACATGAAGGGAATCACGGTCTCTAGTTCATGACCCTTCAGTTTCACAACACACTGACTTCATTCCTCTCAAAAGCCATAACTTTTCTCTTCGATACATTTTGCACTTATAAAGTTTGATTTTTAGAAGCTATTCATAACTCACTTGTACACCAAGCTTTGGAACACCATAACTTTCTTAACAGGGGATACGCATAATTTGATGCGGCACCCTTTTTGTTTCTTTTCTTACACTGTCAGTGGAGAAATGGCGCATCCGTTCAGTCTAATAATAAAGTGTTGTTGTTTTTCCACTCTTTCATTTATGATGATTATAAAATCTCTCTACATTCCTTTTCTCCCACCATAACTTTCTTCACATACCTAAGGCAGCATAAAATTCCTTTCCCCCCTCTAATTACCTTTCTGTTACAGCTCTGAGACAATATGCTGTGCATGCACCACCCACGCTTCCTAAACACTTCACGAAAGTCTTTTTTTTAATATTATTAAAACGACGCTACAATCAGAGAGTTTTGTAGATGAATCTATTAGTTTCTAATAATGTAGAAGTTTATTTAGTCTACATTTAATCTTATCATTTCGTAATGGCTTGCCCAAATTAAATAAACTAGAGGTAGTAAGAAATAGATGAGATGTCTTCTAGCATAATTGTTTAATGACGAATTTAGTCCACTGGATAGACATATAGCTTAACCGTTTAGTCTTGATAATATAATCTTCATTACTACTATCTCCAGATGATTCTACTAAGTTTGGTGGACCTCTCATCTTGAACTTGTTAAATACTGTTCCATTTTATGCACTGCACTAAAAAAATCTCTTCTAAACTGACCAAAACGTTAAGAAGTGGCAAAAATGACAATCAGGTCGGCCTCGAGATGGTCCCATCAACAGTGCAGAAATGTTAGTTAATGAATGGAAACAAATATTAGATGTCTGACTTGTTGATTCTTGTGCAGTCGATACTTATGAATAGTCGTAAACCATCGATCGATCACCTTAACCCAACATTCATCTACATCCAACTAATCTTTCGTAGATTAATCTTGGATAGGTACTCATTTTTTTGTTACTATATTAAGTAAAGTGGGGTATGACGTACCCCACAGAAATAAAATAAAAATACTTCTGTTTGAGATATATCAAAATGCTTCAATACACAAATAATTCAACCCCATCATCTTTAAATAGGGCCAGAAAAAATAAAGTTTAATTGGAAAAAAAAAATATATAAAGGAGATGAAAACAGGAAAAGCTGCAGGTATGGATGGGTGTGCTGCGGAATGCCTGAAAGGGGGTGGACCGACTATTGTTGAGTGGTTAGTAAGACTGCTGAAAGTGTTTTGTAAGCAGTAGGGTGCCGATTGACTAGACAAGTGCTTGTGTGGTTCCACTGTATAAAGGTAAAGGTGATATGTATGAATGTACCAGCTTTAGGGGTATAAGTCTATTGAGTGTTTTAGAGAAGGTGTATGGTAGAGTGTTAATTAAGAGAGTTAGAGAGGGTACAGATGGAATGACTGGGGATGAGCAGTGTGGCTTTAGGAGAGGGAAGGGATGAATGGATCGCATGTTTCCTGTGAGACAGGTGTGTGAAAAATATTTAGCAAAAGGTAAAGATGCATTTCGTGCATTCATGGATTTAGAGAAAGTTTATGATAGAATTGATAGGGAGGCATTATCGACTGCTCTGAGCTTGTTTGGACTTGACGGTTGGTTGTTAAAAGTAGTGAAAATTTCTTATGTAAATAGTAGAGCGTGTGTAAGAGTAGGAACTACTGTGAGTGGTTGGTTTCCCTTGAGAGTGGGGCTGCGGTAGGGATCTGTGATGTCACATTGGTTGTTTAATATTTATATGGATGGTGTTGTAAGGCAGGTGAATGCAAGAGTGTTAGGTGGAGGTTTGAGTCTGCTGAATGCTGATATTAGGGAGTGGAATCTGAATCAACTGCTGTTTGCAGATGACACTGCACAGACAGTAGGTACAGAGTTTGGAAGGGTGTGTGAAAGGTGGAAGTTGAGAGTAAATGAGAATAAGAGTAAAGTGATGAAGTGTATAAGGTTGGTACAGGGCAGGAGGATGAATATAGGTTTGAATGGTGAGTTGTTTCATGAGGTATAGTGTTTTAATTATTTAGAGTCATATGGTGCTGTGGATGGAAGAACAGATGAAGAAGTGAAGTTTAGAATGAATGAAGTAGGAATGGTGCTGGGAGGAATGTAAAGTCTTTAGATGTCGTTTGCTTAGAATTGATGTAAAGAGAAGGCCGTATGAGGGTGTTGTGGTACCGACTGTATTATATTAGGCTGAAACATGGAATATGGGTGTGACAGAGAGGAGAAGATTGAATGTGATTGAGATGAGACGTATGAGGAGTATATGTGGAATGACATGTATGGATTGAGTGAGAAATGATAAAGTGTGAAGGAGAACTGGAGTTGATCGGAGGATCGCTGATCAAGTTGAGCAGAGAGTGTTGCGATGGTTAAGGTACATGGAGAGAATGGATGAACAGCAGTTAGCGAAAAAGATATCTGGGTCAGATGTGAGAGGTGTAAGGCTGAAAAGGAAGACAATGGATAGGATGGATGGACAGTGTGAAGAGAGCATTAGATGCAAGAGGGATGTCTGTTCAGTAAGGAAGAGTGGCTGCACATGATACATATGATTGGAGAGAAATTGTGAATGAGTAAATGGTGATGTGGCCCTGAAGGGATAATCTCCTCCATTAGGGCTGATAAGCCTTTGATCAGGTCAGGTGTGGGTAAGTGGATGGGTCCATTATGATGTGGCATGGGTAAGCCAGCTCTGCTGTCAGGCCCTGCTGCAGATGTCGCTGATTGCACTAAGCAGTTGACCCTCGTGTGGTGTGTTGTGATGAGGATCTGTCCATTCTCCCCTTGGGGCTAAGATACGAATAAATGTGTGTGTATGGATGAGTAAATTGGGAGTTTGTCGTCCTGTCTTGGCTACCTCCATTTCTTTGGGGGAAGCAGCCTAGGTATATAGACAGAATAGATATTTTGGCATATCATTTTCCACTTTTCTTATAAGTAATGAAATGTCCAAACACTAAAACTTATTCATAACTTCGCGTTCTCAGTGCTAATACGGTAATATGAACTTTGAGCATTTGGAGATTTCATTCCAATGACCATTTGAATTAAAGTATTTTGTGACTTCATCATACCTCACATGCTGATGATTTTCACATATAGTTTACAATTTATACAAGAAAGTTTAGGAAAACTCATCTGGACATACCATTTGTGGAAAGTTGTGAGGAACTATTTTAGATGGAACGGGAATCATAGAACAAGTGTATCTGCACATTGCCAGGATTTAATGTTCTTGAAACTGTTTCTGTTTCCTTGTATAGAGATGGCATGGCAGCAGAATTAATTGCATCTAAAAGTTTTTCTCGTTTAACTGCTTGTGCTTCGGATTTATTACAGGTGATAAACGACACTTTTCAATAGCCCAGAGGTTCTTGCGAAGTCTACGTTGGGAATATTTGGTTTCCACGGATCCGTGCTCCTGCCATCGCCTGATCCAGATGTACACGGTGAACAGACTCGCTTCAGTCTGCTGGGAGATGGACCTGGCTGAAACGCCTCCCAGCCACAGCCACACCATCTTGGCTCACTCGGTAACCTTCACTGGGCTGTTTGACAATCTGTGGTTCATTTTGTTTCTTGCACCACTGTTGAGCAAAATTATGTTCGAGGTGTTTAGGAAGAGTGAACTCGAAGTTCAAAACATAGACAATATGAGTAAATAAGAAGACATTGACTTCTATCTGCCCCTCAAGTTACAAAATATTAATATCCCAGCGTCTTCAGGCCAAAGCCTGTTCAGCAACCACAATAGACCTACCTGACAGTTTGTAGTACAGTTGTGTTTCTCATGACGCTGCTGAGTAAAACTGTATTGTTTATTGGTGTGGTGAGATTAGGTGTATGAAACATGCGTTATAGTTTTATGATTATATCAGTGTAATCTTGACGTTATTTTATAGTAATTGCCCTTTTCATACCCACCCATGAATGTACTTTTTTTTTCTTCATCTAAACGGCTTTATTCAGCTTGGAAGAGATGTCTTGCACTGAAGGGCTAAATGATGACTGTGTATCACTACTCTATTTCAATACTTTCAGAGCAAGGTGAATAATACTTTTGAGATGACATGACAAAGTAAGAAAGAGGAATCTAAGCTCTGATCCATTCATTCCAACATCCATCTTGTTCAAGTTATGGAGAAATGTTTCGTGATAGTCTAATCAGGGAACGTATGAACCAATGCCTCACCCGCACCAGTCAACCAGTGCTGTCCATCCTCACATGGTGTATTACCACAACCACGTCCGATCCAGTTTCCAGTCCACCCCATCAACACTTCATTCGTACCACTACCCACCATTGTCCACGTCCATCACGTCAACACTTCATCATTCACCTCACCTTTTAGTTTAACCTGATGACTAATAAATACTGCCTCAAGTACTACGTGATTATCTACAACGCTCATATCCACAGGGTATCCCAACACTGTTGTAGCCATCCATCCGCTGCCAAAGCATTCAATTCTATTCTATTCTTTCCTCCCACCCCATCCTGTCCTTAAAGACCTGAATCAATATCTTTATCTCAATTATTGCTCAGAAGATGTAATTGGGCACATACCTGAAAGAGTCTTCATCGACTTGACAACTATCTCAGGTCATCCGGATCCCTCCTGTCCCCCCACGCCCCCTATTTCTGTTCTGATGTGGTAATTATCAAAATAATAGCTGCTTTGATAACTAGCCATTCAGACTTACAGAAGAAACTTTCCCTATCATAGCACACACCTACCATGATTGAAGCCCATCCCGTCCACACTTCTTTACAAACCCGAACTTAGCCCTGAAAAAAATATTTAACAAATTTATAAGTGTACTGTATGAATGCAGTTCAGTATAGGCATCAGCCTTAACAGTCTTCAAATGATATTATTCATTTTCACTTTCTCTGGGTGTATAAGCTGATAGAACCTGAAAAATATGAAAGGTCACATAAGATGCCATATCACTGTGCTGACAAGGAGGATTTTCTTGTCAAAGGCCTTTATAAGTATATCCTATTTACATGGATCCCTCCCTATCCACTTCATGAACTTACAGTGACATGAGAACCTAAACTGCCTGGACTGATCTTGAACTGACATGGTTGGGTGTGATCATGGATGAATGTAACTTGTCCATCATGAATATATCTAACCTGACCTTAATAAATTAGCAATTAGAAAGGAGCTTGCATGATCTGATTTGGGCGTAAACTGGCTAAACTGTACCTGAAATGGTCTGAACGAATCTGAACTGGCCCAAGTAAGCCTGGTTGAATGATAAAATTAAGAATGGACCTTAACCCGCCCCGTCCCATCGACGTATGGGTATGTTGCAATATTTTTCATTTGCCAGTCCCAACAACGTACTGGTACGTCGTGCAATTGCAAGGTCCCTAATTTGCACAATTTTCAATTTACGTGTGTGATTTTTCGTACGTATACACGGGACACCTTCCTCTATTCCTCTACAAGATGCCAAGCAGGGACAATGCCTTACACTGCATAACCTCCCAATCCCCTCCCACACGCCATTGTCACGGCAATTCACCTGCTACCAGTGACCTGGCCAATAAAGACATTCAGGGCCAGAGTGATTCCCCAATCGATGGCAATGTGGAGGACAAAGTTTACATAGCATTAGAGGAGGAAACAGTCAGAAATGATGGTCAGGTAGTGTGGCAAAAAAAGGTCAGGTATGGTGATGAGTTAGTGAGTGAAACAATGCTTATAATGCCTATATTACTATTTGAAAACCAATATACTCTCGTACTACATATAAATTCATACCAAGTAAATAATAAATACTGTTTATGAGTGTTGTGAAATAGTTACCCTCCTATAGAACTCGTTTTCTTTGGTGCCAGCCTGTTAGAAAACCCAGTCAGGTAAGGAGGTACTGGTACCTGGATTGAGTATTTTAAACTTCAGGTGAGCGATTTCTCTATGAAATTTCGATGTTTCTCACCAGAAGTGGAGGTTTTAGCCAAAAAAATTTTTTTCGAAAATACCTCGGGATTGGGGGGTGTCGGAGGTGCGAAATAGCTTGGGACGTGATGGGTTAAAGACACATAGTGCCCGTCAGACAGCAAACTCTGACCCCCTTTCCAAACTCTCTAAAAGAGTTAACTGATACCCCCAGTCCTTCATGCAGGCAAGAGATCAGCTTTTGAACTGTTATCCTGTATTTCCTTCTGCCTATGATCTCCATTGTCTTAACCCCTTAACTGTGGGGCGTCACAATGTGACGCTCGGACACAATGGATCATACCGAGGGGCATCACTTTTGTGATTCTGTGTTATTTTGAATTATCACAGGCTTTCAAGTGGTGGCTTGTATCATCTATCAGTACTGCCAATGTCCAACACTAGTCAGCACTCCAAATCTCATCTGTACTCCCATCCATTGTTGACATTTTAGCAATTTTCCCCCCTTCCTGACTCCCCTCCCTACTCCCCTCCATTACCGTGTCCTCTCACCTCCCCGGCCACGCTGCGCTAAGCAAATCTCCCCCGGATTTTTCCACAGATTTCATCCATTGAAATAAGCCCTATGCCCTATACTTATACAAAATAATATATATATATATATATATATATATATATATATATATATATATATATATAAAATAAGGTAAGTGATAGTGGTATACACCAGGAATTGGCTAATTATCACCTGACAACACCTGACATGCATTCAATCACTACATTACCACGGTAATTTCCCCTTTGAATTATGCCTTGTAATCTATTTCTGTAATAAAAATATATATCAGAAAGGAAGGGAGAAGCCTAAGTGACATTTACATTCACCTGGAACTACCTATTTCTTTATGTATTGCCGAGATTTTCTACCAATAAGTTATTAGCATGTAAGTTAGCAGCTGTCATCCTCATTGTCACTGTCAACCCTTGCCTTCTCAGATAAGCCGAGGCATTTAGTTCCTTGTCCTCCGCTGTGGTCAAAACATGTCGCACTTGCACCCCGCCATTTCTGCAGCTTCTGCGCCCATTGTAAAGGGCCCCGTGACCTCTACACCCAGAAAAAGTCGTGAGGGAAGCAGGAAAGGACTAAGTGACTCTGCAGTGGAACGTGAACTAGCGGAATTGTCAATGGTGATGATGGATAGTGATTTTGACCCTTCGGGGGAATCATGTGATGAGCCAGGTGAGGAAATCGTGCCAGAAAGTACTAGTACGAGTGCTTCAGTGTTCAAAGTTATCCCTAGCTCCAAGGGAAAGGAGCCATTAGTGCAGCAAGGGAAGGAATTTGGGAAGGGAGTGAAAAGAAGGAGTGTTAGCCCCAGGACAATGGCCCCGCATGACCCAGCCCGCCATAAGTCCCGAGTTGATTCACCTCCCCGTTCCCTAAGCCCCACTTCACTCATTTCTTCCTCTTCTTCTGCTGAATTATCTCCGGAGTCTTCATCGTCGGAGTCACCACCAGTATCAACAGTGAAGGCAGGCCGTAGAGGAAGAGGTAAATCGCTGACCCGTAAAAGTAGAGTTGCTACTAGAGTAAGGGCTGCTAGTGCTGTATGGCAAATCAGGGTCATTGCGAGTGACCTTGAACATGGTAAATCTCCCTCACATCCACCCACCACCCTCACCCACCCTACACCGCCACGACAGGGAATCCTGGATGCCTTCGTGTGGACAGAAGGGTCCGATTTTGTCCCAGAACATTTAGATTTTGATGAGAGTTCCTCAGGAGTACAGCCTGCCTTCACTCTTGACGATGATGCTGAGTGTGTGGACTTCCTTTTGGCCTTCCTAGATGACGAAGTCATGCAGCACATATGTGATGAGACCAACAGGTATGAATCACAACGTGCTGCAAGTGGTACAGGCGCAGCCAAGATGCAACAGTGGTCCATGCTAGGAGTGCAGGAGCTGTATGTGTTCTTTGCCCTCATGCTTCTCATGCCACACTCAAAGAAGCATGAGTTGGAAGAATACTGGTCCATGGACCCCTTACTACCCTCACCCACCTTCAATAAGTACATGGCCAGAGATCGCTTCCGGAACATCATGGGAAACCTGCACTTTGCTGACAACAGTGTATCTTCCCAAACCGACCCACTCTGGAAGATCCGGGATTTTCTGAGCAGAATGAAGAATAAGTTTATGTCATTCTTCCACCTTCTTCAGAAGGTTGTCATTGACGAATCCTTGGTTTTGTTCAGAGGACGTCTTCGGTTTGTACAGTACATTCCAAGCAAGCGCCATCGTTTTGGAATCAAGTTCTTTGTACTGTGAGACTGTAAGACGGGGTACATCCTTGACTTCGTCATTTATTCAGCCAGCACTGTCGATCTGGATAAAACACACCCCCTTGGCTTCTCAGGCTGTGTAGTGAAAGTGCTCCTTGAAAAGTATTTTGGTGGGAATCATGTGCTGTATACAGACAACTATTATACAGCACCGAAACTTGCCAAATACCTTTCAGAGCACAGCATTGGCTCCTGCGGCACTGTCAAAAGTAATCGTGCCCACTTCCCTAAATTCCCAGAGACAGGAACCTTGCAGCGAGGAGACATGCACCTACACAAGTCTGAGAAGATGCTGGCAATACGGTGGCATGACGAGAGGGTCGTGCACATGCTTATCACCATACATAAGGGGGAAATGAGACATTGGGAAGGTCGACCGTAGGACAGGCGAACCTGTGATGAAACTTGATGCTGTGTTAGACTACAATATCAACATGCGGCTGGTGGACAAGTCCGACATGATGATTGGTGAGATCGACTGCCTCAGGAAGAATACCAGTGGTACAGGAAAGTTTTTCTGCATCTCATAGACATGACGATGCTGAACGCCTTCATCCTGTACAAGATGAAGGTCAAGCCACCCAAGTCCTTCTCCCTGAGGTTGTTCGCCAGGACTTGTGTTCAGCAGCTGCTGGAAAGATATGGTAGGGTGACAGCAGCAACTCCAAGGCGCCATCCAGTAACACTTCCCGACAGACTTGAGCAGAGGGCGTACATGGATCGGCACAGACTGGTGCTAATGCCTGCCACAGGCAAGAGGAAGTCTGCGATCCGTAGGTGCCAGGTGTGTGCACATACCACATGACGCACACCTGAGCACAAACGCACCTCTTGGCAGTGCGCTGAGTGCCAGGTTCCCCTCTGTGTTACCTGATTCTTTGATTACCACAGCCAGAAGCAGTTCTAAAAGTGCAAGTGGGAAAGGAAAGTAATGTGAAAATAATGCGTAAATAATGAAAATAGAAAGTGAAAGCAATGGATGTTCAGTACATATGATTGAACAGTGTATTATAGTTTTATCTTACTGAAAGTGACAGTGAATAACATAGTGTAAGTAAAATAGAAGGGTAAATATTGAAAATACAATAGAAATTGTAAATAGTAATGTAAGTAATTAGTAATATAAGAATATGAGTACAAATACTTGATGTTATAACAGTGAAAGTGAATCCGTGGCTCTCTACGTATTTTACTGAATGAAAAATTGAATGACTTCAGTGACAATAAACTAATACTACTGAAGGAAACTTATGGATAAAAACCCCAGATATATATATATATATATATATAAGTGTTATATAGTAATAGAAATATAAAGTGTGAGGGGTGTTATGAATAATAAATGACAGAGTACCAAGAGCGAACTAGCGCAAATGGGAAGGTCATACGCGCTCGTAATTTTCATTGCTTTCACAGTGTTTGTTTTTTTTGGAGTATGGTCCCCAAACTACTTGATAATCATAGAGTAGTGTTTATAGTGTTAATATCTGGCTGTGGTAATCATATTACGGGTTGTCGGGAAGTGTAAAGTGGAGACTTCGTTACCCAACTTCAGAGGTCCCCACAAGTCCTACGGTAATCGACGAAGGCTTAAACAAACATTCCAGGAGAAAGCTGAAGGTATGTGCCATAAGCATATGTAATTTTAATATTCTAGGACTAATAACTGATTTTTGGCAAATATTTCTTGAGAGTCTGTCGGAGCCTGAATAACCCCGTGGGACACGCAAAACATTGGTAAACCCTGCGGTGTAAGGGTTAATCGAGGACAAAGTTCAGTCCTTTCCAGTTACAGTCAATATCCTGGTATTGTTTATTTTCGGGAATATATTACGAGTATAAAACATATCGCAAAAGGGCTCTGTTTTATTTTTTTAGGACAGAAATCATCTGTATCACACTACGATTGCAACAATTAATATGCCATACTGAGCAATTGCTTTTTTCTTTTCAACTGTGTTGCGCGTGGTGATACCACACTCAGTCGCTGCCGACCACCTACTGACAACTGGCCGACCTTACTGCTTGACTAGCTACTCAGCATTGTGGACAACATCAGTTATGCCAAACAGACCATGCCCGATGATGGCATATTCCGCCAGTCACTGCCTGACAGTGTGGACGGGGCATAAGAACCTCAGTCCAGGGACGTCTTCAAATGAGAGAGGGAAAAAAAACACGGCTGCCAGTGTTAATTGACGGTACTCACCAATTTGATAACCTCTTCAATTCACTGTCTTCATCACTGTCTCTTTCCTACCCTCTTCTCCAAACGTTGTGGAGGAGGGATCGGTATTGGTTGGGTGTTGCCAATTAATCTATCTATCTATATACCTAGGCTGCTTCCCCCAAGGAAAGGGAGGTAGCCGAGACAGGACAACACACTCCCCATTTACTCATCCATTCAAACACATTGATTCGCATCTTAGCCCCAAGGGGAGAACGGACAGATCCTCACCGCACCACATCGCACAAGGGTCAACTGCGCAATGCAATCAGTGACATCCGCAGCAGGGCCCAACAGCAGAGCTGGTTTACCCCTGCCACATCATAACAGACCCATCCCCTTACCCGCACCTGACATGACTAGCTGATCAGACCAAATGCGGGAGAATATCCCCTCAGGGCTGTGCCATCACTTATTCATTCACAATTTCTCTCCATTTATTTCTGTCACGCACAGCCACTCTTCCTTGCTCAACTGACATCCCTCTCGCATCCAGTGCTCTCTTCACACTGTCCATCCATCCTATTCGTGGTCTTCCTCTCAGCCTTACACTTCTCACATCAGATCTAATTATCTTTTTCACCAATCGCTCATTATCCATTCTCTCCATATGCCCAAACCATCACAACACCCTCTGCTCAACTCTACCAGCCATCTCACGAACAACTCCAATTCTTTTTCGCACTTCATCATTTCGCACTCGATCCATACACGTCACTCCACACATACTCCTCAGACACCTCATCTCCATTACATTCAAACTTTTCCTCTCTGCTACACCCATGTTCCATGTTTCAGCCCCATATAACGCAGTCGGTACCACAACACCCTCATACAACCTTCTCTTTACATCCATTCTAAGCGAACGACATCTAAACACTTTTTTCATTCCTCCCAGCACCTTTCCTACTTCATTTATTCTAAACTTCACTTCTGCATCTATTCTTCCATCCAGAGCAACATGTGACCCTAGATATTTAAAACACTCTACCTCCTCAAGCAACTCGCCATTCAAAGCTGTATTCATCCCCCTACCATCTACCAACCTCGTACTCTTCATCACTTTACTCTTATTCTCATTTACTTTCAATTTCCTCCTTTCACACACCCTTCCAAACTCCTCTACCAACTGCCTCAATCTCTCCTCTGAATCAGCCACCAGTGCAGTTTCATCCGCAAACAGCAGCTGCTTCAGATTCCACTCTCCACCATCAACCTTCACCAGACTCAGACCTCCACCTAAAACTCTTGCATTCACCTCCCTTACAACACCATCCATGTAAATATTAACCCGCGCCGTCCCGAGGACATACTTCCACGTCCTCACGTTTTGTCACAGCCAGTCCCGAGGACGTACTTCAACGTCCTGCAATTGCAAGGTTCATAATTTCCACAAATTTCAAAATTCGCGGGAGATTTTCGTTTCGCCCAGGTACCCAAGCCTCCCCTACCTGCCGCCAGGCGGGCAGCGTCCTAGACCCCGCGTGACCCGCGCTCGCCCTTGTCTCGGTCACTCACCTGCCAGCAGTGACCCAGGTCAGACATGGCGCGGAAAGGTCTCTCAGATGAGCAAATTGCATCCGTCCTGGAAGCCTTCACTGGAGACAGTGATTCTCCACTCGATGATGATGTGGTGGATCGCGATTACGTCCAGCCAGAGGAAGAAATAAGTAGCAGTGATGAGGAGGTCCCTTCGCCCCGAAAAACGCGGTATGTGACATACCGTAAGGCAAGGGAAGGCCAGGCTGCTCCCCAACCACGTGCACAGCTATCTCTCCATCACGATTCTGATCAGGACGAGGATGAGGACGATGAGGATGACGGAAGGCTAGGACGTGATATCGCCGAGTGGTTGGGAAAGGAAAAAATATCACCACGTGGATCAGAAGGTGGGGCGAGACGACACCTAAGGTATGGTTCAAGTACTTTGTCTGGGGAAGTAGCAAGTGGTGTGGTGGGATTGCTGGGAGAAAGGGAAAGTGTTGTGGCGGCAGAGCTGGGTGAAAGTGAGAGTGGTGTGGGGGTAGTGCGGGGTGAAGGGGCCATTGGTGGGAGGGAGGCAGCACGAGCACGTGGTGCTCGTAGGCCTAGGGGAGAGGAGGTTGAGTCACTCCCCAGCACTTCTTTCGCCCCTGAATATGCCCAAACTTCCTCCCCACAGCCCCAGGATGTGGGGAAAGGAAAGAAAGGGAAGGGAAAGGGTAAAGGAAAAGGGAGAGGGAAGAGAAGTGCGAGTGATGAGAGGCGCCGCTCTCCACCTCCCCAACCTCCCCCACCACCCTCACCTCCCCACCCTGACGAAGGGGACGATGGTGACGTGGCTGGAGACGGTGGTGTCACATGGAACTGGGAGGATGGGAGTAATTTTACTCCCATCATTCACCAGTTCATTGAGGAGTGGCGGTCAGGTTGCACGGCTCCAGGTGTAAATGCTGGGTCGTCACGTTTAGATTTTTTCAATTTGTTTTTTGATGAGGCGTTTGTTGGGCACATAGTAGAAGAGACGAATATATTTTCACAATCCCAGCGCCTTGAAAGTGAACGCCTAGGAACCACTAGCAAGCATGCAGAACAGTATGACTTTCCCGTGACTATATCAGAGATGTTCCTATTTTTGGCCCTGGTAATCTTGATGGGTGTGGTGAAGAAAAATCAAATTCCTGCCTATTGGACAACGGACCCAATCATCCTAACACCTTTCTTTGGAAAGGTGATGGGTCGTAATAGATTTCAGTTTATTCTCGGCCGCCTCCACTTTTTTGATGCAGATGATCCAGCCAATGCAAATAACACCGATAAAATGAGGAGAATTAGGCTGGTATTTGATCATTTACGGGAAATGTTCCGCTCCTCATTTTATCCCTACAGAGACCTCGTCATAGACGAGAGTCTTTTGTTGTGGAGAGGCAATATTTCCTTTAGGCAGTATATACCCAGCAAGAGACACCGTTTCGGGTTCAAGATCTTTGTTATGTGTGACTGTAAGACTGGTTATGTGCAAGACATAGTCTTGTACACGGGTGCACAGACAGATATAATAGAAGATCGGAGTATAGGACTCTCTGGGGCCGTGGTGAAGACAATGATAGAAGAGTACCTTCATCGTGGTCATGTTTTGTACCTGGACAACTGGTACACTAGCCCTCTTCTCGCTAGGTTCCTCCACCAACACGACACCGGAGTCTGTGGTACAGTCAAGAGAAACCGTCGCCATATGGTCAAGATAGGGAGGAAACTTGACAAGAATGAGGTGGTTTTCTTCCAGGCCAATAACATCCTGGCAACCCTGTGGAACCACAACAGGGAAGTTTGCCTCCTATCAACTGTTCACAGCCCCCTGATGCACCGCACAGACTCCGTGGATCACCGTAGCGAGAGGAGGCGCAACGTATGGAAACCAGAGTCTGTACTTGCCTATAATCTGAACATGAGGCAAGTTGATCAGTCAGACTCGATGATTTCAAGTGTTGACTGTGCCAGGACAACGATGAAGTGGTACAATAAACTCTTTTTCCACTTGCTCGACATCACGGTCCTGTTAACGCCCACTACCTGCACGCAATGACCACCGGAGTATCCGAGACCTTTGAGGGGTTTGTGAGGGAGCTGGCACGTGAAATAATCGCCAAGCATGCTCAGGAAAGACCCCCACACCGCCCCCGCGCCCCCCGTGCTGCTCAGACTCCCCTACGTCTTGCAGCCCGCCACTACCCCAGCGCAATCCCAAACCGTCGTAAACCCCAGCGTCACTGCCATGTATGTAAGCACTCGACAGTCAGACCATCAACGCAGAGAAAAGACACAAGATACGAGTGTGTCGAGTGCAATGTTGCGTTGTGCCTTCAGCCTTGTTTCAAGGAATATCATAATCTCGTACACTTCTGAAACTGTGTGGGAAGGCGAAATGACGCTCATGATAATGGTAAGGCCAGTCAGTAGGTGCTAAGTCAAATATAAAGTTGAAACGGGTGTTATTTTTTCAGAAAAGTAATGTATAAGATGAGAATTAGTGTAAGTGGAAAGAATTGTTATCAAAACTACACCCACTGTGTAAATCTGGTCAGTAAATATGTGATAGCAAGGAAATAAAGTGGAAACGGGTGTAATGTTAGCATGAATAAAACGTATAAGTTGAACATTACTGTAAGTTGTCATAATTGATGTCACGAGTACACCCACATTCTGGTCAGTAAGTATGTGATAGGAATTATATACAGTGGATGATGTTGTAATGTTAGTAGTAAGGTATTTTATAAGTTGATTACTTGTGTAAGATGAAACAAATGATATCGCGATAACACTCCCTGTGTAAGTACGCGCAAATATGACGCTAAGTTCCATCGTACGTTCAGAAATGATGTAATATCAATTATATCAAGTGTTTACATGTGCAATGTTAATGTAGAATAATTATATAAGTAAAAAAATAGGTTGTAAGTTGAATTAGTTGTCATAGCGACTTCACCGTGTGTGTTACTATGCGCTAATATTACGCTATATATTTACGTAAGGCCTGAAATAATCTCAAAACAGTTATATAAAGTTGAAAAGTGTATAATAATATTAGAAAGGTATTATGTTAGTAGAAAAAGCACAATACGATTGAAACATCAGTCACAGCGAGTTTACTCACTACGTAATTTAGCGCTAGCATTACGCTAAATGTTATCAAAAGGCCTGTGAATACGTAAAAACAGTTCAATATATTGTAAAATGGTATAATGTTATTATAGAAGTATTATGTAAGTAAAAAAAATTATATGTATCATGATTTTAGAATGTTAGCGATTCATCGGAACCAAGTTGGCCGATTTTGCTCGTTTCTCATGATGGTACAATGGTTATTTCTGCTCTATTTTTGTATAAAATCCAATATACTCTTTTATCACATGTTTTTATGTTTGTAATAAATTCATTTCTACTTACTTTCATTGGTTTCCCAAACTTATAATACCATAGAAAACGTTTGATGCTCACACCGCATAGGGAGAACACGGGGCCAGGTGGGACGAACGCATACCTGGTTAAGCTAATTAGGGACCCCAGGGACCACTTTCTTTGCCACCGGCCATTGTTTCTGACCAAAAGCGAAAGTTTAAGCAAAAAAAAAAAAAGGTCGAAAATTGCCCGGGATTGGGGGGTACCAGTGGTCGAAAAGTTGCCGGGACGGGGCGGGTTAAACAACCAAGGCGACATCACACATCCCTGTCGCAGCCCCAATCTCACAGGAAACCAGTCACTCACAGCATTTCCCACTCTTACACACGCTCTACTATTTACATAAAAACTTTTCACCCCTTTTAGTAACCTACCATCAAGTCCATACAATCTTAAAACAGTCCACAAAGCCTCCCTATCAATTCTATCATACGCTTTCTCTAAATCCATGAATGCCCAAAACACATCCTTTCTTTTCGCTAAATACTTTTCACACACTTGTCTCACAGCAAACACCTGATCCACGCATCCACTCTCTCTCCTAAAGCCACACTGCTCTTCACCAATCACTCTCTTTGTACCCTCTCTAACTCTCATAATTAACACTCTACCATAAACCTTACCTACAGCACTCAACAGACTTATACCCCTAAAGCTAGTACATTCATACTTATCACCCTTGCCTTTATACAATGGGACCACACAAGCACTTGCCCAGTCAATTGGCACCATACCTTTCACAAAGCACACATTCAACAACCTTACTAACCAGTCAACAATGTTTACTCCACCACCTTTCAGGCATTCCACAGCACACCCATCCATACCTGCAGCTTTTCCTGTTTTCATCTCCTTTACTGCCTTCTCCACTTCCTCCTTCGTGATCAAAGAATCATTCAACTCTCCCAACACATTTATTCCTTGCACCCTTCCATCTGCCACAATCTCAGCCACCCTTTCCTCCTCTACATTTAACAATCTTTCAAAATGCTCTGCCCATCTCTTCCTTCCTGCATCCATCTCAATTAACATCCTTCCATCCTCTGCTTTTACACGTTCTTCCTTCCCAGACTCTCCCTTTCGCACCCTTTTCACCTCCTTCCAAAACATTTTCTTATTCTGCTGAAAATTCTCTGTAAGCCGCCTACCCCACCTCTCATCTGCTGCCACTTTAGCATCACGCACAGCCCTTCTCGCCCTATTCCTCTTTTCCTTATACCTTTCATATGAGATCTCATCCTTCCTCTGCAGCCACACTTCATATCCACGTCTCTTCTCAGCCACGGCCTTACTTACTTCCTCGCACCACCATTCACTTCCTTTTCTTACACCACCACCCACACGTCTCACACCACACAACTCTTCTGCATGCTCCACCACAGCACTCTTAAACAACTGCCATTCCTCCTGTGGCGGGGGGGACACAATCTGGCCGCACTATGGGGTGGTACTACTACTCTGCGGCCAGGTTGTGTTAGGAAGAATACTGCCACCGTATTCCCTGCATGTCGTAAAAGGCGACTAAAAGGGACGGGGTGAGGGGACTAGGGACCCCCTCCTCTGTTTTTTAGTTCCTAAAAAGAGACAGGCCAGAGAAAGGGATGGGGAATGGAGTTATCCCCGTACCCTGAAGATTGGGTCTATGAATGTGCGTGGATGTAGTACAATTGAGGCTAAAAGGGAGGAGATTGGAAGAATGTTTGTGAGAAGAAAGTTGGATGTGTTAGCTTTGAGTGAAACGAAGATGAAAGGGAAGGGTGAGTCTATGTTTGGAAGTGTGAATGGAAGATTGTCAGGTGTTGATAGAGGAAGGGCAAGAGAAGGTGTGGCCTTGTTAGTGAGTCCGGAAGTACAGCAGTGTGTGACTGAATGGAAGGAGGTGTCATCGAGACTGATGTGGGTGAAAGCAAAATTTGAACGTGAGTTGTGGGTGTTTGTGAGTGCATATGGGCCTGGTAGTGAAAGGGATGAAGAAGAGAGGGAGTCTTTCTGGACTGATGTTGAAGAGTGTCTGCAGAGTTTTGGAGCGAATGTGAATATGGTAATGATGGGAGATCTGAATGCTAGAGTGGGAAATGTAGCAGTTGAAGGTGTAGTTGGTATGCATGGTGTGCCTGGAAGAAATGAAAATGGGGACCGAATGATAGCGATGTGTGTTGAGCGAGAGATGGTGACTGGAAATACGCTGTTTGAGAAGAAAGATAATTATAAGTATACATGGGTGAGACAGGAGGGTGGAAGGGTTGTTGATAGAGCTTTGATGGACTATGTGGTTGTGTATAGGAATGTAATAGGAAGATTGTTGGATGTGAGAGTTCTGAGAGGGGAGGGTGGAGGTATGTCTGACCACTACCTGGTGGAGGGAAAGTTAAGAGTAGGTAAGAGATGGGTGAGAGCTAGGAGGGTTAGGTGTGGCAGGGAGGTTTTGAAAGTGAGTGAGTTGGATTAAAGAGAGAAAAAGATAGAGTATCAGGAGAAATTGAAAGATGAGTGGAACGCACTGAAAGATCAGGAAAATGGAGGAATTGCCAATTAAAACTGGATATTAAGTTCCCTAGTCTCTGTTTGATGTTACAAAACAATGTTGTATGCATCTCATGGACTGAAAGTTATTATGCGGAGATGCAAGGATGAATTTTAAGATAACCGACTCATAATATTTGACTGTTAATGATTACCTGACTATATATATGCCACTCAGAACAGAATCAGGTGACATTACCAGTGAAGATAAAGAAATGTGCTCCATCCTAAATAATTATTTCATATCAGTATTCACCAAGGAAAATCTAAGCCTGGTCCCTCAAGCAGCAAATATTTACCATGAGAATACGGAAAATATTCTTAGTAAAATAACCATTAGTAAGGAGGACGTATTGAAAGAAATTAATAAGTTAAAACCTCAAAAATCGCCAGGTCCGGACGATATATATGCAAAAATTATAAAAGAAACCAAAGAAGAATTATGTCAGCCACTTTTAACGTTATTTAACGACTCTTTAAGTTCAGGAGAAGTTCCAGAGGCGTGGAAACCGCAAACGTAGTGCCCATCTTTAAAAAGGGTGATAAATCAGCTGCGTCGAATATCGTCCGATAAGTCTAACGTCAATAGTAGGAAAAATGTTAGAGTCAATTTTGGCAAATAAGATTGGAGAACACTTAGAATGATTTAATCTTATAAACGAAAGTCAGCACGGATTCAGGCAAGGACGATCCTGCCTCACAAATTTGTTGTCATTCTAATCGGAGGTATATGAGGCAGTAGATAGCGATAAAGCTTACGATGTTATTTATCTGGACTTTAGTAAAGCTTTTGATAGGGTCTCACACGAAAGGTTAGTTAGAAAGGTTCGAGCACACGGTATAGACGGCGATATCTTAAAATGGAGAGAATCCTGGCTGAAAGGACGAAAGCAGAGATTATTAATAAATGGAACTAAGTCGGACTGGGGATTAGTAACTAGCGGTGTACCACAGGGTTCAGTACTCGGTCCCTTATTATTTATCATATATATAAATGATCTAGACTTAGGAGTCAATAGCAGCATCAGCAAATTTGCCGACGATACAAAAATAGGACGTATCATTAACTCGACTGACGATTGCCATAACTTACAAAAAGACCTCGATACATTGTCCAAATGGTCTAAAACTTGGCAAGTGGAATTTAACGTTGAAAAATGTAAAGTACTTAACGTAGGCAAGACCATTGGAGATACTAAATACAGCTTAGATAACAAAGAAATTAGCAAATCGGAATGCAAGAGAGATCTAGGAGTTATGATTAGTAACGACCTTAAACCAAGGCAACAGTGTATTAATGCGAGAAATAAAGCAAATAGGGTCCTAGGATTTATTTCGAGAAGCGTGAGCAATAGATCATCTAAAGTAATACTGAAACTTTATCTAGCATTAGTAAGGCCACATTTAGACTACGCAGTACAATTTTGGTGTCCTTACTATAGAATGGATATTAATTCGTTAGAAAATGTACAGAGAAGAATGACTAAAATGATACATGACGTCCGGAACCTGTCATATGAAGACAGACTGAAAAGACTAAGTCTGCATTCGCTAGAGAGGCGTAGAGTAAGGGGAGACTTAATTGAGGTGTTTAAATGGATGACTGGTATAAATAAGGGAGATATTAGCAAGGTACTTAAAGTGAGCATACAGGATAGAACTAGAAATAATGGTTTTAAACTAGAAAAATTCCGTTTCAGAAAGGAAATCGGTAGAAATTGGTTTGGTAATAGAGTACGAGTAGTAGACGAATGGAATAAGCTACCTAGTAAAGTAGTTGCTGCCTCTTCCATTAAGAGTTTCAAGCATAGGCTAGATAAGCATATGACAAATAAGGGGTGGATATAGAATAAAGAAAATCTTATAACCAATACTAATTCAAAAAATTTTCTTTTCAGGTTACACTATGATAGTCTCTATTCTCCTTTCACACTTTCCTGTAAAATGTCCACGCCAGTTTTTCTATACGGCGTGGTGTTCTTTCTGACTTTTTCCTGCCGGCTTCGGCTGGAGGGTTTGGAGGGCGGGGGAGAGCCTTCTTCTTTGCTATCCTTATCTCATTCTAGTAGTTCAGTTACTCTTCTAGGAGCTGCCTAGCATGGGCCAACCGGCCTACTGCAGTTATCCTCTCTTCTTATGTTCTTATGTTTCCAATGCAATGCATTTACACTGAGGTGGACCCCATAGAAGGACATTGCCTGCAGAAATGTTGGCAATACATAAAGGGTTTTGGCTCCCCTTCGGTCCCGAGTCAATCCGTTGCAGCTCTTCAGCTGCCCCTCCTTTCCTTCTTCCCTCGTGCTTGCTGTCCCTTCTCTCTATCTCCTTGTCCCTTGCACTATGAGGTCTTTCTGGACTAGCGCAATATTGTCTCTTCCTATTTCAATATATTTTACTGAGAAGAAATATAAAAGGCAACAGCAACGGTGCCAAGGCACAGCAAACCCGTCCCCGGCAGTCATTCTAGTGCTGATGTAAAAACACAACAGGATATATAGTCAAAGATGTCACATACCAAATTTGGAGTTAATCAGGCAAAAATTGACAGTCTTGCCCATCTGAAATTTTAGGCCCGACCCATTTGACATAGACCCTCCTAGTGCCAACTGGGGGGATTTACCCTCCTGATGTAATGAGGCATTTTATTTGATACAGATTTGATAGATGTACCTCTAGGTTTTGGTTCCATGTTGATAAAACGAATTTGAATGGAGTTACGGCAAAAATGCTTTTATTTTATTTTGGGGGGCCTACAGCCTGGGCCTTGGCCCTATTTGGCCCAAAATGTAATCATGTGATCAGAGGGTCGTAGCCCATCGTCCCACAAATTTTAGTCAAAATTACACTAGTAGTTTTCACGTAAAGTTGTTAACACAGACAGACAGACAGACAGACAAACAAACAAACAAACAGAAACAAACACACAAATCGAGTGAAAACAATACCCGTTCCCAAGCCCCTCCTGGGAGTGGACGGGTAATAATGCTATAATTTAGTATTAATTTACCGAAGACGCATTTTAAGACATAATGCATCATAGAGCATAATAACCCTAGAAATCAATGAAATATAATAACAATATTAGATTCGTTAAAGAAAGCATTGTCGGTTCTCTTCGTTAGATGTCAACATCAATTTGTCTGATTCGCTCGACTTCATGTCAGCAGTTTCAACGACCATGAATAAACGAAACTACCAGCTGACGTGCTGCTCTTCTGTGCTATGTTGTCAGTTAGGTTTTACAGATTGCTAACGCTCATTACTCCATTATACTCCGCGTTCATTCATTAAATACTGTAGTATTCTCTAAAAATTGTTTCCTGCCACTTGTTAGTTATTAACTTTCATTTACGTAGAATGTGATGAGAATAGTTGCATCACCACCACTCAAAAGTTGAGCCAATCACGTTCCACCTGACAGAGGTTCTAGGTTCTGAGTGACTCATTCACAGAGATACGTGTGCCTGCCACAGGAAACTGCCTGACGTCTCCATTTACCCCAATATTTTTTTTTCACACTTTCGACTTGGTCAACTGTACATTCTTACAATAGAATAATTGTCTATGAATAGTAAAGCCTAATTCCTTGTTTGTGTAGGTCTGATTTTATTGCATTAACCCCTCTGTGGCCGAGGGCCCGGAATTTTCCGTGCACCCTAGGCCGACGCCGAGGCGATTTTTTGAAGTTTTGAAAACTGATTTTTTTCTAGCCATATTGAAGAGAAAGTTCAGACGCACCTAACAGTGCAAATCCCAGCCTCCTAGACCCATTCTGTGGCATGCAATGGAGCGCGGATATTGCAGAAATATCGGCAATCGATATCCGCCGCCCGAGTCTGGTGCTGCAATGCAATTTTGCATGTGTTATTTTTTTTTACCCCCCAAAACAATGCCAATGGTGCTGAAATGTTACGCATATATGAGATATGATGATATTGAATTATTTCAGCACATAATTTGTCGGGAATGGCTGGAAAAAAATTATATTTTTTTACCTTTTTTATATAAAATATGTACCATAGTTTCGAGTCATTTATTATGTCAGAGTTGTGCCCATGGTTGGAGAATGTAGTGAAAGGGTTGAATTGTCAGTCCTAAATGAGAAAATTGACCATCTCCTCGGGTAGGCTGTCCCACGGGGGAAGAAAGTGGAGGCTCGGGTGGATTAGCACCTGGTCAGAGAGGATTAGGAAAAGGGGAGAGGGCTCTCAGATAGACGCCTCCATACCACGTGTATAGCTAAAAACAGAATCGTAATGCATTCTCAATACTAAGAAAAAGTCACATTATTACGAATAAAGAGAGATAACAGAAATAAATAAATTTACAGATGGGGGAAAGTTCCGTAATAACACGTTCACATTTCTCTGTCATTCTAACTTGTTATAAACGCAATGTATGTTGCTGTCTGTCTGTCGTAAAGGTGGGAAAGTGTGATTATCTGCCTGGGTAAAGGAAAAGGGTAAAGCTGTATGTTTCCCAACATTTCACACGGTCAAAATAAGATAAATTTGGGAGTATCGCATGGTAACGGAGTGTGATGTCATACGCACGTCTTACGCACGATTCCATTGCTTTCTACGTGATTCGGCATTGATTACGAGTAATTCAGACTCATAAACAGGGAAAAAAATACGTGGATAACAATACAGAAACATACATTGATACTGGAAAGGCTGGCAGGGTTGGGTGGAAGGTGCTAAAAGTTTGTTGGGGCTAACTTCACACGATCAAAATACGATAAAATCCGCATATCACACGGTTGCCTTGTAAAACAGCATTCTCTATACCCTATCCCTGTTCACTTGCATTACAAATAGAATCTGCAATCACTCAACGACTCTACCTAGGGCAATAATCATATAAGGAAATAGAAGGGGGCTGGCATATGAGAAATAAATACAGATCAGAATACTTCCTTACCTCTAGTGCATGATGCGATGAAGGAAGTCAGTGCAGGCGAACTTTTACTCATCTCTGCCCTCCCATAGCAGGTCAAGAGTAAATAGAGATAACTCATTGTCTTGGGAACAGTCTTTGTACCAAAGTCACTTACGAACCATAATGTACTTTACACAATACCACTATCTTATACTTCTATATCTTGCTTCGTAACACTACACTAAGTACTATACACTATATACACTGCACTCGTCCACACAGTTAGTACCTTGCAAGGGAATGATACTCGGGGAAGCAGGGAGGGCCGAGAGGAACCTGGCATGAGTAGCACTGCCAGGTGGTCAACTTCCACTGCCGTAGCCGCTTTTCCGTGGTGGCGCAGATGTGGCAGCGCACCTGTGCACTCCTGCCGCCTCTTGTGAGACTTTGACCTTCACCTGGTGGTGGTAACTTTTCAAGGTAGTGCTGTGAAGCCCAGCCTTTCACAGCAAGCCTGTCAGGTGAGTGAGTCACAGCACTTGTATGTCCCTGTGGCATTGACGACTGCAGACCGTATTCCTGTAGGAGTTCATACACCAAGTCGTGTATGAACTTATGCATACTGATCGTCTTGCCAGATTTCTGGCAATAGTAGTGATGCACATTCAGCACGCACACATCCACCAAGTGGAAAAAGAGTTTCTTATAACACTTGACAGAACGACAAATGCATTCTGCACTACCAATCTGCATGTCGCTTTTATCAACTAAGCGCATGTTTCGATTGTAGTCCGTGATTGCATTCGGCTTATGAATATGCTCGCCTGTTGCACGGTCTCGTTTCCCTGTGTCGACGAGAGCACCTGTGTGCACAGTCGAAAGCATGTGCACATCACGCTTGTCTCGCCAATGCAGGGCAAGGAGATCCGTGCTACACTGCAACACAACTGTGCCTCTTTCCTGCAAGTCACTAAACTTTGGCATTCCACGTCTGTTGTACTGTACTGTGCCACAGCAACCAATCCCACGTGCAAGCAGGTTCATTGCCAATTCCGGAGAGGTGTACCAATTATCTGTGCAGAGGATGTGCCCTCTACCCACATAATTTTCCATCATTTGCTTCACAACAGCACCAGAAATCCCAAGACGATCATTGTGCGGAATATCAGTCGTTCCACCTGTGTAAATAATCATATGAAGGACAACACCCGTATAACAATCACACAGTACTAAGCTCTTTATGCCAAAACGATGCCGTTTTGATGGCATGTACTGCTTGAATGATATACGGCCACGGAACAACATCAGCGACTCGTCAATTACGAGCTTTAGAAAAGCCCCCCAAAAGCATTGGAATTAGCCTTTGAGGTTATCCAAAACCGTCCTGCTCTTACGCAAACTGTCTGTTGGGTCCGAGGTTGTATTGTCACTGAAATGAATGAACCTGAGGATGTTCTGGTACATGTTCCTTGACATGTACTTGCCAAATACTTAGACCCAAGTCAATACATCGGTGGTCCAGTAGTCGACTAGCGCATGTTTTTTCACTAAGGGTTTCAGCATCATCAATGCCATGAACACATACATTGTGGGCACCGTCACGTCAGTCGTGTCGTGTCCTGTAGGTCTTTTCATGTGCCATGTCAGCTGCCATCTGTGCATAAAATCTATTTGTTTCATCAGTTATGAGCATCATGAGTTCCAGGTAAAAAAAATAGCAGGAAATAACTCATGATCGAGCTTGTCGCCGTCTGTCCAGTTGTGTCCCTGACTCCGGAGTTAGTGTCGTCAAAGTAGAATGTCCTGGGTCGAAAGGCCGTCGTTGCTCTCCACCTGTAGGCAGCTTGTGAAGGTGAGAGTTGCACGACTCTCTGCTGCCTTCCACGCTGTGAGTCAGTCTTGCGCACCTTCCGTCCTTGCTGCTGCACAGTCCTGACTCCTGGTTCTGAGGATGAGGTCCCTGGGGCACGGTGTGGTGGTGAGGGGGCACAGGATGTACTGGGTAGTGGTGAGGGGGCACAGGAGGTGCTGGGCAGTGGTGAGGGGGCTCAAGAGGTGCTGGGCAGTGGTGAGGGGACACAGGAGGTGCTGGGCAGCGGTGAGGGGGGACGAGAGGTGATGTGAGGTGGTGATGGGGCAGGAGAGATGCTTTGTAGTTGTGATGTGGCACGAGAGGTAATGCGAGGTGATGCAGTGGCGCCTGCGATGGTGGTGGGTGGTGAGGTGGCCCTGGATGTGGTGGTGGTGGGTGGAGGAGTAGCACGGGCAGTGGTGGGGGGTGGTGAAGTGGCTCATGAAGTGGTAGGAAGTGGTGAGGTGGAGCGAGAGGTTTTGCAGGGTGGTGAAGTTACGGTGGCGTGATGTTGCACAGCGACACGGGCTGGGTGCACCTGCACTCCAGCCTTCCTTTCTTCCCCCTCATCTCCCTCAGTGAAGAGCCGCCTCACTACTGTCCTTCTTCCCTTGGTTGGTGGTGGAGCTGTACGGTGACGTGGTGGTGGCTTGCAATCGGTATCACTCTCTGTTGAGTCATTGTCTTCCTCGGTAGTGGGAGAGTTGAACCACTCATCACCACTATCATAACTACTCCCCACTAACTCCCCACCTCAATATCAGACTAGTCAATCCTCATCACTCTCTCCCCCACAGGGAAACAGCTCCGACCTAATCTCGGGGCTGGTGAGTGCCCTACGGGGCCAGAGAGGGTGGCACCGGGTGGGGGTAGGGGCCTGATGAGAGTGAGAACTTGGACGTCCACTCATTACGGAAGTGAGCAATGTACTACGTGTGGGGTGTATGGGAGGCTAGAGTAGGTCAGTCTGAAGACGTTCATAACGTTCGTTCACTTCCCAAAAATTTTCGCCATTTTCTACAGGCCATGCTCAAATGACACCGGTGGCCATTGATCAGCTAAACGTCATTCAACGCTGGTGGCCACGGAGGGGTTAAACTGTTTGACATTTCTGTTGCATAAGGGAATTGAAAGTCATACCATGTTGCACAAATATGATTAATTTTGAAGGCAGGAATTACAGTAATGTACAGAAAAACAAAAAAAATCAACAAAGCACGTGGATAGGTAAGACCATACTTTTCACATCAAAATAATTATTACTAGTATACAGTATGTTTCATCTTTCGATCAAAAACCGTATATGGGTGATGTGGTCTTAAATCTGACTGGAATATACATACTAATTATTGCTTTGATTAGCCAGCTAACAGTGAAAATTTCCTTAGATTTACCAAAGGTAACAAACATACGGACGTCTTTAGTTCTCCATTCTTCTCATCTACAGGTATTTGTATTCTGCTTTGGAAAGATTACTCAAACGGTTAGGGTTAAGTGTAGGTTTCAATAATTGATTCAGTACAATAGGTTTCCTCGTAGATGAATTGCCTTGACATAACATGAATAAACTGAGAAAAAAAAATATTACCATAGTCAAAAGGAAGTCCCCATGTAGTGCCCGGAAGTGATAATGAGCTATAATTTGTTAATTTTAGGACTAAAAGTTCGATTTAGTGAGAGTGTGTGCCCAGGGTATAGTGGTTTCCATGCGGACATGATCAGAACATAGATTAAGTTACCTAGCTGCTAAGTCATTTTTTTCCTACTGTAATCTATTAGTATTAAGTCAATAATATAAAAACTCGAGTGAGAATGAATGTGTGCCTCTGGTCATGTAATCTAGCATCATGGAGGCGGTGGCTCAATCGGTAGAGAGGTCGCCTGTAGTCCTAACGGACCTGGGTTCAAATCCCGCTGGGGCAGGGAACAGTTTATGGATTTGAATTTCGTAATAATCAGACTTTACTGATACACCAAAAGACCCGCCGACATGTCTTAAAAATACCCCCGCTAATACCAATACAGCAGTCCTGTATGAGACAGCCCTAGCATGTATTTAATACAGACGGTGGGTGTTAGCGACGAAGTGGTGACATGTAGAGGTGTGCGGTATGTAGGAGGACTACTGGGTCTTGAGAGCAGGCTGTGAAACCTATGTCCAGAATCGGACCAAAAAAAAAAAAATGTGCCAAGTGATGTAAGGCATGATGATTCCTCACTGTTTTTTCAATGCATGCATATAGAGAGAGGTGTTGGTGATTAATTATTGTAAGCAGGGAATGTCATTTTTTCCGGTAATCAATTGTAAGGGGAAAGGCATCACACTGAGCCTGAGTCTATAGTAATGAAAATTTTAAATTGTGTAAACCGTCATCCTCCCCCCCTCTCTTTCCACCACGCTACCCATGCAAGACCGATGTGCTCACTTGCTCACCGGCTGTGATATGTAACGGATGGTCGGTTCTGTCGTCATCCTTCTCATCCCCCCATCCCTCCAGGGAATTCTGTAAGTATTTTGATAATATTGATGTTTGGTATGTTGAAGTGCCAATAAGTGATACCCCACGAGTGATAATAGTGACGAAAATAAGAAATAGACTCGTGTTAGTATCAGTGTTGTCGTTCCTCAGGAAGTGTGTAACGGTCACGCGAGGTGACGCCATTCGCCTTTGGAGAAGCGAGTCAGTGCTCCCGCTCACCTTCCTAGTATTTCTTGAGCTGGATAGTGAGGTATTTCCCATATATTTGTGTACTGTACTTAATATTATTATTATGTAGTAACTGGAATAAGAGAATGCTACAGAGTTCTGTCTGAGCCTCGGATAAATGTGTGATTATTTTGGGCCAAATATCAGGTGCCTTGGAACTGTGAATTATTAATATGTGTTGAGAAGACTTTGCAATTCACTACTTTTTAGGACTGTGTTGGTTGTGAGTTAATGTTCATGTGGCTGCTTTGTGAGGCACAATGATATTGATGCAATGATGTTTATCCTGGTTAGAGTTAGAGTTATTCATGCTTATTTGTAGTACTTTCCTTCTGTGTTATCCCTACCATAAGCATTATTTTGAGTAGACCTATGTGTCTGCAGTGCCATGTGTTATTCTGTTTGTAATTGAAATGTCGAGTGTTGTAACTCAAGTTTCGTATTATGAGACTTTCTTGATCATGTGAAGGGATTACTTGCATTAGGGAGAATAGTTATTCATTGTACATATTAACTTCTAGCGGGTCAAAGTGTGGAGGATAGTCCTAGCTCCCAGCCTTACAGAATAATCCTGAATCAGTTGGCACGTTAAATATATATATATATATATATATATATATATATATATATATATATATATATATATATATATATTACATGTCAACTGATTCAGGATTATTCTGTAAGGCTGGTACCTAGGAAGATTCTACTTTTTTTTTTTTTTTTTCTGTTTGGTCTTGTTAATACATATTTCCTTCCTCTCGAATTTTATTGTTTGTATAACCCTTGAGAACTGGTGGTATAGAGCTTACCTAGTGGTTTGTTAATTTGTAACCTTAGAAGTATTTGGGGGAAATTACGAAGGTTGGGCTTGGGTTGACCGAGTTGGAGACTGACCCCAACATTTTAGCATGCTACCACTCTTAACTTGACCACTTGAAGAGTAATAAACGCAACCGAAGAGGCCGCTAGTGGGAGAAAGTCTCCGTCAGTCTGAGTTCCCGACCGTTCCAGGACACAGTGGTCATCATTAGTGACTTGATTTCTGCCCCTTTTGACCATGTGAAAGTCTCGATTGCAGAGGCAACAGTACAAGTGATGGCACAGCATTGGGATGACCTATGAATGTTAGGGTAATTAAACTTGTAAACAGTAATTGAGATGTCATTTAGATGATTGTCATTAAATCTTATTTAGGTAATAGCTCATCCCCCAGTTCTCAAAGGTATGTATTCTTGGCATTATATGTAGAATTGTAGGGTATTTGTATTGTAGTGTATACTATTTTGATGTTGCAGTTGGGCATTTTAATAGCTGAGCTTCACCTCCTGGGGTTGCTCATGTTTCTATAATTCATGATGGAGTCCCGTGTTGGAAAATTAATCGACCTTGAGACTGAAATGCCTGAGGGAGTAGGTGTAAAGCAGGAAACATATGCAATTGATGATGATGGTGATGATGATGGTGCTAGTGGTGGTGATGATGGATGGTGATGATGATGATGATGGGTGTAGGATGTATGTATTGTATACATTTTTTTTTCTTTCCCTGAGCATCTTGTTTTTGCCTTAACTGTCTGGGAACATGGAGTCAGGTGTGTCTTTCCAGGTCCCTGCAGACTGTACCTGTGTATTGTTACATAGCCTATGATTTCATCATCCTTTGTGTAATTTTAACGTACTGTGTGCTGCCTGTTTGATCACGAGCGTGTTCTACCTCACTCCCCCCTTTCTACCGTTATAGTAGAGTAAGTCGTTCTTTCTGTTGTTCAGAGCGGGATTGTCAACTCTTTGTCCCCCTGGCTTCATTTGCACGTCCTTCTTACAAGTTGTATCAAGCTCTGCCGGCCCCTATATAATGAGCTCAGTCTCTGCATCATTGCCACTTAGATCTACTCCTCATTTTGTTCACATCTCTGTCCTCCCCTGTACAATTATTATTGTGAGTGCTCAGGAAGTCTCCAACCATCTAGCAACTGTGTGTAATTTGAGTATAACTGTTGTTGCATTTTTTTCTTGTACGAGTACTGTATAGCATAAGGTGTTAATTCTTAGGCCTAGTAACGTTTTTTGTAATTCATGTAGGGTTCTTGTTGTTAGCCATTGTTCATAATAGTTTGTATCTGTAATAATTTATCTTGCATTAACTGAGCATTACCCAGAGTATTTTCATTTTATCAGGGCTGACTTAGATAAACTTACTCTTGCTAATTTCGTGTTAATAGAGGCTATTGCAGTTAACAATATATTTAACCTGTTTTTTGCCATTACATTATCCTTATGAGTCCTGAATGTTTTGTTAGTTTGAGCATTAAACTTTAACTTGTAATTTTACCTAACTCTTTTGTTTTGAACCTGGAACTTTACGGAACAGTAGTGACTCTTAGTATTCTCACTTAATGTGTACATTATCCTTCTCTGTTCCATAACAGTATTTATCTGTTTTACCAGTACCTATGAGTTGTAATTTCGGGTTGATTAATAGGGTTGAGTAGTTGTTTAGGGTATGTCCAGCTTTTGGGGAGATGAGATGTGGAAGCTGCGTGTAGTCAAATCGAGTGCACCATTGTGTATAGACCATTGTTCTTGCCTTACCTCGATTTCTTTTTTTTTCTTTCTTTCTTTTTTTGAGGTTTGATTGTTAGGCTTAGTTAGGGAAAATGAGATCTCACAGTTAGGACTTTTTTTTTTCCCAGATTTAGGGTATTGTACGTGTGAGAGACAGTTTTACCTGAAGGTCCCCACCTGGAGGTTTCCTACTTGCTTTGAGAACCTCGAGCACCGAGAGTATGTAATACCCAAACTGCAGTATAGGCTTGCTCAAAGAGAGAGGGGAAGTTTCCAGTTTCTCTATAGGGCTTGCAGAAGTTGAACTATGGGGCTCTCGCATGTTAGGAGAGGTAGTTAGGTTTCACTCGGTATCTCTGGACAGAACGCAGTGGAGCGGCTTGTGTTACTCTCAGCTAAGCACAATGTTTCTCTTTGTAGCAGGACATTCTCCTTGTGAGTAATGTACTTAGTGAGTGGCATACTTCGTCAGTTGCATATCGTGAGTAGCATGAGAAGATTTACTCGTGGTAGAGGAATTATTTCTTTGCGGACAGGATAGCCGCCGACTGTTCTCGAGCATGGAGATTATGTAATATCCCGCACTTGCAGTATCGGACAGGTTGGCTTGTGTCTTTTGAGGCATGGAGACTGTTTTCCCCTCACGAGCAAGGAACGTGTGGAACACCCCACAGTAGCACTATTGAGGGAGACTGGTCAAGTAGGTGAACTTACGTACAGAGTTTAAGTATGGGTACTGGGTATTTCCAAGGGGTTCAGGTCCAGTCGACCAAACTTTTGGTCTTCCCTAACCGTGGGCAGATGTAGTGCCCGGAAGTGATACTGAGTTGTATTTTATTAATTTTAGGACCAAAAGTTAGGTTTAGTGAAAGTGTGTGGCCAGGGTATAGTTGTTCCCATGCAGACGAGATCAGAACGTAGATTAAGTTACCTAGTTGCTAAGTCATTTTTTTTTTCCTATTGTAATCTATAAGTAATTATTGTAATTAGGGAATGTCATTTTTTCGGGTATTCAATTGTAAGGGGAAAGCCATCACATTGAGCTTATCACGAGTCTATAGTAATGAAAATTTTAAATTGTATAAGCCGTCATCCTCCCCCCCCCCTCCCTTTCTACCACTCAAGACCGGCGTGCTCACTCGCTCACCGGCAGTGATATGTAACGGAGGTTCGGTAACGTTGTCATCCTCCTCATCCCCCCCTTCCTCCAAGGAATTCTGTAAGTATTATGATAATACTGATGTTTGGTACATTGAAAAATAAGTGATACCCCACGAATGATAATAGTGACGATAATAAGAAATAGACTCGTGTTAGTATCACTTCTGTCGTTCCTCAGGAAGTGTGTAATGGTCACGCGAGATGACGCCATTCGCCTTTGGAGAAGCGAGTCTGTGTTCCTGCTCACCTCCATTGTATTTCTTGAGCTGGATGGTGAGGTATATCCCATATATTTGTGTACTGTATTTTATAGTATTATTATGTAGTAGCTGGAATAAGAGAATGCTAGCTACAGAGTTCTCTCTGAGCCTCAGATAAATGTGATTATTTTGGGTCAAATATCAGGTGCCTTGGAACTGTGAATTATTAATATGTGTTGAGATGACTTTGCAATTCAGTACTTATTAGGACTGTGTTAGTTGTGAGTTAATGTTCACGTAGTTACTTTGTGAGGCACAATGATATCGATGCAATGATGTTTATCGTGGTTAGAGTTAGTGTTATTCATGCTTATTTGCAGGATTTTTCTTCTATGTTATCCCTAACATATGTATTATTTTGAGCAGACCTATGTGTCTGTAGTGCCATGTGTTATTCTGTTTGTAATTGAAATGTCGAGTGTTTTAACTCATGTTTCGTTATTATGAGACTTTCTTGACCATATGAAGGGATTACTTGCATTAGGGAAAATAGTTATTCATTGTACATATTAACTTCTAGCGGGTCGAAGTGTCGAGGTCAGTCCCAGTGAGTGAATCAAGGTCAAGGTCCCAGTGTTGAAGTGAAGGTCAAGAATATGAAAAGATTGGACCAGTGAACTATGAGCTCTGAGGGACGGTTATGGAGAGCCACACTGGACTGAACCCGGGACGAAGGAGTTAAATTTTGTGGCATTTGATATTAGGACCATTATATATATATATATATATATATATATATATATATATATATATATATATATATATATATATATATGTATATTATAATAACGTGCCAACTGATTCAGGATTATTCTGTAAGGCTGGTGGCTAGAGACATTCTTATTTTTTTTTTCTTTTTGGTCTTGTTAATACACATTTCCTCTCCCTCGAACTTTATTGTTTGTATAACCCTTGAGAACTGGTGGTATAGAACTTACCTAGTAGTTTATTAATGTGTAACCTTAGAAGCATTTTGGGGAAACTGCGATGGTTGGGCTTGGGTTGGCCGAGTTGGAGACTGACCCCATCATTTTGGCATGCTACCACCCATAACATGACCACATGAAAAGTAATAAACGCAACCGAAGAGGCCGCTAGTGGGAGTCTCCGTCAGTGTGAGCTCCGGACCGTTCCAGCACACAGTGGTCATCACTAGTGACATGATTTCTGCTCCTTTTGACCACGTAAAAGTTTGGATCGCAGAGAAGACAGTACACCCAACCCCTCGAGAACATAATAACAGTTTTTGTCATCGGTTGATCTATTTAATTTTATTTTAAGGAGGCGATTCATAATCGAGATAGCTTCACACCCTTTCATTAAAGAAACATAAAGGAAAATAAATAAACATCTGGAGCTTGTAAGGATACACTAGAAACAGACGTCATTTTTTTGTAAAGGTTAAAGTAACGATTTCATCTTGGAACGAGAGTAAGTGATCATTTCCACCAGCATCGTGAAGGAGGCCAAGGCACTGGTAATGAAGAGTAAGTAGAAGCCACCCTGCGTGTGGTTGAGGCTGAGGGGTATCTCTTTACTTTCCTGTAATGGAAACTAAATATTAGTGTTCGTACTAAGTAAATAAGCAACATATGGCGAAAGAATTTTGTACACTAGGCTTATGACGAATACAAACTCTACCAGTTTCCTTGTTAAAAATTGCCGAACGCCATTCTCAGAGAGAGAGAGAGAGAGAGAGAGAGAGAGAGAAAGAGAGGGAGAGAAAGCATGTATTATACATTCCTTGCTACGAGCTGGTGACTCTTACGTCTCAGGGATGGCTTAGTCAGCTTACCAGTGAGTTATTTTCTACTTCCCGTTATCCTTTTCAAGCTACATACAGAGGACTCTCATTCTGGTTCGCGACTATCTGGTGAGTCGTAAGGTGGGCTCAGTTTGGTCGGAATATTTAAAAAGTGCAATATAAAAGTTGTGAGTTACCTTCAGAAAATGCTCTGTGATAATGAGAATCACGTAACTTCAGTCTTGCAACAACATGATAGTAAGTCTCCTAAATCTGCTGACCAGGCTTAACCTTTTTGCGAGATGTGTTCATGATTACCGATGATTACCGTTCAAATCACTGAAACAATACATCAGGTAGAGAGCTGCCCAGAATATCCCAACAGTATTTTCAGATTCTTGTTACTCGAAAATTCATATCATAATCTTATGGAGTCATACAAAACTTGCTGTGTGTGTGTGTGTGTGTGTGTGTGTGTGTGTGTGTGTGTGTGTGTGTGTGTGTGTGTGTGTGTGTGTGTGTTCTTACCTAACTGTATCTTAACAGGGATGAGTCAAGCTCGTATTGTCCCGTGTATTAAATCACTTTTATAATACATATCCTTAAATTTATTTTTTGTTTCTGGCACACACTATTTCATTCGGTACTGGATTCCACTGACCAATTGCCCTATTTAGGAAACTGAATTTCCTTACGTCTTTATCACCACCCTTTTCATGCATTTTTTTTTTCCGTGTCCTCTAGCTGATGGGTCCCCATAGGTTATACACTCATTTCTTTCTATTTTCTCTTTCCCTGAGACACATTTATATATCATAATCATGTCTCCTCTTTTCCTTCTCTCCTGTAGTGTTGGTAGATTCAGTTTTTCAAGTCTTTTTTCGTAGTTTAGATCCCTTTAGCTTGGTACCCACCTTGTTGCTGCCCTATCAACTTTTTCAATCTTATCTATGTGTTTCTTGAGACAAGGATTCCAGACTACTGATGCATACTCCAGGGTTGGTCTGATGTTCTCATATTAGTAAGTAGTGTATACGTGTTCCGTACCTTCTCACCAATGTGGTCAGCCGGAGATAGTCTGTTACTGATAATTACTCATAGGTCCTTCTCTCCTTCTGATATGTGTAGAATATTACTTCCTAACTAATAATCCAAATCTGGTCTTTTTCCACTATTAACAATCTTTAATTACATGACACTTGTCCAAAATGACTTCCATTTGCCGTTTATTGCTCCACTGATGAAGTTTATTTAATTCTTCTTGTAGCTGTTTACAAGACTCTGTGAAGGTAATTCTCTTTCATATTATTGCATCATTAGCAAACATATTTAGATAGCTGTCATTTCCAGTATTACTATCTGTGTTATTTATATACACTAAACGCAATTGGTGCCAGCACTGAGCCATGTGGAACTCCAATAGTCACTTCTCTCCATGATGAGTACTCCTTAGTACTGTTCTCATTTCCCTTTTTCTGAGAAAATCTTCCATCCAACAGTACAGGATACCTTGGATTCCTCCTTGATGGTACAGTTTCCATAGAAGTCTTTAGTGTGGTACTCTGTCCAATGCTTTCATGAAAACTAGATAGATACTGTCCACCCATGTTTCTCCTTTCTGTAATGTTTCTGCAGCTTCATCATAGTAGCTTAATAGATTAGTAACACATGATTTTCCCTTTCTAATACCAAACTGCCTTTCTGTTATCATATTGTCTTGTTCTAGATGGTTTACCGAAACTTTTCTTATCAGCTTTTCTAGTATCTTACTACCAACACTGGTTAGTGATACTGGTCGGTAGTTGAGTGGATTTTGTCTATTACCTTTCTTGAATAGGGGAACAATGTGTACTTTCTTCCAAATATCAGGTAGTTTACCTTGACCTAAGGATTCCTTGAATATTAAATAAATAGGTCTACTTAACTCTTTTGCACATTCATGTAACACCCAACATGAAATTTCGACATGACCATTTGCTTTTCCTTTGTCTGATTTACTTAACACTCCCTGTACTTCTTTTTCTGATATTTGTATATCTGGTAATATGTGTGGGCATGCATATTCCATATCATCCCTCGCAAAATTATATTGTGTGTGTGTGTGTGTGTGTGTGTGTGTGTGTGTGTGTGTGTGTGTGTGTGTGTGTGTGTGTGTACTTACCTAATTGTACTTACCTAATTCTATCTTTACAGGAATGAGTCAAGCCCGTACTGTCCCGTGTCTTAAACCATATTTATCGTACATATCCTTAAATTTGTGAATTGTTTTGGCACACACTATTTCATTCGGTAGTGCATTCCATTGATCAATTGCTCTGTTTGGGAAACTGAATTTCCTTACGTCTTTATCACCTCTATTCTTATGCAGTTTTTTGCAGTGTCCTCTTGCTGATGCTTCTCCATATGTTAAGTAATCATTTATGTCTATTTTCTCCTTCCCTGATATGCACTTATATAGCATTATCATGTCACCTCTTTTCCTTCTCTCCTGTAGTGTTGGTAGATTCAGTTTATTTAGTCTTTCTTCGTAGCTTAGGTCCCTTAAGCTTGGTATCCAACTTGTAGCGGCCCTTTGAACTTTTTCAATCTTGTCTATGTGCTTTTTGAGATGAGGACTCCAGACTACTGATGCATATTCCAGGGTTGGTCTAATGAATAATGTTATTATCCTCCTTAGCATGTCTTCATTTATGTATGTGAATGCTATTCGCATATTTGCAAGCAGTGTATACATGTTCCGTACCTTCTCGCTGATGTGGTCAGCCGGAGATTGTCTGTTATTGATAATCACACCTAGGTCTTTCTCTCTTTCTGAAGTGTATAGGGTTTTATTTCCTAACTTATAATCCCAATCAGGTCTTTTTCCACTTTTACCAAACTTGATTACATGACACTTGTCCACATTGAATCCCATTTGCCATGTACTACTCCATTCATTAAGTTTATTTAATTCTTCTTGTAGCTCTTTACAAGAGTCTGTGTTAGTAATTCTCCTTTGTATTTTTGCATCATCTGCAATCATATTCAGATAGCTCTCATTTCCAGTGTTACTGTTTATATCATTTATATACACTAAAAACATGATTGGTGCCAGCACTGAACCCTGTGGTCCTCCACTAGTCACATATTTCCATGATGAGTGGTTTCCTCTTAGTACTGTTCTCATTTCTCTTTTTATGAGAAAGTCTTGCATCCAACAAAACAGTTTGCCTCGAATTCCTCCTTGATGGTACAGTTTCCATAAAAGTCTTTGGTGTGGTACTGTGTCAAAAGCTTTCTTGAAATCTAAATAGATACTGTCCACCCATCCTTCCCTTTCCTGTATTGTGTTTGTTACTCTGTCATAGTAGCTCAACTGATTAGTAACACATGATTTTCCTTTTCTGAAACCAAACTGTCTTTCTGTTATCATACTGTGTTCTTCTAGATGATTTACCCAAGCTTTTCTTATAAGCTTTTTTAATACCTTGCTTACAACACTGGTCAGGATACTGGTCGGTGTGTGTGTGTGTGTGTGTGTGTGTGTGTGTGTGTGTGTGTGTGTGTGTGTGTAAAATTTTTGTTACTAATTTTCGGAAGTAAGTGAGAATCTAAATTTTCAATTAACATGTCCATGCTTTTCATCTTAAACCTAACACTAATACTCTTCCAGTGAGTTTACCTATATATCTATCTATCTATAGCACGACGCCCTAATCCCGCAAAAGGTGGCCGCAGACAAAACGCCTCCAAGTCGCTCTGTCACCCATCATTTGACTACCCTCCCCCCACATATTTAGTCCTTTTTTTTTTTTTACTTGTAAAAAGAACAAAATAAATTGTGTTGTAAAGCTCACTGTGTTTTCCAGATCGGATGCCCATTTTGAATAAAAAGAGAAATATTTTAATATACACACAGGAATTGAAGTGCGATTATATTCTGTTGATTATGAGTTCTAGTTACGCACGTGGTGTACTTACGCGGAGTGAGTTTTAAATGTAATATTATTTCAAAATACAAGTGCTTACAGAATCTGGATACTTTTGGATGAGACTGCATCTGCTGAATGCCTGTTGCATTTTGGCAGAGGAGTACAAAATACACGTTTGTGTGTGTGTGTGTGTGTGTGTGTGTGTGTGTGTGTGTGTGTGTGTGTGTGTGTGTGTGTTTGTGTGTGTGTGTCATGCATTATTCTAAACGGATGCTAGATAAAGTTTCCTTATGGTGACAGCCATACTACTGTCTGAAATCATGTTGTTGAATCGTCTTATTTGTATGATTTTGGTGGCTCTGTAAACACTACAGAGAACATGCATTTTTTTTTTAAATAACAGAACAGAGTAAGGAAAAATGGATAAAGAAAAATAATCCAAACACCAGATTACTGGAGTCCTTCATTCATGACATATCTGTAACAGTAGTACTTGAACTGCTGTAAGTTGAAGTTTGGGGTGAAACAGTTCAGGGAAAGCGAGTTCCAGAGAGATGCAGTTCGTGGAATAAAAGAATTCTGATAGGCAGAAATTCTGCAGTATGGCTGTGTGATATTCCAGTCATGAGCGCTACCAGATGCCCGTGCAACACGAGGGAAGGCATGGGGAGATGGCACAATGAATGCAGCTTCGTCTGAGCCTTTCCCATAAAAGTATCTGTAAAATAATGCAAGGGAGGCAACATTCCTTCTTACTTGTAGGGGAGGTAGTTTATTTGTAATAGCAGAGTTATTAAAACTTCAGACAGCTTTGTTCTGTATTTTGTCTAGTTGTTTTAGTGCAACCTTTCCACATCCATTCCACAAGAGTATGCAATATCCTAGTTGAGACTGCACATGCCTCTTGTATATTATAGCAAACTGCTCGTCAGTGAAGAAGTTACGGGCTCTGTACAATAATGCAAGTTTCTTTGAGGCGGTTTCAGCAAGTGATCAGACATGAGAGGTCCAGCTGAAGGCATTGTTAAGTGAAACAAAGAAAATTTCAATACTTTTGGAGATGGGAATATTAGTAACATTGAAGGTAATACACGAACCTAGCAATATCTGTTTGTTAGTCAATTGTTTATATTTGGTTTTACTAGCATTAAAAGAGACAAGGTTATTTTGTTCCTATTCAGCGATCGTAGATAAGTCTTGATTTATGGAGATAGCTGAACTGAGTTGAGAGTTAGAGATATTAAACTTTGTGAATAGGTGTTTGAGTGTGAATGAACTGTGAAGTGTTGTGTCATCTGCAGATGAATGGATGGGATTGTGGATGACAGATAAGAGATCATTAATATGAACTTGGAATAGGGTTGGTGCCAGAACTGATCCCTGCAGCATGCCGGTGTTAAGTGGGTGGAAACTGGAATATACATCATCTACTTTTACTCTTATTTTCTTGGCATTAAGATATAAGGAAATCAAAGGAACAAAAGACTTTAGACCATAGCAAGGGAGCTTGGACACCAGGGAAAGGTGCCAAACTCCGTCGAAAGCTTTAGAAATATCAAGGGCTACTGCATGGGTTTCTCCATGTAGGTCAATTGATTGATGGATGATATGAGTTAGGAGATTGAGTATGTCAATGGTGAATCTTTCGTGGCAAAAACCATATTGTCTATCACTAATTAAGTTGTTGGATTCAAGATGTTTAACTGTGCGTATTAATTAAAGTTTCAAATACCATGCCAAGAGAAGTGACAGCTATTGGCCTGTAATCAGAGGAACTTCCTTTCTTCGGAATTGGGTGGAAATTGGCTTCTTTCCATGAATTTGGGAATGAAGAAGTACGTATGCATAGTCTGAATAATTTGGCTCGAACAGAGGCAAGTTCAGGGGAACACTTTTTCTAAACAATTGGCGGAATTCCATCTTGGCCTGGAGCTTTGTTGGAAGGTAAATTGTCTAGGATGGATTTTACATATCTTGTCTGTATTTTAAGTGGGACAATTTCGGGAGAGTCAAGTTCTAGTACTGGGACATTCTGGCTGGGATCCTCTATGGTGGAATTTCTGGCAAATGTACTGGCAAAAATATCTGCTTTCCCACGCGGGATCTTTGTAATGTTGCCATCTGAAGATTTTAGTGGCGGAATGAAGATGACTTGTTAAAGTTATTATTGAAAGAGTTAAGAGTTGACCAGAATATTCTATTGTCTTTAGGGCTGTTAAGTGTTTTGATACTTGCTCTTGAAGAAAGTTTGATTTAGCTAGATTTATCACAGCTTTTGCATGATTTCTAGCAATTTTATATTTGAGAGAGTGATTCAGATGTGTTTTATTTTATGTAAGAGTTATATGCTAATGACTTTTGGGCTGTTGCTCTGGCACAGTTGCCATCAAACCATTTTGGAGAGTTCGATCTTTTAGTGAACTGTTGACCTGGTATAAATAAATCCATACCATCTAGTATTAAGTCGCAGAGGTGGGACTGGGTACAATTGGGATCACTAGAGAAGAAAGACTGCCATGGAATGTCAGGAAGATAATTTCTAAATCCATTCCAGTCTGCCTTATCAAAGTGCCATTGGGTCACCCTGACAGGTTCAGAATGAGGAGGTGTGAGGGGGTTAACTAATGAGGCTTTGATGAGGTTGTGGTAGGAGGATCCATGTGGTGACAGTAGCTCTATCCTGTATTGATCTGGATTATTCGTCAAGAATAAATCGAAGAGATAGGCATTATGGTTTGTTTATAGCAGAGGTACTCATACTTTTCCTGGTCATTCCTCACTTTTCTCCGGAATCCCATTGAGTCTCTCCCCACAATAATGAAAAAGAGGTATCTCCCTTTTGGGAATTTTTAATGCCTCTATTCCAGAGTTATTTCCGGCCACTTAGCGGTTCTTCCTATCATTAATGGCAAGAAATCCAGCGGCGGTATGAGGGGGATTTTTACAAAGTTTAGGGAGAATAACATTTTTAATACTTTTTATAGCACGATGAATTTATTTGATGACCAATATTTTGATCTTACTAAAAAAATAAGTCAAATTAAATACAAAAAGCACTTGACAATTTATAACCGACAACACATCGAAAACGCTACTTTTTACGCAAGAGAGAAGGAATCATAGGTTAGAAGTCCACAAGATTGTTGTTCTTAGAAAAATAGAATGAAATTCATAAGATCCGTTCACACTGAGATGCTTGGTCACATTGCCTTTAGAAGACTGAAGGTCATAGGCAGAGGGAAATACAGGCAGAGGAAGACAATTCCATAGTTGGCCTGTTTCTTACATTAAGGACCGGGGATATTGGTGAACTCTTGCAGTAGAGCTGGACAGGAAATGGGTGAGAGTTTGCTGCTAGACAAATGCATTGCATCCACTGTAATGGAGGGGGGATGGGGAATGCAAGCAGATAGTTCATTAGAGCAGTGACATTTAAGTAGCAATAGAAAAGAGTTTAAGATGCAACGGTGAAGTGAAGAGACAGATGTTGAAGGGAGTCGGTAGAGGAGTTCAGGGGGCGAAAAGCCTTTCACTTCACCCTGTTGAGAAGAGGTGTATGTTTGGAGCATCTCACCCCTACACACACATGAGAATTGTACTCTAAGCAAAACCTCTGAGTCAACAGCTTTGTGGGAGTAAAGAAGGCACGGCGTCATCTTAGCACACCTATTCTCTTGAAAGTAGATTTTGCAAGATAGGTAATATGACCTTTCTGTGATAAATTCCGAGAGAATATAACCTCAAGTTTCAGTCTGTCATCCCCTGGAATGTTCTTTCCAGGGGTAATTCCTCCCATCTGAGAACTGCTGGTCTATAGGATTAGGATAGTTACCTCAAAATTTAATGCTCTCGTATGCTGAGCATTCTGTCTGGAAATCGCTCTGTTCTCCCTGACCCTGCCTGCGATGATATGCTTGAGCCACAGCTGCATGATCCCAGCATCCTCCAGGCGATGAATAAGTTGCATAAAACGATGGTAATACGGTGACCCTTTCCTGAGGATTAATGTATGGAATGAACCTATCCTTTGTGTAAAAAACACTGGCATAGTTATAGTCATCAGCTGTATAAGCATGATATTAATTATTACGGAAATCATATAATCATCATCGCCCTCGGTGTCTAAATCATCGTCTGTCATCATCACTAAGAGTGTGATCAGTCATTAGCACCGTATTTACACAATCAGATTCGATTATGCACCTTTTATTTTCATTTGGCTAATAGATGGTTGTATATTTTTTTAGCTAGTTGAAGACATTCCGAATTAGAAAGGGTTAGATATACGCTTTACTAAACCCTTCACACCTATAGCTCTGTCACAAGTAAAAAAAAAAAAATAACAGGTAGCTGCAACGATATAGTGAACAAGCAGGAACACTTAGAGTGCAATATTCGCATCCGCAGTTGTTCCAATGGCCGAACATTTGATTTTACTTTGTGACATTGACCTTCGACCCATTTCCCTAAAATTCCGATTGCTCCAGTTGTGCTTCACCTTCAGTCCTTCCACCAAATTTCACCTAAATTGTATCAATCTTGTGAGTTGATCTTGTCCTGTGACTCTGGTCATTGTTATGTTGCCCTCAAATTTAAATTTCTTCATCCTTCTCTGACCCTGAGACCTATGATCCTGTAAGGTCGGAACACAGTCAAAGCTATTTTAGTTATAGGACCGAACATATAACCTTGTCCTGTGATCCTGACCTTTTCTGATTGTTCTCAAAATAAAGTTCCTTCATAATTGCTCCACCCAGAACCTACCAGCCAAAATTTTGTGTACATTTTATCGAAACTGAGTCAGATGACATGCATGCTACCGTGACTGTTGACATTTCCCTGTGACCTTGACATTTGATTGTTTTCAATATAGAATTCCTTTTATTTTTTGTAGCATTACCATAAATCTTTCCAAATCTAAATCAGATAAAAGCTGTTAAGTTGACCTTGCCATGTGACCCCTGACCTTTTCTTACCGAGTTTTGTCCCAGTCAAACTAAACCTGTTCATTTTGTTCACATGGCTTAAAATATGGCCTTGAAATGTGACCTTGACCTTTGGCTGACTGTTTTCAAATACACCTGGTTGTTCTGCCATACCTTTAATCATTCCAAGAAGTTAGCCTAAATCAGATTATAACTGGCTATGTTGATCTTGCTAGGTCATTCCATCATGTTTGATTAACATCGGATAAAAGTCTGTCTGTCTGTCTGTCCGTCTTTCTTTCTTTCTGTCTGTCTGTCTGTCTGTCTGTTTCTCTCTTTCTCTCTCTCTCTGATACACACACACACACACACACACACACACACACACACACACACACACACACACACACACACGCACGCACGCACGCACGCACGCACGCACACACACACACACACACACACACACACACACACACACACACACACACACACACACACACACACGCACGCACGCACGCACACACACACACGCACACACACATACACACACACACACACACACACACACACACACACACACGCACGCACGCACTCACGCACGCACACGCACACACACACACACACACACACACACACACACACACACACACACACACACACACACACACACACACACACACACACACACACACACACACACACACACACACACACACACACACACACACACCGTCCAATAAATTGGATTGCTTTATGAGCACGAACAACTTCCTTCTTCGGATGGAAGCAGTTAGTCTTCATTATGCTACATACAGCACAAGATTTTCAGCTTTCTTAGGTTAGTAATCATCATCAATAATAGTCTGTGATTACAACTGTGGTAATAATTACCAAAGCACTATCATCCTGATAGCCAGCATTTAATGACGTGGGTATAATCAAGAAGTACGATCAAGTAAGTCGCTTACCTCAGTCCCCATCCAAAGGTTGCCATGAAAGAGATGGGCTTCTTGCCAATGTGGTAGGGTGTGCGACCACGTTCATCAGTGTACAGGGACTCGATGATTATAGTGATATAATTCTCCAAGGTAACTAGTGTGTAGCCTCCTCTAGACACCTTCTCTATGGCGTCTTCGAGGTTGGTATACTGAGAATAAGAGACATAGTTTCAAAATGGGGGGGGGGATGTACCCTTATACTGAAACTGCGTGTACTAAAGATACAAATGTTTCGGTCTGGAAAAAGATAGTTCAGACAGGAAGCATGATGACATAATGCATGGGAAACGGAGAAATAACAAAAGGGTGCATTATGTGGTATGGTATGCATACCTTCCTTTCTTAGTTGCTTTTCACGACAACAATTTTAGTCATATTCCAAGACTGTGCTTATGTGGTAGGCGTCAGCAACAATGTTGGGCTTGATGTGTACTGAGTCAGCCCATCATAGTGAACCATTAATCATCAGACTGTTGGACTTCCCTTGTCCACACACCTGGCTTTTCTTCAGCCCTGACTTCGACTTCCCTCGAGCCATGGGGATAAAGAAATGAGGGATCGCGATATTATAAAGAAACTTTGAAAAACTGAATCGGTTTCACTCTTCTTGTACCGTTTAGTTACTCATTCCACCTAGATAAAGCCAGACTTTTCGAAATAACTGAGGGAGACCATCGTTAAGTAGACGGATATTAATTTTCACTGTCCATCACCAGACTCAACTCACAATAGTTAAATCGTTATGTTAAGGTGAGGTAAAGTATTGGTGTATGATTGATTACTTCAGACAACATCGGTGCGAGTTTGTGTTGGAGACCATCTAGGTAGCTGCTTGCAGATCTGTATGGGTGGAACGGTCTCTGTTAAATAGTACTGTGATCTAAAACGCCAGTTTTAGTTCTTTGTATGGCGAAACTTTCTTAAGCAGTGAAGCAAGTTCAATCATTAGTGTTTAGAACAGGTGAGCGATTATCACCAGGGCAGTGGTGTATGGTGAGATAGGACTTTCATGCTTGATCGCGGGGAGTCCAGACGTGTTTTCATGTGCTCTCTTCTCCAGTTTTAAGGGCTGACCCAACGGCGATAGCATTTTTTCACCCTTTTGGTGACAGTCAATCGAAAAAGCTTTGTAAGCAAAATATAACATAGGAGAATACATTGTTCTCGTTGTTTTATTTCCCCTCCAAACGAAGCCGAACTTTGAAAACCTGGTACTTGTATACATATATATATATATATATATATATATATATATATATATATATATATATATATATATATCAGGGCTACCTTTACCGTGCATGTTTGGCAGTGCAATTGCCAAGAAATGGGAGAAATGGCGTTCCCCCGAGCTAGACCCTGTATTGGATCATATAGCCCTGTTAGGTTACAGGAGCGTGCTACCACTCCCGGCACGGCAGTCCTGGGCGAGACTCAAGCTCACATTCCCTCGATTACGAGCTTGATGCTCTACCACTGAGCCACCATGCCTCCACAAGTGCCAAGAGATACTAATGAAGGTGTGGGACCATCTGCACAACCAGGACAGCTAAATCATGCCAAGTTGCTTACGAAAGCTAATCACACACTACGACTTTACATGTCAAAGGAGCAACCATCACCAACCCTAAAACGTCTCGTTTCATTCACTGTGAACTACTGTGCTCCTGTGTGGTTCAAGGTGAAAGCCAACAGCTAGTGTCATGATGGAGCCAAAATTTTCTTCTTCATGGTGGAGCTCCTTCAAAAGCTGCAGTTGCAGGATCAGGCGATCATTCACCCTGTGCTTGCCAATAACAGCTACTTCTGTACCTAGAGAACATCCTGTTGTTGGCTGTTGCTGATGAAGATGTTGCCGTACGCTCGATGGCGGGCAAGTTGATGAAACAAACACAGATGAATGAGATTGATGACCAAGCCTCAGTTAGAATATTTGAAAAATCGGCACTGATCTTAAACTTGGATGCCAAGAAGTACACTGAGCTGGTGGGGTTTTCTTCTGCCACAGTCCCTCCATTGCTGAAGAACAGACTTGGCCAAATGGACGAAAGTCAACCCATCTTACTGGACGTGTATTCTTGCCATTCCCAAGGACTGGAAAGCTGCGTCAAGGACGTCACATCCACCACAAGTAAAGTATTTGGGCATGAATCACGTCATGGTATGTTCATCCAATGTAAGCGATCTCGCAGCTTGTTCCTGAAGCGTGAAAGTAAACTAGACTTTTGATTTGTTCAACTGTTCATGCCATTTCTACTGTTCTTTTTCTTTTTCATGAAATAATGACTTTCATATGATTTGAATACATTAATTTGAACTGTTACTTTTATTTTTAAAACTGAAATTTAACACAGAAACTCCATTTTAGTTCATCCGAGAAAATAACATCTGCTTTTATATTTCTTTTGAGAAATAACTCAATTTTTAGATCCAAGTTGCTGGAATGGGCACGTATATATCGAATCATTGTTTTTTGTAGAGTTACTGTCATTGTAAAGGAGCACCATTCTGACTATGTTTCAACCTGGCAACCCTAAGTTAGTTCCCTTTCGACCCGCCCTAATATATACCGGTATATATATATATATATATATATATATATATATATATATATATATATATATATATATATATATATATATATATATATGTACCATCAGGTCCATTAAACAACTCAAAGACCGAGGCCTTGGTGCCGCCTCGCCGTTGCAGGTCTAAAAGGTGTGACAGCATTACATCAGGTGGGGTTCCCCTTAAGATTCCCACACCCCGACCGGTTGCAGTTGGAATGACTGTGAATTTAAGTTAATGTGGCCATGACAGACAGACAGACAGACAGACAGGAAGAGAGAGACAGAAAAAGAGACTCAATAACAACAGCTTATATTCCGCCTTACGGTCATTAAGTCAGATAACCACTATGTTGGTATGATGTAAGAAGAGCAGATACTGCTACCTTCACCTCCCTGCGTCAAAGAGGGATGGGGGGCAGAATAGGATCTGGATGCTGAGAGGGGCAATGGGAGGGCGGGAGGGAGGGGGGTGGAAGATGGAAGTGAGATTCCAGCAATGAATGACTTCACAGGAAAGGAGAGAGAAAGGAAGGATTATATTTTAGCCAGTAACCACATTTGCGTATGTCATATAGATAGATAATGCCATTGTATATTTTATGGAAACCTGTTTTGTTGTTGTTGTTTTAAAGCATTAATGAAGAGTGTGCTGCACCATCTGACAATGTAAGACGGGAGTATTTTAACGATGAGTGAGCACATACTGGATCAGTCTCTCATACAAAAATCTCTTAATATCACATTGATCATCATTTCAGTTGAAGTTTATCTATAAGCGAAATGAGCTTTGACATTAATGGAAAACACCTGTCCATATGGTTACTTATACTATAGTCTTCTAAATATATGCAACGTATATACGTGCCAGTTTTAACCAGTAATTGGTAACCCATTCATTATCCTCTTTAACACAAGAAACGCGTGAGTACGTCACGGGTTGCAGGCCAGTCAAATGCCACACCCAAGATACACTTCTAATGTACTAGTACAACAGCAGCAGCTATTATTCATGTGGTATCAAACTTCTTTCAGGAAAATCAACTCTCCTGGGACTCGCTGGTAGGGGTGTGTACTGATGGAGCTCCAGCCATGCTTGGTCTGCAGTCTGGATTCATAACAAGGGTGAAAGAAAGAAGTCCATCTGTTGTTGGTACACACTGCATACTTCATCGTGAAGCCTTAGCATCCAGAAATCTTGCTGCTGAAATGAGGGATGTCCTGAAAGTGGCTATCAAGGTAGTCAACTTTAACAAAACTGGAGCCTTAAACAGTCGTCTCTTCAAACTCCTGTGTGAGATTATGGAATCTGAACATCAAGCCTTGCTTTTTCACACAAACGCACGATGGCTTTCAAAGGGAAACATGGTTGGACGGCTTTATGAACTACGAGAAGTAGCAACATTTCTAGAATCGCAGCAGAAGGCTGATCTCCATGACAAATTCCAGTCTGAACGCTTTCTGCTGTCTCTAGCTTACCTGGTGGGCATCTTCGAAGCGCTGAATACAATCACCCTTAAACTACAAGGGAAAAACATCAACATCATCATGCACCACGACACCATTCGAGCCTTCATGGCCAAACTCGACCTCTGGAAATGTCGAATTCAGGATGGAAATAAAGCCAGTTGTAGTAACTTGGATTCTGCTCTCATTGACAGGTACCTTGATTCTGAGTTAAAGAAATAAATAATCACTCATCAGATTGACTTGAAGGCAGAATTCATCAGATACTTCTCAGATATAGATGAGAAGCATGAAGCCTGGAAATTCATCAGGAACCCATTTCAGTGTGAAGTAGCTGATGCTTCGGATGAAGTGCAGGAAGAGTTTCTTGAGTTAAAGTTCAACTCCTCAGCTGAGAAAGACTTCAAAGAACTGGATCTTGAGACGTTCTGGGTCAAGTACCTTCCTGTTTACTCTCTGATCTCACATCAAGCACTTCGGATTCTGACAATGTTTGGATCCACGTATCTTTGTGAAGCTGCATCTTCCATCCTCATTGCCATCAAGACCAAGTACAGAAACCGGATGAACGTTGAAGGGGACTTACGTTGTGCACTCTCTGGCATTCGACCACGCATTCAAGAACTGGTAGCTAAGATGCAGTGTCAAGTATTTCATTAAATTTGTACGAATGTAACTTCATTAATTATGCTAGGTATATTGTTTACACAGAATTCATGCTCAATAAAAAGACTAAACACACCCATTTCTTTTCAGTTTTTAAAATCTGGGAGGGAATGTTATCAAGTTGGTTGAGGATATGAGGGGGACGTGGAGGGAAGGACCAACTCCTAGAGGGGACGTGGTAGTAAAAAGGTTAAGAACCACTGCTGTAGATGGACAGAGAGGAACAGACGAGAGAACTTGGTGGACAATTGAATATCGCCAATTTACTAGGACTAGACGGTGGTGCCGGTGGTCGAGTCGGTAAAGAAGTGGTCTCAGGTTCCATAGGACGCAAGTTCGATTCCCGGCTGCGGCAAGGAACAGAATACGAGTACAAAATTTCGTTAAATAACAAACTTTCCTGATCTACCATAAGACCTGCAGGCATGCCGTAAGAACACCCTCACAAATACTAATACACCAGTCCTGTATAAGACAGCCCTAGAATGGACGATGGGTGTTAGCGCCGAACTGGTGACATGTGGAGGTGCATGGTTTACAGGATGTCAAAGAACTGAATGTTTCATAGCAACAGTGACAATCTGCCGAGTTGATATTCTCTGATTTCATCCAATATCAAAGAAATAAAAGGAAATTCAGCTAATAAATATAATGCAAATAAACAAAACAAGTTCACTCAATACACATGCCACTAACACACAGTATACTCATTCTCACAACAATGATGTCATTCAATATTACTAGTGCACAATAGTCCAAGTATGCAACTCAGTACAACAACCACATTCACATAACAGTTCACTCTAGAGTTGTCCGATTTTGCAGTTGAGTAGTTGATCAATGGAAATCAGTTCATGCCAACATAGTAAATAACACAGCTATCCTTCGGACAAATGGTAATGCAGACCAGGAAGGAGAATGTTTGATAGCTAGGTTCCACCGGCTTATCAATATGGTCCCTTCAGCAGAAAGCGTCAACCCAGCATGACTGAACCTCTGTCTATCTATCTATTGCCAGTCGCCTTAATCCCATACGGGGTGGCGAAAAACAAATCGCCTCCATGTAGCCCTGTCACCTGCCATTTCACTGCCCTGCTCCCAACTCACACACTCCTCTCTCATATACCGTACCTCTCCACTCCATCCCTCCATTTCATCTGGCCTCCCCCTCCCTCTCTCCCTCTCCACCTCACTCACATACACTCTCCTCGTCAGACTCTAACTCTCCATTCTCTCCACATGGCCAAACCACCTCAGTGTGGTTCTCCTAACACCTCTTATCACATCCACATCCACACCACAACGCTCCTTCACATCCTCATTTGTCAGTCTATCTCTCCATGTGACTCCACATACTCCACTTAAATTCATTTCCACTGCTCTCACTCTTGACTTGTGTCCCTCCAACAAGGTCCAAGCTTCGCTTCCATACGTTAGAGTTGGTCTCACAATACCGTCATGTTGTAACTTTTTCACTTCCAGGCTCACTTCACTGTTTCTTCTCATTGCTTTCAAGGGACCAGCAACCTTTCTTCCTTGTTGTACCCTCTCAAGCACTTCACCCTCCAAACTTCCATCCTTACTCATTACACTACCCAAGTACTTAACCGTACTCACATTTTCCATTTCCCCCTCATCCATCCTCACTGTACATTCACTGACTTCACTTCTCTCGAAAACCACAGGTTTACTATTCCCTACATTCACCTTTAGATTCCGTTCCTTACACACTCTCCGAAACTCATCCACCAAGCCTTGCAGCTCCCCTTCATCTTCACTTAACAACACAGTATCATCTGCAAACAACAGTACAGGGAGTTTCCAAACACAGCTCTCTCTCATTAGGGTCACTCCAACATCTGAACCACTTTACTCTAAAATCCTGTAGAGACACCAGTCCCGGACCAGGTACAGTACAGTTACATACAGTATGATCCAGCATCTTAATCAGGAACCCTGATTATGCTGCTAGGATTTTACAGTGAACTTTGGGCGTCGTTAACGTTCCCAAACGCATGGCACTTTCTGCAAGTCGTTTTATGAATCCTACTTTATTTCTTCCTCTTGTGTTGACTTTTTGTCTATGTAAGGTCGTGGAAAGAATGGTTAATAATAGGCCTCTTTTTGTTTTAGAGACTGAATTCGTTAAATGGTAGACAATGTGGCTTTCATAAAATCAGTTCACTGTATCATTTAATGAATTTGGAGGATTGTGTATTGTAAGCATCTGTCAATAAAGAATCCATACAGAGGCGTTCTTGGAGATCCATAAAGTCTGTGACATGACGTGGTGACACTATATACTAATGAAGCTCTACAGTTTTTATTTAAAAATTTATTTGCCCATTCTTCTTTCCAGATTATTGAGAGATAGAACGTTCTCTAGGAATCTGCCCCATTACATAATAGCAGATGTTTTTACCCATTAAAACGTAGTGCCTAAAGGCAACATGCTTAGCCCTACTTCGTTTAATATTAAGATTGATGATATTCTGTCATGAGCTTCCATCCCGAGGAATCTTAAATACTTACACCATGCTGACAGTTGTACAATGTGACACTCCTCCTGTAATGCGCAATTTTTAGCTGGGCAGATTCAAGCAGTCCTTGATTTCCTCCACCAGTGGGCCTTGCAGGGGGGACTTAAGTTTTCTGTTCTTAAGTGTGCTGCTCTTGTTTTGTCACCCGTAACGTCCCTGTCTTGCATTTGACTTTGGATAATCAGCCAGTACCTTTTCAGAATTCTGTACAACTTCTGGGCAAACATGTTGATTGATGATTAAACTTTAAACTTCGTTTTAATGATTTTCATCTTCGTTGTGACAAACCATTAAATGCCCTTAAGTACTAGCAATTACTACTTGGGAAGCAGGCATAAAAATTATTAAGGGTGTATAAGTCCCTATTTTAATTTAAGCTGGACTATGGCTCTCAGGTGCATGGGTTAGCACCTGATGCCATACTGAGGAGGATGTGAAACAGAATAAATGTTTGCATATGTTTCTGGGAACCTTAAGGTGTACAGGTGTAGCTCATAATGGAAGTGGAGGTGAGGTGAATGCACAGGCACAGACACAAGTATCTTCCCACAGTGTGACGAATACATAGCGCAAAAATCGAAGCATTTGCAACACGCACTGTTATATCGCCAGTTGTATTATTTCTTCAGATGGAAGTGGGAAAACAATTTTTTCTTTGACTGCACCTCTCCTTAATATTCGTCAGGACCATCTTCTTTTCTCAAACAGCATATGAACTGTTCCAAATAGTGATATACGCAATGCAGCCTCTACCCCCCCGACATCAACACCTCCATCTCATGCGGGGTGTTCGTCTGCCACTTGCCACTCACCTCTGTTTACTCACTCAGAAGCTTGGTGTGTAAAATGAATGACTGTGGTTAGTTGTTTAAAAATATACTGCCTTGGAAGCCACCCAACTTCAGTGTTGATTTTTAATGGCTCCCAGCATCGAAGACCAAGGCTCCGGGGTTGGAGATCCATTACTTGATTGATAACATCATCAGGCGTCATCTGGGATCCCACCAATTTTGCACCGATGGCTTCAACTCGAGTGAATGCGTGGGTGCTAATTTGTGATTGATTGAATGAATATGTCCTCAAGTTTTAGTTGCCGTCTTATACATCTGTGCTTACCTTTGAACTGTTTGCCACTAGCAAAACCATAGAATACGCTCTAAATTCTCCTTATGACTCATTTGTCATTTAATCAGACTCTACATCAAATATTTGGGGACATACTTCTTGCACTACTGATTCTCATGAGATGCAGGGCCGCATCATTGATAAATTGCATTTATGCAACAAGTCCTTCAGACTGACCTGGGTGACTGATTATTGTCTTATTTAAGACACTCAGCAGGCTGACTTACTTGCAAAGTCAGTTGTGGAACTCGCGGAGACTTGGAACATTCTTCATGATCTGCGGTTGAGTCTCTTCCTCAGAAAGCAATCATTAAATCTTTTGGGACAAGGTCAGTGGAGTAGACTGAACATTCCAATGGGCAAGCCACTCCTTGACAACTGTGATATTGCACATCGTCCCAGTCACCTTGAGGAAAGATTTTTGACATGGTTAAGGATGAGCTGCACGTCCATTGCCAATATATTGCCATATATTGAGAGAAGGTTATTCACTAATTCATACAGAAAAACTATCTATCTATCTATCTATTGCCAGACGCCTCAATCCCGTTCGGGGTGGCCAAAAACAATTCGCCTCCACGTCGCCCTGTCCCCCGCCATTTCACTGCTCTGCTCCCATCTCACACCCCCTCTCTCATATACCTCTCCACCTCATCTCTCCATCTCATCCTCCTCCTCCTCCTCCCTCTCCCCCCCTCTCCACCTCACTCACATACACTCTCTTCGTCAGTCTTTCACCCTCCATCCTCTCCACATGCCCAAACCACCTCAATGTATTCCTCCTAATGCTTCCTATCACATCCACATCCACACCACAACGCTCATTTGTATCCTCATTTGTCAGCCTGTCTCTCCATGTGACTCCACAGGCTTCTCTTAAATAACTTATTTCCACTGCTCTCACTCTTGACTTGTGTCCTTCCAACAACGTCCAAGCTTCACTTCCATACGTTAGAGTTGGTAACACAATACTCTCATGTAGTAACTTTTCACTTCCATGCTCACTTCCCTGTTTCTTATCACTGTTCTCAAGGAACCAGCAACCTTTCTTCCCTGCTGTACCCTTTCAAGCACTTCACCCTCCAAACCTCCATCCTTACTCATCACGCTACCCAAGTACTTAAACGTACTCACATTTTCCAATTCCTCACCATCCAACCTTGCTGCACATTCACTGACTTCACCTCTCTCAAAGACCATCACTTTACTCTTCCCTACATTCACCTTTAGGTTCCGTTTCTTGCACACGCTCCCAAACTCATCCACCAAGCCCTGCAGCTCCCCTTCGTCTTCACGCAACAACACAGTATCATCTGCAAACAACAGTACAGGGAGTTTCCAAACACCACCCTCTCTCACCAGGGCCACTTCAACATCCAGTACCCTACCTTGTACCTCTTTTATTACCCCATCCGTGTACAGATTGAACAACCATGGAGACATGACACATCCCTGCTCAACTCAACCTTCAAAGAGAAAAATTCACTCAGTTCACCATCCACACGCTCTGCAGTCTTAGCACCATCATACATACTCTTCACAGCATTCAGCAACTTCCCATCTACTCCATATATTCTTAATACTTTCCACAATCCTTGTCTATAAACCCTGTCATATGCTTCCTCCAAATCCATGAAAGCCGCATACAACTCCATTCCCTTCTCCAGAAACTTTTCCACTATAGATCTAAGAATGAGTAGCTGATCTACACAACGTCTTCCCTTCCTAAAGCCTCCCTGTTCTTCTCCAACTAATTCCTCTGTTCTTTCTCTAACTCTGTCAATAAGTATCCTACCATACACTTTTCCTATTATACTAAGAAGACAAATGCACCTATGACTACCAAACACTTCTTTTTCCCCTTTTCCTTTGTACAAGGAAATAATTATACTTGACTTCCAATCCTTCGGGACTCTACCTTCCTCCTAGGCCAATCTGCATATCTTCCACATCCTTTCTACTGCTATCTCTCCCTCATGCTTCAGAATTTCACCACACACTCCATCAATTCCTGGGGCTTTCCCCAGTTTAACTTTCTTCATTGCTTCCACAACTTCTGTCCTACTGATTTCTTCCTGTCTTCTCACCTCCTTCGTTTTCCCAGCCATTCCCCAGCCACTTATACTCGCATTACTTCCATCCTCTATGTTCAACAATTCCTTGAAGTGTTCTTCTGCTCACTTTTTTTCCCTTCTCCGCTAGTAATCTACCATATTTATCTTTCACTCCCCTGCTAACTTCACTTCAACCCTGTCTTACTCTCTTCACCTCTTTCCAGAGTATTTTCTTACAGTCCCTCCACTTTACACTCAAATTCCTTCCAAATTCCTCATCCACTCTCTTCTTAATCTCTTACTTATCTTTTCACCTCTCTCTTTCTTTCTACATATAACTCTCTCTTCCGCCTCTCAACTTCTTCCATGCCCCTACTTCTCATCCGTTCATTGTATGTTTTCTTCTTTTGTGCCACAGCCTGTCTCACCTCTTCATTCCACCATGCTGTTTCTTGAACCCCCCTCCGCCTTCTCTTCATCCCACACACCACAACACATGCTGCACATATTTCTTCTGTGAATATCCTGCACCCACCTTCCACGTCCCCCATCTGCTCCAATTCATATTTGCCCAATCGTTCCTCCACTTCTCTTATATTCTGCCTTTTTCTCATCCTCTTGTAACTTTTCCACTCTCCTTGCAAATACTCCTTCTTCCCATCCTTCCCACCTTCTATTTCTCCATCTTATTTGGATCTTGATCCTGGCCACCACTATGTAGTGGTCAGAAAGTCCACTCCCTCAACCTCTATAAGTTCTTGCATCCAATACACATCTTCGCATCTTTTCATCCACACACACAAGATCAATCATTGCCCTACTTTCATTCAGTTCACCATCCACCCTTCTCATCACTCGCCATGTATACCTGTGGATCATTTTATGCCTGAAGAGGGTATTGGCTATCATCAACCCCCTCCCAGCACAAATGTCCACTAACGCACTGCCATTCTCATCTATCTCAGCAGGCACACCCCACTCACCAACTATTACATTCACTTTCACATTCCCTACTTTACCATTCATATCACCGATGAAAAACACGCTCTCATTCCTTCCAAACTTTTTGATACACACTTCCACATTTATCCAGAACTCTTCTCTTACTCTGCTTGCACGATCTTGCGTTGGCGCATACACGCACACAATCGTCCACATTTGTACTCCAACTTTCAATCTTACCCACACAATCCTTGACCCAACTAATCCATACTCTCTTATGTTCTTTTTCCATCTTTTACTCACAACTATACACACTCCTTCTCTTGCCCTCTCATTCTCACCTACTCCTGCACATATACCCCATCCATACTCCCAGTCTCTCACACTCTCACCCCTCCATTTAGTTTCAGTTACTCCACATACATCAACTTTCACACCCTGAAGCACCTGGACAATCTCTCTCTTTTTCACCTCATCATTCGCACCTCTTGCATTCCATATTGCGATTACCATGTCCTTTGTCCGGTCCTTGGTTGTCATCTATTGGTTAGTCTTTGTCCAAGGCTTCTTGTTCGTCTTTTTAGTTAGTTCTTTTCCAGGGAGGGGCACTAACCCTGCGCCAACCCTTTTAGTTGCCTTGTACAACAAGCAGGGAAACTGGGGGAGTATTCTTGAAAAACCCCCCTACCCCCAAGGTAGACAAATCGCCGCCAGATAGAAAGGTCTAAAAATGCAAATAGCTAAACAGAACTAAATAGCTAATGTCTTACAATAATGGGTAAAATACCTCGACCAACAGAACACAAGCGACTGCAAATATGTAATGCCTCTCTACATTACACTCCTCATCACCTGCTGACTCTCAGGCGAGGCACAGGCATTAATATACGGATCAACAATATTTGAAAGAGAACCAAGCAAGTCAAGAGATGTTTCATATACATCAACAATTAAGAAAACTTAAAAAAAAAAAAAAAAAAAACGGATATAAAACATTAACATATGTACAGTACAAAAATTTTGTTACATCGCCCAACTGGACCCCATCAACTGTAAGTAACCAGGACGTCCTTGTATTACACACTTGCAGTTATCAACGGGAGTCTGTAAGGCGAGGCACATGGTTAAGTACTGGGGACATCAGTATAAGAAACAAAATCGTCATAATCAGGAACTATTCGAAATAAATCAATCGTCAACCCTAATTAAATCATACAAAATATACAAATGTTCACTCAGAAAAGGAATAACCAACATCGTATAATGGTTACAGTACTCTGATCAAACCAGTCACCCTCTTGAAAGCCATCAATTTATTAATAATAATGAGATCCCCATCACCCAAGATGGTGGGAAGGGTGAAGGGACGTCTGCTGCGCTGCAGTATTTAAGGGAAGCACGTTCACAAATAAATCGCTGACAGCGCAGGATATTATCCAGTAAATAACACCGCACCACAGATGTCCCAGTACGTTAGGTTAGGTTGGGTTGATTAAAATAAACGGCAAGTTATGTCAGGTAGGTAAGTATAGGCTTAGCGTTCATCTAAATTTACTTAACTTAACCTTACCTAAACTTAACCTAGATTATCTAAGGCTAACCTAAACTCAGTCTAAATTAACCTAGTCTATATTATCCCAACTCAATTTACACTCATTTCACAAAAGTACTAGGTATTTCACGAATTTATTGATTTCACAGTATGTCTGAACACACACACACACACACACACACACACACACACACACACACACACACACACAAGAAATAACACATTATACCAGTATTATATTGTTAAGAAGCGAGATTTGCCAGTTCGGTGGTCGAGAAGTTTCCCAATGTTTACAGTAGCCAGCTCCGGTACGAGTCAGAGTTGCCCGTTAGCCTGCTATTTGTCAGTGTTTTTGTTTTGCAAGTTATGCATTAATTTTTGTGCTCTTTATCTCAATAATGTTTTATTTATGTGACTGTTTTGTTAAATTATGTAATACAATTTAAGTTTGTATTCTAAATAATTTAGAATGTTGTGCAGTGTGGGAGAGCTCTGGCACGTTTTGATGTCTCCTAGCTGTTAACTGTTTTAACTGTTGCCCTGTCGAGTGTGCTGGAATTTTCTAGAACAATGCAAGTTTACATAAGGATGGGGAGGAGACTAGAGCAAAGTCATTCAGTTTTCAGTTTAGAGTGTGGTGCAATGTCAGTGATGTGTGTATATTTTTGGTACTTGTGAAAACAGAGGCAAACAGTGAAATGTTATTGGTACTTGTGAAAAAAACAGTGAAGTGCTCTTAAGCATTAAGTATGATTGCAGTTAGAAAAGTTTCTATAGCTCCAGTGTTTGTGAGAATAGTGAAGTAAAGTTGGAAAGCATTCAGTGTAATTATTTGGAAAATAAAGACAGTGAACTTAGGAAGCCAGTGTTTATTTACGATGCCTGAGCTGACCTGTGTACTGTACATCTCAAGGCTGACCGTAAGAAGAACAACTCAATGGGCAACGTCTTTCCTGTACTGTTCTACTGCTGTTGGAGCCTGTGGCAGTGTGTGGTGGGGACGTAACACTGGTATCTGGAGTGTGGATAATTTACGTGCTCCAGTGAGTCTAATCTTTGGCATTGAGCAAGGTGGTGTGCAGACAAGATCCCGAGCTGGGCAGGAGGAGGAGATGACCCTGGCTACAATAATGAAGCTATTTCATGCTTCAAAGCAAGAAATTAAAGAACAGTTACAAGTACAAAGTGTCCAATTACAAGCACAGAATGAAAGACTATAGGCACAGAATGAAGGACTTAAAGAACTCCAAGAACAATTACTGGCCCAAAGTGAGGAGCAGAAAGACCTCAGGGATTAAATCAAAGAAAATTGCAGGCACAGAACGAAGAACAGAAAAAACGTTATGAACAGCTTCAAGAGGCATTACAGGAATAACAGAAGGAATTACAGCTGGGAATGCAAGGACAGCTACATGCTTTCATGGGGGAAATGAAGGAAGAGCAGCAACAGTTTAAGGAGGAAGTAGTGCCAAGCTGGAGCAGCAGAAGTATGAGGTAAGCAATAATGTGATGGAGTGTAAGCAACTTGTAGATGACCAGTTGAAGCATGTAGTTGACCATGTGCAGCTAATTAGTGAGAAAATTGAGGCTGTAGAGAAATACTGGGCTGCTGAGACTCAGATTAGTGTACAGGGGGCATATGAAAGGAAAGGGCAGTGTATGGTGAATCCTAACGGATCCCAGGTATCTAAAGGTAGCATTACAGGGATGAATAAAGAAAATGCAGAAGTTTTAAGTTCTGGTCTTAATTATGAAGCCCCAGTTTTTTTTTGGCCCCAAACCAATGAAGTGCATGGCTATAATGGGGGTCCATTTAAAAAGAAACCTCAGGAATTTGATGGTAGAGTATCTCTGTGAAGCTTACTGTGCACAGTTCGAGTTACTTTGTGGATCAGAATGGTTGGGATGGTAGGCAGACAGCAGTGCAACTTGAAAACATTCAGTGTAATTATTTGGAAAATAAAGACAGTGAACTTAGAAAGCCAGTGTTTATTATGACGCCTGAGCTGATCCTGTGTACGGTCACCTAGAGGCTGACCATAGGAAGAACAACTCACTGGGCAACGTCCTTCCTGTACTGTACTACTGCTGCTGGAGCCTGTGGTAGTGTTGGGTGGGGACGTAAATATATATATATATATATATATATATATATATATATATATATATATATATATATATATATATCTATATATATCTATATATATCTATATATATATATATATATATATATATATATATATATATATATATATATATATATATATATCTATATATATATATATATATATATCTATATATATATATATATATATATATATATATATATATATATATATATATATATATATATATATATATATATATATATTTACTGTAGTTAAAAGTCTAGCACCGGCTGTGACTGCACCCTGCCATGATCGGCGTGCTTTGAGAGTGTTGACTGTTTCTTTGATGATACTTCCTTCAACTAACACCTGTGTATGATTGTGGGACTGATGGACGAACATTGGCTGAAGAAGGGTGTGATGATTTGGTGCTGACAGTTTTATATTTTCACATGGTTTGGGTTTTTGTTATCATTAATGATAATAATAATAATAATAATAATAATAATAATAATAAAATACCTCTGTTTGACAAAGAGATTTCAAACGGAACTGTATCATACCACAATTAAAGTGTATGTGTTTAATATTTACCGCTAATCAACGGCACTGCAAAACCAAAAAAAAAAATTAAATGAAACCCACTTTTGCTATCAACAACTATTTTCAGTATCTTTTAAACTCAGTATCTTCAATGGCAATTTCCTAATCAGTTTGGTCTGTAAGTTTTTGATAAGTTCGGTTCACTGACCTGAAATGTTTCAGATACTGCTTCCTCAATGGGATCAGTATGCCATGATGTGTAATGCCGTGGGGTAACATCTAACCTTACTAATACAAGAATACAATGGATAAGAATTACTTTACCTGAATGTGTTTAGATGAAAACAGTTTGGAGATTTGTAGACTAAAACACCTACGTCCTCTGTCTGAAGAGGTTTACTACTTGTGTAATTATGGATAATACTGATACTTTTCACTAATATCCAAAGTTTGCTGTGGTTTAAGATGGCAGTAAGAAACGAGGTAGTAGACAGTTCAAAAGAACTGTCCACTACCACTTTTCTTACTGCAGAGAGTACATTGATATTCATAACTATATTTATAGTCTACTATAGTCTGTATGCTTGAATTAGATTTATTTCACTTGCCTCAAATCCTTCATATACAGCTTTGACAGCAGGGTCAGTGTGCGTTGAAAAGTAGTGATGAGGGGTCCCCCTCATCATCCACACTTCAATACCCCATTTCCAGCCTGGGATATTTATCATGTCCTGAAATGTCTCCACCGGCTTATCCTTGTCCTGAACAGTGAGGTGAGCAATCAGCGCAGACTTGAACCCTGTTGTTATGATGAGGCAGAACACCAGCCACCAGCCAACCAACATCTACAACATGGTCAATTATAAATCAGTCATTATAACAGGTCCTTGTATATATTGCTTTGCAACTGTACTAAGCATCAATTATAAAATACTATATACCACTAGTTCACCCGTTCAGTACGATGAAACAAGATTAACTTAAATATATTACCTCAAAACTATTTTACATGAGGGGAAAGCCTTTTACAGTGAAGTATGAGTACATGAAAAGCTCCATATAGTTCATCTACTGTAAAAGATCTCTAAATCAAACTATATTATACTCGAAGTGTCTGGAATGTCCAACGGCAGCTGATGGGGATGATATACTATGCATTTTTCAATATCTAAGTGATTACCTGACCAGAGACATTAACTGATGGATCCTTAGGCGGTTCTTCCAAGAGGATGGCCCAGCCGTATAGGAATGTGATGATTAACTGTACAGTCTTACCTCCTGCTACCTGCACCCACAGCCTCTGCAGGATCCATAACATCACTGCCCACACCAGCAGACTCACCAGGATGCCCAACCACACCATGGCTGACAGTTTTGGAGATTTCCCTTCATATTAGTAATAATAATAATAATAATAATAATAATAATAATAATTCATATCAATATAATCAAGATTTCTTTCCTCAAATGATGGGTTTCAGGGCTGATGGAGCAATAAAAACGAAATACCAATAACATAAACATACACAATGGAATTCCTAAATTTCTGAATGAGCATAATTGCAGGAGCGGGTAGACATGACAATGCTAGAACCAACACTCCTTGCAAAAGAAGGGACTCCAATACCTGTCCATATTAGAAGGGATAATATACACTATACCAGTAAAGTGCACTTTGTGAGTGCATGATGAGTGAGTGAGCGCCATGTTATCACAATTTCCCTCAGATATAAAATTATAGGCGGAATCTCCGATATTTAATTGCTAGAGGTGATGTCAAAAAAAACACAGTGTTATGACTGCAAATCTGTTTTAATGTGATTTCGTAACTGATTCCTTCACATTTAGAGCCGAACACTCCCTTGGAGAACTCGGGATTCCAACAGGTTCCTACGCCTTTATGGGTGAGTTTTTAGTTGATAAAATATATTAAATGACTGTATCACATGCAGAAAGAATTAAACCCGCCGCATCCCGTTGACATATATATACGTCCAAACTTTTTGTTACTGTCAGTCCCGTTGACGTATATACATGCGCATCAATTGAAAGGTCCCTAATTTGCAAAATTTTCAATTTGAGCACATGATTTTTTGTACGTTCACACGGAACACATTCCTCAACAAGATGCCAGGTAGGGACAATGCCTTACCCCCGCATGACCTCCCCCCCGCCCGCTCACCATTGTCTCGGCAATTCACCTGTTAACAGTGACCTGGCCAGTAAAGAAATGTTGTGCTGCGGTACGAAATTCAGGGCCAGAGTGATTCCCCAATCGATGTCAATGTGGAGGACAAAGTTTACATAGCATTAGAGGAAGAGACAGTCAAAAATGATGATCAGGTAATGTCGCCAAAAAAGGTCAGGTATGTTGATGTGTTTGGTGAGTGAAACAATGCTTATATTGCCTATATTACTGTGTGAAAACCAATATACTCTCATACTACGTATAAAATCTTACCAAATAAATAAATAAATACCGTTTATGAGTGGTGTGAAATAGTTACCCTCCCATAGAGCTTGTTTGCTTTGGAGTGAGCCTGATAGAAAACCCACTATGGTAAGGGGTACTCCTACCTGTATCGAGTATTTTAAGCCTCAGGTGAGCAATATCTCTATGAATTTTCAATGTTTCTCACCAAAAGCGGAGGACTGAGGCAAAAAAAAAAAATCCAAAATTGGTCGGGATTGGGGGGAGTCAGTGGTGGAAAATCGGTCGGGATGGGGCGGGTTAAACTCTACTTCACATAGGAGTAAAGTTATTAGCTTCTGCTTAGCGTGACGGTCAGGTTGGGCCAGGCCACTCATTTCCAAACTTACCTGAGAGTAAACATCATTCGCTCACATTGCTAGCTCGTTCGTAATCATTGTTTGTGTTTGATAGAACACTTCTAAATACATCATATCAATTATTAACAACGTAATTTTGCAAATTGTACATGACTGTACTCGGCTATTGACATAAAATAACAAGAATTACAATTTCATGGTGGCGTAACATATTAGTCGTGAAAGGAAAGATCCTAATTGGCCATAAATTATACTGATGAATAACGTTGTCAGCTATGGTACTGCTGAGAAAAAAAAATCTTTGTTCAAAACGTTTGGTAAATTCTTATTTCTCTAATAACACAATGTAGAGACACAGTCGGGTCTATAGTAGTTAAGCAGAAGAACATCTTGAAACGGCATTTACATTAATCTTTGTAAAAAAACGTTATTCATGTTTTATCTCTCTATTCCATATTTCATTTGGCCTCTAATGATAAATTCGAGCTTCTTGAAATTGATCTTATCCCTGCAGAATTTTTTAAAAATGCCGTAATTAAGGACTTTACACCAAGGCGAGCATCAGTACCTGGTGTTAAAACAAGGTCAAATCCCTAAGTAACCTCATGTACACAGAGTTAACTGATGTGTTTCCTGACAAGCAGAAAGTCCCTCCACTTACCTGTTCGCACATTAAAACATTGTTTTGTTCCTTCTTCTGTCACTGCCTCTGTCTCCCTTTCCCTTTTGCACCTGCCACCCCTCCCACTCACCCACCACCATACCACACACACTCATCCAGAACTCCACATCCAGAACTCCACCGATGGTCATATAAATGTTCACATGCTGTGAAAGATAAATGCTCACGTGCTGTGGAAGATGTGTTGGGTTAAGTGAGAGTGTGGTTATAAGGTCAGAGAGGTAGTTTTGCCAGCATGGCGAAACAGTGACAATTAGCCGAACTTATGAGTGACGGGCAAAGGATAGTTAGAGCTTTAGTGATAGTTACCTGTAAATGGTGCGAAAAGGGCGAGGTGCTGTGGTAAAGGAGGTGGCTTCAATGATACCACAGTCATGAGGTCGGATGGGTAAGTCCTCAGGTAATCCAACATTGTCAGCCGCCCTCGTAAAGGGGCCACAATGGTGCAGAAGTCTACCTCGTGTCTCTGGAGTCGGCCCATCATTCCATCATACACCCCATTTTTCAGGGTACCCCCCACGCGGTCTATTTCCTCACGAACAACATAACTAAAAGAAATTACTGATTAAATACCGTTTACCCAAGACACATCTCAGTTATTATTTTTTTAAAGTATGACAAAAATGAAGGGGTTGAAGGAAATTTAAAGTTATTTCCTCAGTTTTGAATAAAAATTTATGCTTACTTTGTTCTTGCTATCTCCAAACCACCTTCCTTATCTCAGAACAGACTTTTCGAAGTCAAGGGAGGGATTAGATAAGGACTAGCAATACTTTGACTATTGGTGTGAGGAAAATGGCATCACAACCTGTGGTAACAGTCTAAAAATTAAATAATTTTTAGACTGTGACCACAGGTTGTGATGCCATTTTCATCACTCCAGTAAGAAAGTAGTACTAGTCCATATCTAATCCCTCTCTTGACTTTGAAAAGTCTCTTCTGAGCTAAGAAAAGTGGTATGGAGATAGTGGGAACAGGGTGGAAATGAGGTTTGATTCAAAATGGAAAATGCTTCCGAGACCAATATAGTCAGACTACTAATATGGGGTCACTGAGAACGAAAGTCATGCTTATAATGTCTGATCGGCTTTACTTTTTAAGATATTCTGCTTGCTCAGCATCTACGATCATTGACTTGAACAGCATAAGATACTTGAGTAATAACTGGACTTGGTTCTTATTTCAAACAAGAAATTATCCAAACACGGGCAAGAATTTGACTGAATGTATAAATAAAAGTTTTACTGAGTTTGAACAGCTTTGGCTGTTTTGTCAAAATAATGCGTGATGCCACCTGAAATTGTTATTGTGTCATGAATTGCATCATATCATTCTGAGACGTCACTAATGATACAATCATTATTCAGGTTACATCACAGAATATTTTGTCATATACAAACGCTGCAGATCAAATGGTGTTATTCTGATACATTATATATATATATATATATATATATATATATATATATATATGTGTGTGTGTGTGTGTGTGTGTGTGTGTGTGTGTGTGTGTGTGTAAGGAAAAAGAAACCAAATGCTAGAAGTCCGCAAACTGTTCCCTCCAAGAAAAAAAATAAAAACAAAATAACAGAGAGCCATATTCAAAATCCATTAATTTCGAGATTCCTTGACTGAAAGTCATGCGGTAGATAGTAGCAAATACAGACATAGATACTTCCAGAGTTGAACTGTTGCACACATGAAGGACCGGGAGCATCGGTTAACTCTTGCATTAGAGAGCTGGACAGAAAAAGGATGAGAGTTTACTGCTAGACGGGTGTTACTTAAACATCATAGTGGTGGAGGGATGCAACCAGACGGTTCAGAGGAGTAGTGACCATTGAAGTATCGACTGAAAAAAGATAAAGATGGAACAGTACAACAAAGAGATGCAGGCTGAAGGGAGCCAATAAGAGAAAGAAAGCTAATAAGACGAAAAGCCTTCGACCCAGCCTTGTTGAGTACTACTGTACGTGGGGATCCTCCTCACGCATGAGAGTTTTACTCCACACAGGGGCGAATAAAGTCCATGTACAAAGTCAACAACTGTGAAGGAGTAATGTAGGCATTGATTTGGCTAAGCATACCTTATCACTTGGAAGTAGATTTTATATGAGAGATAATATGATCTCTCCAAGATAAATTTCAAGAGAATCAAATTCCAAGAGAAGTATGACCAAAGACGACGGAAGATTGAGTTGGACATTCTTAAATATCGAGGATATTTCTGTAGCAGATTTTGACGAATCGAAAGATGTAAGAGCTGCGTTTCTGATGCATTAAGAATAACAAGATTAATTTACCCCAATCAGATCCAAGCCAGACATTAAGTTTACCATCTCCTCATCCCTTGTCTATTGAAGCAACTGCATTGATGGACTCTGTGAAGCAGACGGAAAGGTGAAGGGTGGAGTCATCAGCAAATGAGATGATAAGGTTAGATATTCAGCTTAGAAGGTCATTGATAAATAGAAAGAAGAGAGTTGGTGATAGACTGAGTCCTGAGGAACACTACTATTGATAGCTCTAGGAGAAGAGCAGCGGCCGTCTATAACAGCAGATATAGAACGACGAGATAGGAAGCAAGAGATGAAGCCTCAGACAGAAGGAGAGAAACATAAGAGGGCAGTTTGGATATTAATGATTTGCATCAGACTCAATCGAAAGCCTTTGAGGTGTCAAATGCAATGGCAAAGCTTTCACCAAGGGCGCGAGAGGAAGATGACCAGGAATCTGAAAGGAAAGCGAGGTAATCACCAGTGGAGCATCCCTGGCAGAACCCATACTGGCAATCGTAAAGAAGATTATGATTGGAAACGTTAAAATTATTTTGTAATGAATAGATTCAACAACTTTAGAAATCAATCGATCAATCATTTCCTGTGGAACCCCACGGAAACCATAGGGCCTCGATGAACTCTCTCCACCAAAATTTGTCTCTTGCCATCTCCTTCAGGCCCCACAACACTCCTCTCTTGCTTCTCTTTTCATTCTCCTCAACCAGGTTTCCCTGGGCCTACCTCTACCTCTTCTTCTTCTAGGAGTCCACTCTGGCACATCCTGTATTAAACTGCCTTCTTTTCTATATATGTGCTGCAGCCACTTCCAGCGAGACAGTCGCACATATTCATCAACCGGTTCCACTCGCATAATACCCCTTACTCTTTCATTCGTAACTCTGTCTTGCCACTCTACCCCAAAAATCCTGCACAGTATTTTATTCTCAAATCCTAATACTTTCTAACCTGTTGCATTTGTACTGTACCATAACTCATGCCCACAAATTAAAATTGGTCTAACCATGGACTTGTAAATTTTTACTTTAGTATGTACCGAAAACCTATTATTATTCCAAACAGATTTCAACATTCCAAGAGCTCGCCAAGCCAGCCTTTTAGAAATACAAGATGTTAAAGCTGTTGGACGATAGTTAGAGGGTTGGAAATGGTCATCCTTCTTTGGAACAGGCTGAATGAGAGCAAACATCCTGCAAGAAGACAGGCAGAGGCAAAAGAGTTTTCCTAGGCAGCATGTAGCACAGAAGCACAGCTCTTCAGGACAACCGGAGGGACACCTTCAAACCCATATGCCTTGTTAGCATTGAGGCAACTTAAGGCAGAAAACACATACTTGAAGAAATTTTGATGTCAACCATGAGGAAGGGAAGTGATGGAGGACCAGCACCAGAATCAAATAAAATGTAATTGGAATGGAAAGTCTGAGCGAAGAGTTCAGTTTTATTAGTAGAAGAAACAGTTACAGAGTCATCAGAGTGATAAAAAGGAGGGAAAGATGATGAAGTAAAATTATTACAAAGGATATTGATAAGATGTCGGAAGGAGCGGGAAGAAGTTGAGATAGAGAGTTCAGAGTATTTAGTAAGAATGAAATTATTTTTTGCAGTGCAAAGGACAGACTTGGCATGATTCTTGACAGAAACATAAAAGAGATGAATTTCAGGGTAGGGTTGGCTCCGGCAACTTTTGAAGGCTCTCATCTTGTTGTAGACAGCAGTAGAACAAATGCGATTAAACTTTTTTTTGTTTTTCAATAGACAGAGGATAAGAGAGGAATGTATGCTTCCATGCCCAAGAGAATAACCCCCATAATGTACAGGTCATACTGAGATGGATGACGGCCATAGAAACGATAATCATTTCAGGGAAAATAAAAGAATTACTGCCTGAGGGCCTCCCAGTCAGCAGCTCCACAGTGCCAAAGCTGCTGCTCCTGGGTAGGGTCGACATGTGTTATTGGAGTGATAGGACAGGTTAAGATGACGAGGTCATGGTTGGAGAGGCCTAACAGAGAAAATATTTACAGCATAACAAGATGGATTAGTCTTAAGGAAAAGGTCATGTATGTTGGAACTCACTCCAAGGCAGTCAGGGATGCAGGCGGGATATTGAGCAAGCTGCATTAGGTCATTAAGGACAGAGAAGATGTAGACTTGTTCAGGAGGTGGACCAGTGAAAGAAGAGAGTTAAAAGTGGTGGTGACGATTGAAATTACCTAGAATAGAGGTTTAAGAGAAAAGAGAAATTGTGAGGATGTGTTCCATCTTTCAAGTAAGATTGTGAAAGAATTTTTCATAGTCAACAGAATTAGCAGATAATTAAACAGCACAGACATATTAGTCAGAGAATAACAGAATAGCTGAGTTCAGAGGGTAGAGACGTCAGAAGATTCAAGTTCAGGAATATTAGAGTAAGATATGTTGTCACATACATATGAGCAACAGCCAGTTTTGACACTGAAATGAGTATAGAGAACGAGTTGTACAGAAATTGTTGCGATGGTTCGAGCATATTGAGAAAATACATGAAGAGCAACTGGTGAAAAAGATAATGGGGGTCGGATGTGAGAGATGTAAGGCTGAGAGGAAGACCACGAATAAGATGGATACACAGTGTGAAGAGAGCTTTAGATGCGAGTGTTATGTTTGTAGAGAAAGGAAGAGTGGCTGTGCGTTATAGGAATGACTGGAGAAAAATTGTGAGTGGATAAATGGTGATGAAGCCTCGAGGAGATATTCTCCCACATCTGGTCTGATCAGCTGATCAGGTCAGGTGTGGGTAAGGGGATGGGTCCATTATGATGTGGCAGGCTAAGCCCGCTCTGCTGTTGGGCCCTGCAGCAGATGTGGCTGACTGTACTGCGCAGTTGACCCTCGTGCAGCGTGGTGCAGTGAGAATCTGTCCCTTCTGCCCTTGGGACTTAGATACGAGTAAATGTGTGTGTGTGTGTGTGTGTGTGTGTGTGTGTGTGTGTGTGTGTGTATGTGTATGTAAATTGGGAGTGTATCGTCCTGTCTCGGCTAAGGGGGGGGGGGAAAGCAGCCTAGGTATATACAGAGAGATAGACAAAGCAGGAGGATATAGAGAAGGGTTTGCTATTAGTCGCCTCAGACAGTTGGTTCTCATTATGGAGGAGGAGGTGAGGTTTAGAGGAAGAGAGGTGGTGTTCAACAAATAAGAAATTAGAGGAGAGGCAGTGAATGATAAAAAGGAAATGAAGTAGTGAGTCAGACAGTGGTTCCAAGCAATTCTCTTGGCCATCACTGGGAGAGAAGAGGGTGGTGGGAGAATTTATGCCCCCCCACCCCTCCGGGGGACTAAAGGCTGGATGCTGAGATGCCATTTTCTTAACATAAAAAAGAAGTGTGGTGTGTATTGTGTACGTAGTTTGGAGTCGACAGTTGGAGGAAATTCTATAAGAGATTATGCTAGTCTATTTTCCGTGTTGCTGAAATAGTGAAAAAAACAAAACAAAACAATAAAAGGGGATGGTCAGAAGATAGTTCCATGGGCTGATGAAATGGGAGCTCTAGCTCTCCCTATCATTGGCCTTCCGTCCATCTTTGAACTACTGCCTTGTTCGACTGGTGGTACAGTCAACTCCCTCGTTGTAAAATACTGTTTGATTTTGCAAAGGGAAATATTGCTGTTTAGCCAAAGTGAGCAGTGATGCCCCGTACTTGATTTAACAAGGCAGGTAATTTCTAATATATTTGTGGAGAAATGACATTTGAGTCAAAAGCACAGTATTACCGCTGTGGTTAAGAAAAACTACCACCTGTAATGTAGCTGTAAAACTGGAGATCAAGACAAGAGCTGGGCTCTAGCTATATGCTGCAACACTTGTGCAACAAATCTTGGCCAGTGTTTAATTAAGAACAGGAAATCTATGCCGTTTGCTGATTTGTCGAGAACCAAAGGATCATTAACCCGCCACATCCTGAAGTTTTCTGGGCAGTTGTACGCCCCAGTCCCGACATTTTTGGACCTTTATTTTTTAGGCTCAAACATTTGTTTTTGGTGAGAAACATCGAAAATTCATAGAGAAATCGCTCACCTGAGGTTTAAAATACTCGATCCAGGTACGAGTACCTCCTTACTTGACTGGATTTTCTAACAGGCTGGCACCAAAGAAAACGAGTTCTATGGGAGGGTAACTATTTTATCCACTCATAAACAGTATTTATTTATTAACTTGGTACGAATTTATATGTAGTGCAAGAGTATATTGGTTTTCAAACAGTAATATAGGCATCATAAGCATTGTTTCACTCACTAACTCATCACCATTGTTGACCTTTTTTTCCCACATTACCTGATCATCATTTCTGACTGTTTCTTCCTCTAATGGTATGTAAACTTTGTCCTCCACATTGTCATCGATTGGGGAATCACTCTAGCCCTGAATGTCTTTATTGGCCAGGTCACTGGTAACAGGTGAATTGCCGAGACAATGGTGAGCAGGGGGGGGGGAGAGGTTATGCAGTGTGAGGCACTGTCCTTGTTTGGCATCTTGTAGAGGAATAGAGGAAGGTGTCCTGTGTATACGTGCCAAAAATCACTCAAGAAATCACTTGCGGAAATTGAAAATTGTGCAAATTAGGGACCTTTCAATGTTGCCGTGTTAATTTACGTCTCCGAGATATGAGTGCACATCATGTGAGGACGTGAATTCACGTCTCCGGGACAGGGCGGATTAAAGCAATCGCTACTTCAGTATGGTGCCCCACCATTCAGGAACAGTCTGTCAGAGAAGATAAAGTGGACTGTAAAATATCCAACCATTCCGGCAGCTATTTGCCCAGTACCCAGTGGGGATTGGTGCCTGTTCCTTTAGCACCAGAATCCTTCTTATTTGGATCAGACGAGGAGGAGGGGAATCTCAAAACATCTACTTCTGAACCAACAACGCCACCTGACTTAGATTTTGCCCCACCCTCTTCCACTGAATCGCACTTCATAACAGAAGTTGACATGAATGATCTTGTGAGGGATATGGAAATGCACAAGAACAGGTTAGAGTAGTTGGGCTACAAATTACAGCAGTGGATAATCCTAGCATATAATGTTAGGAATTCCATGTTCCTGACCGTCAAAGGAATCTTGTCCACCTTTTCTTCATGGAGGATGATCTTGTAGCTTGAAACAACATTGATGGTCCGATGGCTACACTCAACATCGTCCATAATCCAGCTGAGTAGTGACTTACCACTGATTCATCAAAGATGAGTGCTAATGGTATTTTGCTGCACAATGGTAATGTTTTGCCATCCATTCCAGTTGGTCATGCAGTCCATGTAATGGAAAGTTGTGACAACATGAAACAACTGTTGAGGTCCATAAATGACGACTGATATCAGTGGGAGCTTTGCGGTGACCTGAAGAATTATTGCCATTTTGTTTGGTCTGCAGAATGGATATACAAAGTACTGCTGTTTTCTCTGTGAAAAGGATAGTCGTGCAAGATGGTCTCGCTACACCAAGAGAGACTGGTTGTTCATTCGATAGTCAGTGGAGCCAAAGAGGAAGCATGTTAAGCATTCACCACCTTGTCAAAGCCATGGACAAACTCAAAGAGGCCTTCAAGTGTCTCTGTGTGAAATTACCAGGGTTAAGTCAAACAAAAATTAATAAATGTGTTTTTGTTGGTTCTCAGATTTGAGAGCGCAATGTGTGGCAAAGGATAATTGGCAAGCCTTCAAGCTAGTAACAACAACATTTCTTGGAAACAACATGGCAGACAACTACAGGGAGTTGGTGTAAAACCTCCTTACGACATACAATAAGCTTGGCTGCAAAGCCACTCATGACTTATTTATTGGCACTCGCATTTAGATTTCTTTCCACAAAACTGCGGAGCAGTGTGCGACGAACATGGCGAGCGATTTCACCAGGTGCAGCTTTAAAGTCTAAGTAGAAACATCAGACGCAAGTTTTTAGTTTCTGGTCACTGCTCCTCTGAACACTCTGCTTGTATCCCTTCACCTCCACGACGGGTGCGTAGCACCCGTCTAGCAACAAACTCTCATCCCTTTTCTGTCAAACTCTCTAATGCAATAGTGAACCGTTACTCCCAGTCCTTCATTTATGCAACAGGCCAACTCTGGAACGGCCTCCTTCTGTCTGTATTTCCTACTTCTTATGATCTCCTATCTTTCAGACAGAGTGCATCCAGGCATCTCGAAATGAACGGATCTTGAATTTGGCTCTCTGTTGTAATGTTTTTATATATTTTTTTCTCGGAAGGAATGGTTTGCGGGCTCCTAGCCTTTTGTACCTTCTTCCTAGCATTAAAAAAAAAAAAAAAAATCTTTTACGGACACATTGAAAGGTGAATGTAGGGAAGAGTAAAGTTATGGTCTTTGAGAGGAGTAAGTCAGTGATTGTACAATGAGGATGGATGAGGAGGAAATAGAATATGTGAGTGCATTTAAGTACTTGGGGAGTGTGATGAGTAAGGATGGAAGTTTGGAGGGTGAAGTGCTTGAAAGGGTACATCAAGGAATAAAGGTTGCTGGTTCACTGAAAGCAGTGATAAAAAACAGGGCAGTGAGCATGGAAGTTAAAAAGTTACTACATGATAGTATCGTGATACCAGCTGTAACGTATGGAAGTGAAGCTTGAACCTTGCTGGATGGATAGACGTCAAGAATGAGTGCAGTGGAAATGAGTTATCTGAGAGGAGCATGTGGAGTCACATGGAGAGACAGACTGACAAATGAGGATGTGAAGGACTGTTGTGGTGTGGATGTGGATGTGATAGAAAGTGTTAGGAGTAACACACTGAGGTGGTTTGGACATGTGGAAAGGATGAAGAGTAAGAGTCAGACGATGTGAGTGTGAATGAGGTGGAGAGGGAAGAATGGGAGGCCAAGGATGAGATGGAGGGATGGAGTGGAGAGGTATATGATAGAGGTGTGTGTGAGTTGGGAGCAGGGCAGTGAAATGGCAGGGGACAGGGCAACATGGAGGCGATTTGTCTGTGGCCACCCCTGACGGGATTGAGGTGTCTGGCAGTAGACAGAGATAAATTGAAATGTTTGCCTGCTTTCCCGTTCCAAGGCAGAGTAAAGATGGGAAACATGATTCCCGAGACAGCATTTACCTAGCACCGGTTTTCTTCCTGAAACCTGGAAGACCCGGCAATAATGTAAACCTGCCTGGAAATATGAATATCCTCAAGCTTTTGGTTGTTTGACACATAATCTGCTTGACTGGCATGTGAGCAACAGGAAAGAATGAGAAGTCATTGCATAACTTCTTTTAACCACTGCGTGCCGGCTAGTTTTAGCGCTATGGGTTACCCCAGTCCTGGCCATTTTTCAACTTTTTTTTTTTTTTTAGCTAAAATGATAGAATGTAGGGAAGAGTAAAGTGATGGTCTTTGAGAGAGGTGAAGTCAGTGAATGTACAGCAAGGTTGGATGGTGTGGAATTGGAAAATGTGAATACGTTTAAGTACTTGGGTAGTGTGATGAGTAAGGATGAAGGTTTGGAGGGTGAAGTGCTTGAAAGGGTACAGCAGGGAAGAAAGGTTGCTGGTTCTTTGAAAGCAGTGATAAGAAACAGGGAAGTGAGCATGGAAGTGAAAAAGTTACTACATGACAGTATTGTGATAACAACTTTAACGTATGGAAGTGAAGCTTGGACGTTGTTGGAAGGACACAAGTTAAGAGTGAGAGCAGTGGAAATGAGTTATTTAAGAGAAGCCTGTGGAGTCACATGGAGAGACAGGCTGACGAATGAGGATATAAAGGAGCGTTGTGGTGTGGATGTGGATGTGATAGGAAGCGTTATGAGGAACACATTGAGGTGGTTTGGCCATGTGGAGAGGATGGAGGGTGAAAGACTGACGAAGAGAGTGTATGTGAGTGAGGTGGAGGGGGGAAGAGGGAGGGGGAGGCCGAGGATGAGATGGAGGGATGGGGTGGAGAGGTATATGAGAGAGGGGGGTGTGAGTTGGGAGCAGGGCAGTGAAATGGCAGGGGACAGGGCAACTTGGAGGCGATTTGTTTGTGGCCACCCCAAACGGGATTGAGGCATCTGGCAATAGATAGATAGATAGATAGATATATTTTTATGTGTAAACAACGTATTTCGCCATCAAAATGCTGAACGAGACTCGGATATCAGTTTTATTGAGTCCTGCATATCATGTACAGATATAGCTGCTTTCTCAAGCTCACCATGTACATGAGGGAAAGCCTTTTTCTATGTAAGGTATTCTCAGGTATTTATGCTGGGAAGGTATAGCAATGTTCAAGACACTTTTCTGATTACTTATTACTTCAGCATCTATCACAATTTGCATGTCTTTCTCACTGTGAATGCATCATCTTACACTTACTTGAAGATAGGTACAATCTGACTTCATTACGTACAGACCTGGCACTTACAAGAAGGTATTTACAACTTGACTTCACTATATAGTCCTTACACTTGCAAGAAAATATTTACAACTTACACTTACTTGAAGATATTTACAAAATGCCTTCACTATATACAGCACTGGGTGACTCGCACAGGCAGAGTGAGGAAGAGCAAACGTGAGGGGGAGGGGGGAACGAATGAGTTTATGGCCTTGACAGCCTGAGGGATGGTAGAGGAACAGTTACCTTACATGCCTGCCAATTTTTACCTGTAAATCTTGAAAAATGCGGTCACAGTGAAGTTTTTTATTGTAAACCGTTTTAAAATGGCACTGGCACTGGTCGTGGAATTATGTCAGACTTTTAAAACAGCACTGCCATGCGGCGGGTTGACACTGAGAATGAATATTCATTTTTGATATTTCTATCTAGCCTCTATATGAGGAAGACTGAAACACATAATTCAGTAGAAAAGAACGGGCTTTAACTGTGGAATAGCTACCTATACTGGTCAAGAGCAGAGGAATTTCACCAAGGAACTTAAGTAAACAGCAATGTACAGCAAGTGCAGATAGGGATGTAACATCTGGACAATTTACGAAGAACTGTGCCTTCTCCATCTGGGCTCTTTTATCCTTTAAGAAACTCCAGGCCAGAAAGTTGCCAATAGGAGCAGACAGTGTATATGTAAGTAAATAGTTTAAACAAAAGAACTTCACTTCAGTACAATCCAATAACCATTTTCATTGCATTGAAAATCCATAAGAAACAGCAAATTTTATCTTCAAAGCAGACAACTTTTAATAATTTATAGACGAGTGAAAAGTGGTATCTGGTTATGCTGAAGAGGTTATTGTTTCTGCTTTGGTGATAAACTAAGAACACTGAGTTAAATGTGTGAAATGAAATATGCTACAGCGGATTAGAAGTGTTTTCCGCATTGCATGTCTGTTTCTCTTTGTCAGTACATAAATATCTTACATAATTCGAGACATACAATAATCATGGACAAAGTTCAGTCCTCTCCAGTTACAATCAAGTTCCTGGTATTGTTATTTTTCTGGAATATTTTACGAGTATTTAACATATGGGAAATGGGCTCCATTTTATATTTTTTAAGACAAATCATCCGTATCACACTAGTTGAGAAGAAGAAATGAGTGGCTGTTCGCTTTGGTCAATTCCCTCTCCACATACCTCACTCAAAGTTCCGCAATATTAAAACCAGGTACACAAAGGTGTAGGTCAACTCATAAATTATTCCCAGGTATTTTTAACGTGGCAGCATCCGGATTTACTCAATCGGATACGTTTATGTGAAGCTACAGAGCGTGGTGAATGTTTTTGGAGTATCCGTAGAGCCATGATTCCGGGGGCTTGAGTGATCAGTAAATGGAAGCATGGCCCATTGGCTTGGGGAAATTTGGGCCCTCTGGACATTACTACTCCTCACTTTGCCCTAGGGTGGGAAAGGAGGTCTGGATGATGATGATAATGATGGCGATGATAAGAAATCACACACTGGGATATCATTCGATTGCACTCCAGTTTACATAATAGCATTAAAGTCTAAGAAGAAATCTCACACGTAAGTTTATTGTTACTGGTCACTGCTCCTCTGAACTCTCTGTTTGCATCCCTCCACCTCCACGACAGGCGCGTAACACCCGTCTAGCAACAAACTCTCATCCCTTTTCTGTCAAACTCTCTAATGCAAGAGTTAACCGTTACTCCCAGTCCTTCATTTATGCAACAGGCCAACTCTGGATCTGTCTACAACTGTCTGTATTTCCTACTTCTTATGATTTCCAATCTTTCAGACACAGTGCATCCAGGCATCTCGAAATGAACGGATCTTGAATTTGGCTCTCTGTTGTACTGTTTCTTTTTTTTTTTTTTTTTCTGGGAAGCAATGGTTTGTGGGCTCCTGGCCGTTTGTACCTTCTTCCTAACATTAAAAGAAAAAAAAAAAATCTTTTTCAGATATATTAAAAGGTGAATGTAGGGAAGCGTAAAGTTATGGTCTTCGAGCAGAGTAAGTCAGTGATTGTACATTGAAGTTAGATGAGGAGAAAATAGAATATGTGAGTGTGTTTAAGTATTTGGGCAGTGTGATGAGTAAGGATGGAAGTTTGGAGGGTGAAGTGCTTGAAAGCGTACAACAAAGAATAAAGGTTGCTGATTCATTGAAAGCAGTGATAAAAAACAGGGCAGTGAGCATGGAAGTTAAAAAGTTACTACATGACAGTAATGTGATACCAGCTGTAACGTATGGAAGTGAAGCTTGGACCTTGCTGGAGGGACAGACGTCAAAAATGAGTGCAGTGGAAATGAGTTATTTGAGAGGAGCATGTGGAGTCACATGAAGAGACAGACTGACAAATGAGGATGTGAAGGACTGTTGTGGTGTGGATGTGGATGTGACAGGAAGTGTTAGGAGAAACACACTGAGGTGGTTTGGACATGTGGAGAGGATGGAGAGTGAGAGTCTCACGAGGAGAGTGAGTGAGGTGGAGGTGGGAGAAGGGGAGGCCAAGGATGAGATGGAGGGATGGAGTGGAGAGGTATATGAGAGAGGGGGGTGTAAGTTGGGAGCAGGGCAGTGAAATGGAAAGAGAAAGGGCGACATGGAGGCGATTTGTCTGTGGTCGCCCCTTACGGGATTGAGGTGTCTGGCAATAGACAGAGATAAATTGAAATGTTTGCCTGCTTTCCTGTTCCTAGGCAGAGTAAAGATGGGAAACATGATTCCTGAGACAGCATTTACCTAGCACCGGTTTTCTCCCTGATACCTGGAAGACCCAGCAGTAACGTAAACTTGCCTGGATATATGAATATCCCCAAGCTCTTGATTGTTTGACACATGATCTGCTTGACAGGCACGTGATCAGCAGGAAAGAATGAGAAGTCAGTGCATAACTTCTTTTAACACTGAGAATGAATATTCGTTTTTAATATTTCTATCTAGCTTCTATATGTAGAAGACTGAAACACATAATTCAGTAGAAAAGTAGGGGTTTTAACTGTGGAATAGCGACCCATATTGGTCAAGAGCAAAGGAATTTCACCAAGGAACTGTAGTAAAAAGCAATGCACAGGTAGTGCAGATGTTGATGTAACATCTGGATAATTTACGAAGAACTGTGCCTTCTCCATCTGAGCTCTTTTATCCTTTATGAAACTCCAGGCCAGAAAGTTGCCAATAGGAACAGACAGTGTATATGTAAGTAAACAGTTTAAAGAAAAGAACTTCACTTCAGTACAATCCAATCACCATTTAGCAATGCAGGTGCGGTAAGAGTCAGAATAGTAACCTCCACAGAGAAAGGACAGGTAGACAACTAGCACGGTCAACATTCCTGCCGAATACACAAAAGAGTTAGTTACGTGAAATTCACCTTTCTTGAGAATTCCTTGATGAGTCTGGCATCCATGGAGTCTTTGAGGGTCGCAGTGCTGTATGGTTCATCAGTGTCCGGGGTGTAGTCCACGTAGGGGAAGTAGCGAACAGTAACTATCTTCATCCCGTGACCGTTCATATTAGGGAACTGATCTGTGAAAAAATATATATATATTACCCCACCAGGTACGGCAGTAGCAAATAGGATAATGATGATTCTGATGATGAGAAATGGCGTACCCTTAACATGAGTGGGAAATAGTGATGATGCCCTACCTTTCCCGGAACTGTAGTTGTAAATGTTTATGATGATGATGATGATGGTGATGATGAGAGATGGCGTACCCTTTATATCAGTGGGAAATGGTGATGTACTGTGTAGCCCAGAATTGTAGTTGTAATAGTTGTGATGATGGTGATGGTGATGAGAGGTGGCGTACCTTTTTTATCAGTGAGAAGTGGTGATAGTGTACGACGTTGCCTAGAACTGTAGTTGTAATAGTTATGGTGATGATAAATGATACACTGTTTACCCTGATTAGCAGTGGGAAATGTAATGATAATGATAATTCTCGTTACGAAGTTGGTAATCATTGTCTTAAAACTGGTAATGATGATAAGTTAATAGTTAAATCTGTCCCTTAATACATATCTGGTGTCGAAATTAAACTCACTTTGAGATGACTTACACCATGATTTTAAACTGTTTTCATATTTTTAAAGCGTGAGTAATATTTGGAGATAATCTAACTTGTCTCTCAATCTTATACATGCATTAATTTTTACACTACTGTATAGTATTTTATTCCTTCATTGTTTCACACACTTTCGCCCACTCCTGGTTCTTATTCTCATATTGTCTCGTATGTGATTTTTTGCACGATGTGTGAAAACATACATTCGAACAAGGGGATATCATTCCGAAGAAATGTGCTTTTCCTCAGTGAAGTTAAATTTCTTCTGAACAGAAACTGAATGCCCGCTTGTCCAGCGTTGCAGTACATACAGCGGCGGTACACCATCAGCTGTTGCAGCTCGCTTGGCTCACTCACACCTGAAAAAGAAAATGTGTTGGTATATTTTGAGTGTAATGTATAGTTAGTGGCTGCTGCAGAGAAATAGTATATTTTTCACGCATGGAAATTGAAGGGATAATGTGAAAGAAAGGACAATCATGAACAAAACTTCGCCGACATAACTGTCCGCATTGTGTCCTGCCCTCCATACTTCTCATTTTCCCAAAAGACTCACACTGTATGTCCCTCTCATGCTTTAGTTGTGTACTTCAAAGATTATTACATTCACAGAAAAATAACTCATGCAATACATCACAGTACCACAGCTGGTATAAAATTGTCACTGGACATTTGCCCATGGCGGTGTCTTAACCTAAAAGAAGCTCATAAGTGAATGTGGATGTACTCCCTATGACAACAGTACCGTGGCCAGAGGGTACGGGGAGTTAGGGGATTAAATCTGTAGATGACCAGAGACAACATTGGTTGGCCTATGACCAACAGTGAGGTGGTTGATGTAACAAGAAGAGGTATTTATAGAAAGTTATGACAAAAGTAAGATAATGTGTGACAACTTCTTCACAATCAAGCACCCAGACTATTAAATAATCGTAATAAAAATAGAATTTTCTGGTCCGCTCTTAGTTTTTTCAGTAATTTTAGCAAGTCATCACACAGTTCCCCATAAAATCTTCACATGGAAACAATATAAATGACCTGCGTGGAAAACCGAACATCCTTGCCAGAGCGTTTGCCAAAAATCCTACCCTAAAGGAAGTCAGTCAGAACGTCCCCATACTAGAACTTGACTCTCGAAATCGCTGCACCTAAGATACAGACTAGATGCGTAAAAATAATCCATCCAAGAGAACCTACCAACCAACAAGGCTACCATGTCCAGATGGCATTCCAACCGCTGGGGGTAGGGGGGTTTCAAGAATACTCCGCCAGTATCCCTGCTTGTCGTACTAGGCGACTAAATGGGTTGGTGGTGGGTTAGTGCCCCACCCCGTAAAAAGAACTAACTAAACAAGCGAATAAAGTGCCTCGGACCAGGACGGACCATACTTTGACGACTAAGGAACGGACAAAGGACATTCTGAGGGTGGGGACATGGAATATGAGAGGAGTGAATGATGAAGCGAAAGAGAGAGAGATTGGTCAGGTGCTTGAGGATGCATGAGTGGATATATGTTGATTGACTGAAACTAAATGGGAAGGTGAAAGGGAGAGAGAATGGGAATATGGTTTAGGAATATGTGCAGGAGTCAATGAGAATGAAAGGCCAAGAGAGGGAGTTTGTCTGATGATAATCAAGAAGTGGAAGGAGAATATATGAGGGTACTGAACAGTGGGTGCAAGGATTGTATGGTGAGGATGAAAGAAGGTATACAAGCGTGGGCGAGTGTATGTGAGTATGCACCGACAGAGGACCAAGTGGCAAAAGTGAAAGATGAGTTTTGGGCAAGTGTAGAAGCATGTATGACCAAATTTGAGAGGAGCGAGAGAGTGTTTTTGATTGGAGACATGAATGGCAAAGTTGGGAATGTACGAGTGGATGGAGTGGTTTGTCAGTGGGGTGTGCCAATTGAAGTTGATTGGAATGGTAGTGCTTTGGTGGACATCTATGCTGTAAGGGTGTTAGCAATAGCTAACACCTACTTTCGGCATGAGATGATCCACAGGTAAACATGGAGAGGAATGAGGAGGGTGGATGGTGAACTTGTTGAACGAAAGGCAATGATAGACTACGTGTGTGTGGCTGAGCGAATGAGAAGACAAGTGTTGGATGCAAGAGTGTGGAGAGGGTGGAGGAATGGAATCTCGGACCATCACTTGGTGATAACCAAGGTAAACCTGCAAAGAAAATGGTTGAAGAGACGAAGGGGAAGACAGGAGGAAACAGCTCCTGTTAGAAGAGTGAAAAAGTTGCAAGATAGTGCGAAAATGACAGAGTATAAGAGCATAGTGGAAGAAAGATTGGGAAGGTATGAGTTAGAGCAGATGGAAGGGGTGGAAGACGTATGTAAGATATTCCTGGAAGAGATAGGCGCAGCGTGTGAGGTGGTTTGTGGAGTGAGGAGGATATGCAGGGGTGTGCAAGGCACTGCATGGTGGAATGATGAGGTGAAACGAGCTGTGGAACAAAAGAAAGCATATAGTGAATGGCTAGCGAGAAGAGGTAGGGGAGAAGATGAGAGAAGAGAGAGGTATATATCAGCAGGAGAATGGAGGTGAAGAGACTGGTGAAGAAGGGTAAGAAGGAAGTGGATGAAGAGTTTGGGAGGAATCTGAGTGTGAAATGGAAGGGGAGTAAGAAATTGTTTTGGAAGGAGGTAAAGAAAGTAAGGCAGTGTGAAAGGGGAAATAGTAGGGGAGTGAAAGATAGGAATAACAGATTGTTGGTGGAGAAGAGAGAGAAATTGAGGAGATGGAAGGAGCACTTTGGGGGTTAGTTGAATCTAGAGACTGAGAGCAATGCGAGTATAAGTGGTTGGGGAATGGCTGGGAGAAGAAGAGATGAGAGGAGGGAGGAAGAGATCAGTAGGGCGGAAGTAGTGGAAGCAATGAAGATAATATGGGAAAGGCCCCAGGAATTGATGGAGTGTGTGGTGAAATGCTGAGGTATGGGGGGGAGATTGTTGTGGAGTGGATACGGAAGTTGTGTAGATTGGCTTGGGAAGAGGGAAGGGTTCCAGAGGACTGGAAATCAGGTATAATTGTTCATTTATATAAAGGAAAAGGGGAGAGAGAAGTATGTGCTAACCAAACGGGTATTTGCCTTCTAAGTGTGACTGGAAAAATATATGACAGAATACTCATTGATAGGGTTAGGCATATGACAAGAGCTAGTTGGAGAAGAACAAGGGGGATTTAGGAAAGGAAAAGTGTGTGTAGATCAGATATTTGTTCCAAGATGTTTAGTGGAGAATTATCTAGAGAAGGAAAAAAAAAGTGTATGCTGCCTTCATGGACTTGGAGAAAGCTTATGATAGAATACGTAGGCAACGTGTGTGCAAAGTATTAAGAATATATGGGTGGAGGGGAAATTGTTGAGTGCTGTGAAGAGTATGTACGAAGGAACTAGGGCTACGGTGCGAGTGGATGGTGAGCTGAGTTAGTTCTTTTATCTCATTGTGGGACTGAAACAGGGTTGTGTGATATCTCCATGGCTGTTTAATATATACGTGGATGGGGTTGTAAAGGAGGTGCAAGGTAGGACAACGGATGTGGGTGTGGCTGTAATGAATGAGGGTGAGATTTGGAAGATTCTGGTGTTGCTGTTTGCTGATGATACAGTATTGTTGAGTGAAGATGAATGGGAGTCGCAAGGTTTTGTAAATGAATTTGGGACAGTGTGTAGGGAAAGGAATCTGAAAGTTAATGTAAACAAGAGTAAAGTTATGGTGTTTGAGGGAAATGAAGTCACAGAATGTTCAATGAGGTTGGATGGTGAGGATATGGAGAATGTGAGCGCATTCAAGTACCTGGGTAGTGTGATGAATAAGGATGGAACTTTGGGGGATGAAGTGCTTGAAAGGGTACAGCAGGGAAGGAAGGATGTTGGTTCACTGAAAGCAGTGATGAGAAATAGGGAGGTGCGTATGGAAGTTAAGAAATCACTGCATGAGAGTATTGTGATGCCTACCCTGACGGATGGAAGCGAGGCATGGACCTTGCAAGAGGGGAACAAGTGAAGAAATGAAAGAACGTTGTGGGGTGGATGTGGATGTGGTTGAGATGATTAGGAGAAATACACTGAGGTGATTTGGACATGTGGAGAGAATGGGGAGTGAAAGACTGACTAAGATCTACCAGAAGACCCGCCGACATGTCGAAAAAATACCCCCGCTAATACCAATACACCAGTCCTGTATGAGACAGCCCTAGCATGTATTAAATATGGACGGTGGGTGTTAGCGCCGAAGTGGTGACATGTAGAGGTGTGCGGTACGTAGGAGGACTACTGGGTTTTGAGGGCAGGCTGTGAAGCCTATGCCCAGAGTCGGTCACATAAAAAAAAAAAAAAAAAAAGAGGGTGTATGTAGGTGAGAAGGAGGGAGGGAGAGGGAGGGGAAGACCGAGGATGAGGTGGAGGGAGGGGGGAGTGAGTTGGGGGGAGGGTAGTCAAATGGTGGGTGACAGAGCGACTTGGAGGTATTTTGTCTGCGGTCACCCTTTGTGGGATTAGGGTGTCGGGCTATAGATAGATAGATAGAACTTGCTCCTGTTTTAGTTAAATTATTCAGACTAATCACTGGTACTTTTTCATGCCCTAATTCTTGGAAAGAAACCAATATCTGTGCAGTTCCAAAGAAAAGTTTTTTTGACCCCTCTGATTAGCTATCATTGCTTCTCTTGGTAAAGTATTTGAGATTGTAATTAATAAAAGTATTGTTACACATCGTGAGAGACAGTATGGGTTTCGCCACGAAAGGTCCACTGTTCATATACTCAGCGTCTTGAGACATTCCATCCGTTAGTCAATTGAACAACATTGGAGTAACTCATGCAGTAGCCCTTGATATTATAAAGCTTTTGACTGAAAGTGGCAGTTCCCTGCTATCCAAACTTCTAGGCTATGGCCTATCATCTTTTGTTCCACTTATTTCCTAATGTCTCAGGTACAGACATAAGAGTAAAAGTAAATGGTTTGTTTTTCAGTTTCCACTCAGTTAATGCCAGCATACCACAAGGATCAGTTCTGGCTCCAACCCTATTCCTAAATCATATTAATGATCGCTTATTTATCACCAATAATCCCATTCACTCATATGCAGGTGGCTCAATGTTTCAAAGTCCATTCACACTTAAACATCCATTCACACAAATTTAATATCATTAACTCTTAACTCAGTACCCCAATCTCCATAAATCAAGACTTATCGAAGATCACTGAATAGGGACAAAATAACATTGTCTCATTTAATGCTAGGAAAGCGAAATATATACAGTTCACTAATTGACAGATATTGCCTGATTCCTATATTATCTTCAGTGCTACTGATAATCATATCTCTAACAATGACGAAATTCTCAGTGTCTCACTTAACAATACCCACAGCTGGACCTCTGACTCCCTTACACTCACTCCTGGAACTGAAAATGAGGGGTCAGAGATCATGCCACCAATAACGTATAATATTGCAAAATTCCATTAGGTCATTGATCGTCTACTAACATAGTGTTGACGACTGATTTGGTATCCTAACCCTCTTGCGCACCATAAGTTTCTAATAAGTTTTCATTCCACACACACAACCAAAGTCTCGCTCAGGCCGGCGCCACTCGCGCGGCAAGGAAAAAAGTTGTATGGCCCATTTTACCCTCAGAAATTGGTTATATTGTTAAAAATCGCTTCCCTTCATCTTCGTTGGTGTTTATACTATCAGATAAGAAAAAAAACATAAAACAGATGAATAAATATACAGAAATGAAGCCTGAATTAACCTTTTTTATGTGAAAACTAGCTTCTGATAACTTCCCAACATCACCGTGAAAAGTTTTTTCCCGTGAAGCGCAGCTACAAAGGACATGCCTATATGCGGAATTTCACAATCTTTCATTTGTGAAAATTTTAAGTTGATACGTCCAATAGTTTTCGAGTAAATCGAAAAAAAAAAACAAAAAAATTGCCTAAAAAGTCTGATTTGTTTATTGTTTTGTATGTTGTTAGTGATACTGTAACAAACATAAATGTAAATTCTATCCAGTTTTGTAGCCCAAAGGTTTAGGAAGCCAATGCTATAATTCACAGTGTTATAAGCCTTATTGTTCTGGAAAAAATGAGTTTTGAATAGTTACGATGGGTTGTGCGCGGTTTGGGTGCTGTGACAGCTTGTACGCTCAGGCCTGTAGGCTGAGTATGTTCGTCTTTTGTAACTTTTCCTCATTTATTTTCACACACATGTTACTTTGCTTTACAAAAGTGTGCATAGGAAATCATCAGCTTGATGAAGCTTTTTTCAGATTTTTGATGCAGCCTATATTTTACGAGTAAAATGACTGAGAGAATAGCAATGAAATGCACCATATTTTCCCTATGAGAAATATATAGTAACCCAATTCATACCTTACAATGCAAAAGCATAAAAACTAAACAAATAAGTTGGTTACTCACGTCCTCTGGCAGTGTTGTAGCGTTTCTTGAGAGGAGATGGAGTTGCAGAGAGGAGCACAGGTACAATCACAGCTTGAGTGTGAGTGTGAGTTTTTGTGGTGTGTGAGTGTCTGTGTGACTGTCAGTGTCTGTCTGTCTGTGTGTCTTTGTGTCCGTGCGTGTGTGTGTGTGTGTGTGTGTGTGTGTGTGTGTGTGTGTGTGTGTGTGTGTGTCTGTTTGAGATATGATTTACTGCTGTATGCTTTCATCAGTATGATACTGATGAAAGCACACTCCTGTGCAGAGCGGCACATCGCAAGTATGACATTTATAGCTGGTATCCTTCCTCCTCTTGTTGAAGCAGCACAACACACACTCCAGCCTTTTCCTTTCGGGGAATCTCTCCAGGGTGTGGTGCAGAATGGAGTCCAAGCGTGTTCTATCATCGATATATCGACGGCGTTTGGACGGCGGTGCTCCTCTATCTCCTCGCCTCCATATTCCTCCTGGAGGTGCAGTGGCAGCAGCTGCCCAAGTAACTCATGATGGACCAGCTACTGCAGGAGGTGGAGTGGTCGTAGCAGTAACTGGCAGAGTTACTTCTACAGGAGGTGGAGCGATTGTTGCCGAAGGTGGAGCAATTGTTGCAGTTAGTGAAGTGATTGTTGCAGGAGGTGGAACGATTGTTGCAGGAGGTGGAGCAGAGGCTGCAGTTGATGTAGTGGTTGCTGCAGGTACAGGTGATCATCGGCGTGAGGGAAGGTCTCGGGCATGGTGAAGGGCATGACCTGATGCCGGCCACTCCTCCTCCCGGAATGTCAGGAGTTTGTGACATATGTGCTCTTTGAATTCCATGAGAGTTGTAGGTCTCTGGGAGTTCATCTTGTAGAGGGTGTAGGCATTGAATAGGGTCATGCGAATGAAATAAAAGGTAATTTTCTTTGTCCACTTGACCGTCCTCCTTTGGGCAGGTAAGTATTGGATCATTTGATCGAAATGATCTACCCCGCCCATGTACCTATTATTGTCCTCCACCATGATGGACTTATTCACTGTTTTCTGAATGTGGTGGACTCTCCCGTCTGGACTCTTGACCTTCCCATGCACCTGCTTAGGGACGGTGGTGTTGCTGTGGAAGATGGACACCATACTTAAGATATGTTTGTCCTTCCATAACAACACCATTACATTGCCCTTGTGTGTAGCTTCCACTCCACCATCAGAAAGGCATTTAGCACTGCTGATGTCCTGCAGCTCCCGCGGTTCTCTCCTTGCCAGTCGTACTGTGCCACACACATATATGCCCTCTGCCAAAAGGGGTTCGCACAGTCATACAAGGTTGTAATAATTGTCCATATACAAGTTGTATCCTTTGCCCTTCAAAGGTTCAATGAGGCCCCACACTGTGTTCTCTAGAGACATCTCCCCCATGTATACTTCAAAATTCCAAATTTAACCACTCCTTGCCTCAGCCAAGATGTATAGTTTCATGGCATACTTGTGGGGCTTCATAGGGTTATATACACGGAAGGAGAGCTGCCCTTTCCAACCCAGAGATCCCTCATCCAGACTAAGATGTTCACCTGGGATGTAAACCTCCTTGAACCTCTGAAGGAAATAATCTATCACTGTGTGAATCCTTATCAGCTGGTCCTGATTACCCTCAGCTATGGCGAGACTATTGAAAGCATGAAAGTGATTCAGGATGGCCCTGAAGCGCTTTCCACTCATAGCTCGCCAATATAAGGGGTAATCGTGAACCTCTGATGAACGCCAGTAGTGTCTTATGGTTGGCAGTTCACAAACTCCCATAAGAAAGTATAATCCATTGAACCTAGCCATTTCCTCTTCGTTGCAGAGGTACCAAACATCTAGTGCACTTCCCAGAAACATGGCATATTCGTTTGTCTCGACCGCCAGATAGGTGAATAACTCCCTGGTAAAAAAAAAAGTTGGAAATATTGGAGTGGTGTGGTTGGTGTTGCCACTCTCAAACCTGGGGTTTCAGTGAAGGGGCCAGCACTGGGTGTAAATGACCCAGAACTCCAAGCTTCCTCCTGACGGTCACCACCCCGGGAAATGCTTGGATGTGTACATGTGTGGCGCACACGACCCCAAGACAAACGACTACCTCTCGGCCGCCCATCACTACCTCACCTAGGGGTGGGAGATGGTGATGATGATTGTGTTGATGTTAGCTGGTTGGATGAAGGTTCTGGTGAACCTGGTGATGGAGATGGTTGTGGTGATGGTTGCAGTGAAGATGGTTGTTGTGGTGATGGTTGTGGTGAAGATGGTTGTGATGGTGGTGGTGGTGCTGATGATGATGATGATTGCTTATATTCAAGGGGAATGAAGCCTGAAGGGGACAGTGGCTTTCCAGATTTAGGTGGGGAAGATGATATGGATATATCTTGGATGGGTGGTGAGATGCGGGCAGGTTGAAGTGTGGTGAGAGTGTAAGGTGACTGTGGGGGGAAAGAGGTCAGTGTTTGCAGTGGGGGAGTGGATGATAACTGGCGATAATGCGGCTCAGTCTCCAGGGTTGGGATGCTTTCTGTGGTGGCAGGCCTGACACCAGTGGTGGCAAGAGTGGTGGTTGTGAAGGCAGTGGTGTCAGGGGGGATAGGAATGATGGCAGGGATGGTGGTGGTCTCTGGGAAGGTGATAGATGTCGTCTGAGTGATGGCAGTAGGAGTGGTAGTAGCACCAGTCGTGGCAGTGGTGAAAGGACTGTCGGTGGCAGTGGTGATAAGACTAGTGGTGGCAGTGGTAAAAGGAAATATGGTAGTGATGGTTCTACTACCACTCTCTACAGCCCTTATCACCCGTAGGGTCAAATCTCACCCTCGCTTTCACCCTCGCTTTCCTGCTTCTCACTTTCTTCTCAGCATGTTCACTTTTCCCTTCACTTTCACTCTCACTTCAACTGAATATGTATTTCATATATTCTGCCTGTGACAGGCCCTTGCGAGATATTTTTCTGGTTTGATAATGTAAGAACAGCAAGGGAACGGTAAAGTCAGTTTAAAATTATCAAATCTGGCTTTCTCTGAAAATTTATAAGAAACACTTATCAACATTCTTCACAAGCACACTGCACTATATACAACACAATATCACTATGCACATGTAAGGTATGGACAGTGCAGTGGTAGCCAAACACGGGTTTAAATGCCTGGCCACGTGCTCAAATACCCACCCAACCTGACTGGCGGGACAATACTGAGATGAATATGGCCCGCTTACCCTTCCGATAAGCTCCCGGCTGTTGCCATACATTTACCCTACACCTAACCTTAGCTTTGACCCAATCAAATTTGACGCAAATCCATCCACAGGAAAAGTTTCTATGACCGTTTGTAGAGAAGTTGCATCATCTTGCATCATCGGTTACTCTTCACATTACAAGGATTATGACTCGCATTGCATCATCTTGCGTGAGAGGGCTAAGTGGCTGTACCAGCCACTAGAAACACAGACAGACAGAGGGTGCAAATAGTTTGCAGTGAAGGTGTTGGCCACTGGGTGAGAGATTATTACCATGGTGGGTGCAAAACTCGGGTGGAATGCTGTATTCTCGGTGGAGCCATTGGTAATAGCAGTGGTAGGTCAGGATCACCACTATGGCAGTGGAGTGATCTGCTGTGTGTGGTTGGGTCTCTGATTTGCTGGTGCAACTCCTCTCTAAGAGATAACAGTGGCTTATGCCCAGAGTCTGATACATTAAAAAAAATAAAAATAAAAGACAATGATGGTGGTGGTGAGTTCCCACCAAAATGATGTTGGTCCCAGGTTTGAATGAAGGAATATGGCACACACAGAAAACAGCAAGGATCAATTATACAAACAAATAGGAAATGTCAGTTAAATATGAATTCTGCAATAAAATTGTGAACGGCTGGAGTGGTATATAAGATGTAGTTGTCAATGCAGTTACTCTAAGGTGAATAATTGGAGTGTGTGTGGAAAGACAAAGAAGAGAAATTTTATTAAAAAAACATTTATAAAGAAAAACTGCACTGTTCACAAAGACCACATGACCATAAAAAATACCGGAAATCGACAGCTGTAATCGCAGGCTCACTGAGTTTCTGCCAGGAGTTGTTTAAGTTTCCTTTTTTCGCATCTTTTGTATGACACTGAAAACAAGAGTTCAGTGAAGTATATATATATATATATATATATATATATATATATATATATATATATATATATATATATACATATATATAGAGGCTCTGTGGTACAGTGGTAAAGAGTGCATGTTCGTACACTGAAGAACGAGGGTTCATGCCCCGCCAGGGTAATAAACTTTGGGAGCATTCTTCAGGCCACGTACTGCATTGGCAGACACAGTGGGTGCTGTGGTTGAACCAGTGTCGCATACTATAAAGTATGCTTGTGCCCAGTCGTCTTGTGCAGGCTGATTACACTTGGTTCACAGACTACACACACATCCAAAGTCACTCCAACACTACAGTTACACTTACAAGCACTTCTCACCCTACGTACAATCTCTACCAGACAGCCTGAGCCACTTGGTAGAGAAACATTGGCTGTATCACCTCCACTTCGGTAGTGATAGGCCGGTCCTGCAGTGGACACTCAAACAGCTGATGAGATGATATATAAATACATGTAAACATATATATATATATATATATATATATATATATATATATATAATATACATATCCCTGTAACGGTACATCTGGGTCTGAGAGACCCGGCAACTTGTTGCCAGTTTTGGATTTAGCAACTTCTAGATGCCAGGGACCCCTGTCCTTTTCAATAGCTTCCTAGATTTGGGTGCCGATGCTAAGTATGGGTGTGTGGTTTGCCAAGTCTCCCTCTGCTTTGGGGTATAAAGCACTAAAGTCGCAGCCGGGTCTGTGAGACCCAGGTGTACTGGATGTGTGTGTGTGTGTACTGAATGTGCTGGGGTAGTTACGGTATTATTGTGTGATGCATGTTGCTGCTTTTATATATATATATATATATATATATATATATATATATATATATATATATATATATATATATATATATATATATATATATATATATATATATATATATATATATATATATATGTATATATATATATATATATATATGTATATATATATATATATATATATATATATATATATATATATATATATATATATGTTTTTTTATTTTTTTTTTCCAGGTAGTGTGCTGCTGATGGACAGTGATAAATCAGTGTAAAAACTGGAACATGGTTCAAGTGATATCCTATTGGAAAAGGAAGAATGACGAAAACAATCAACACAAGTGTCTATGGAACATAATATTTAGATGTGTGCTAATTGAATTATGTAGGCTCTAATGTAATTTTTTCTTTACAGATATATGAGTAATTTTCAGATATAAACAATACTGCTCTAATAACACCATATAATAGATAAGTGCCAGTATGTCAATCACCAGAAAAGACAGTGCAAGTGACACCTCGAGGGATAATGAAGGAACACTCCTTGCTTGTAGAAAAAGTATAGGAAAGAGAAAGTCACCAGGCAACAGACATAATGAAACTCCCTCTACTAGCAAGGGAGCAGGACAGATTAGTGATTCTAGTGAAGATGAACATGAGGAAGATGATTTGTGTGTTGAATCCATATATGAGAGTGATGAAATGTCAGAATTTGTGCCGGAATTGTCTGCTGACAGTGATGACTCTTTGACTGCATTGTATGCATCAAAAAAGAAACGAGTCCCTTCTTTCAAACGGTCACCAAAGAATTGGATACACTTAGACTCATCGGCAATGTCTGCACGTCCATCCACAGCTGCTGTAGATTCAGAGGGTCAAGACCAGGAAGATGTTATTATCAAATTCTCCAAGAAGAATCTTCGTGGAAAAAATGGTCACTCATGGTCATCAAAACCACCACAAAGAGCCACGACCAGAACCCCCGCCCAGAACGTACTTCCACCCTTCAGAGAAGGCCCTGTGCTACCTCCACATTATTTGGCTACAACACCATCACAGTGCCTCGACTTGTTCATAAATCAGGACATGATCCAGAACATTATTCTGAAGTGGACAAATATCAGCATTACAACACTATAGTCAAGATTTGCTAATACAAACACCAACATTAGACAAAGCCTACTACAATACTGGCACTGCTTGGTATCCTGATCATGTCTGGAGTAAAACAGGATAACCATGTTAACACAAAGGAAATGTTTAGCAAAGTATATTGTCTACCAATATACAGAGCCGCATTGGGTGAAACCAGATTTTCTCTTTCTTTTCCGCGCACTGAGGTTCGATGAACATGAGACAAGAGATGAAAGAGTAAAGACCGACAAATATGCGGCCATCCGTGAACTGTGGGACCAGTTTATACAAAACTGCAAAGAACATTACTGCCCAGGTGCTAATATTACAATTGATGAGCAGTTGTTGGCGTTTCGTGGACGATGTTCTTTCCGGATGTACATCGTAAATAAACCTGCTAGATATGGAATACAGCTCATAATGGTGTGTGACGTTGCATCAAGTTACATGCTAAATGCCTTGCCATACTTGGGGAAGCACACCAAACCCCCACGTGGGATGTCACTGGGCCAGCACGTCACAAGGGAGCTGGTTGCACCTTACATCAACAGCAAGAGGAACATCACAGGTGACAACTGGTTCACCTCAGTGCCACTGGTCACTGACATGCTTGACCATTATCAACTGACGTACGTTGGAACTCTCCGTGCCAACAAGAGAGAAATTCCTGTAAAAATGACTGACGTAAAAAATATGAAGCCAGGTCAAAGTGCATTTGTCTTTGACAGTAAAATGACCATGGTTGCTCATGTACCAAAGAAAAGACAGGCTAAGAGACAGAAGAAAAAGCTCGTCCTCTTGCTCTCATCACTATACAACCAACCTGACATCAGCGAGGGTGGAAAACCTGAAATCATCATGTATTACAATGCCACAAAAGGTGGCGTTGATACGTTTGATCTACTGTCTGCACAGTATTCGTGCAGCAGGAGGACAAAGCGATGGCCTCTCGCTGTATTTTATGGCATTGTCAACACTGCCGTCATCAATGCTTTTGTGATTTTCCGTAAGGAGTATGAAAAACGTGGCCAGAGATGCATGGAACGCTGTGACTTCATGAAGGCATTAGCCATGGAACTTATAAAACCACGTGCAGAGGAACGAATGTCGTTTCCGGGCCAGGAGCGCAGTGTTCAGGAGAATATCCGATCAGTCTTCCCGGAGTTCAACATCCCCCAGCAAGTTCAAGGTGAACTGACCACAGGGAAGAGATGTTCAATCTGTCCAGTAAAGAAGGACAGAAAGACAAAGTACCTGTGCATCAGCTGCAAGAAACCTGTGTGTGTGGAGCACTCGCGCTGCTTCTGCATGGACTGCGAGTAAACCACGGTTAGAGCATTTTCAGTGTACTGTACATTTTCAGAGTTATAATTTTTGGCATAGTGTCTTTATACTGAAGATTATACAGGATGTACAGCCCAAGACAAAAGTGCTGACCGTATCCTGGCAGCATTTTTGTTAGTGACTGTACATAAGCTTTAGGGAACACATTTCCCCTCATATTTGTTGTCCTCCTTTGCAGATCTGGCTGAACCATTTGCACTGCCTTCTCCACAACATGAAGACCCTTCATACTACCAGCTCTGACAGCAGTGCAAGCATCATTGTGTCTTTTGTTTTCCTATGGGGTCCATTAAAAAAAATAAGCTTTTTTTCTTTACATTTTTTTTAATACATAAAATAGTGTAATTTTTAGTTTATATTCATTATTGATTAGTGAACAGAACCAAAAAAGTTTAAGAATTCTCAAAGTTTCAATAAATGAAACATAAGTATCTTAGTTTCATTTTATTCCTTTGTGGGTCTGTGAGACCCAGGTGTACTAATAGTGTACAGACCAAAAGGGGTGTCTGATTTCAGGGATATATATATATATATATATATATATATATATATATATATATATATATATAATTTATATATATATATATATATATATATATATATATATATATATATATATATATATATATAATTTATCTATCTAACTATCTATCTGTATATATATATATATATATATATATATATATATATATATATATATATATATATATATATATATATACAGATAAAATTCAGAACAAAGCTGTTAATATTATTATTAATAATCCTGCCATTACAAATAAACTACCTTCCCTGCAAGTAAGAAGGAATGTTGCCTCCCTTGCATTATTTTACAGATATTTTTTGGGCAAATGCTCAGACGAAGTTACGTCCATGGTGCCACCTCTCCATGCCTTTCCTCGTGCTACACGGGCATCTGGTAGCGCTCATGACTGGACTGTCACTCGGCCATATTGCAGAATTCTGCCCCAGAGTTGTTTCCTCTTCCAATTTCAACCCACAGCTGTTCAAGTCTAACTGTTACAGATATTTTATGATCAGAGGACCCAGTAATCTGGTGTCTGGATTATTTTTTTATTGATTTGTTTTTCCTTCCTCCATATATATATATATATATATATTGTTACATAGCCTATGATTTCATCATCCTTTGTGTAATTTTAACGCACAGTATGCTGCATGTTTGATCACGAGCGTGTTCTGCCTCAGTCCCCCCCGTCTACCGTTATAGTAGAGTAAGTCGTCCTTTCTGTTGTTCAGTGCGGGATTTTCAGCTCTTTGTCCCCATGGCTTCATTTGCGCATCCTTCTTACAAGTTGTATCAAGCTCTGCTGGCCCCTATATAATGAGCTCAGTCTCTGCATCATTGCCACTTAGATCTGCTCCTCATTATGTTCACATCTCTGTCCTCCCCTGTACAGTTATTATTATTGTGAGTTTCTCAGGAAGTCTCCAACCATTTAGCAGCTGTGTGATTTGAGTATAAGTGTTATTGCATTTTGTTCTTGTGCTGTGTAGCATGGGGTGTTGATGTGTAGGCCTAGTAAAGTTTTTGTAATTCATTTTGTCAGCCAGTGGTAATAATAGTTTGTATCTGTAATTATATGTCTGGCATTCACTGAGTATTATCTGGTGTCTCATTTTATCGGGGCTGACTTAGGTAAATTTACTCGTGCTAATTTCATGTTAATAAAGGCTATTGCAGTTAACCATATATTTAACCTGTTTTTTGCCATTACATTATCCTTATGAGTCCTGAATGTTTAGTTGTTAGTTTGAGCATTAAACTTTAACTTGTAATTTTACCTAACTCTTTTGTTTTGAACCTGGAACTTTGCGGGACAGTTTTCTCTGTTCCGTAACATAAATTTGGCGACCTCATATCAGGATATTCAGGATATTATCATAAGGATATTGCTTGATATTTTGTGATTGTTACATATTCATGATGTCTACTATTACTACACTTGATGAAGCCAAAGATTTTTTGTCAAATGTGCAAACAGTGTGTGATGTAGAAAACAGAACAAAGAATGAACTTAAGCTTGTTGCTCAACAATTGGGAATTGTTGTTCGCTCTCATCATTCTAAAGATCAGATTGTTGACATGATTAATGAAAGCTTGTTTAATGTAACTCCTCCAAATGAGCAAACGCAGATTGAATTAGCTAAGTTACAGCTAGCCTTGCAGGAGGCCCGTGCTAGGGAGGCTGAGGCACAAGTTGAAATTGCTAGGATTCAGGCAGACCATGAGTATCGCATGAAACAAGGTGGAACTGGATCATCTAGCTCTGATGATTTTGATGTGGCTAAAAATATTAAACTTGTCCCTCCTTTTAATGAATCTGATTTAACAAAGTATTTTCAGTTGTTTGAGAAGGTAGCTACAGGTTTTAATTGGCCCAAAAAGTATTGGCCAGTACTCCTTCAAACTGTTCTCACCGGTAAAGCTCAAGTAACATATGCATCTTTGCCTCAGGATCAATCTGATAATTATGATGTAGTTAAGAGCTTGATTCTTAAGGCCTATGAGCTTGTTCCTGAAGCCTATAGAGTAAAATTTAGGACAACTTATAAGCAAGATAAGCAATCCCATGTTGAGTATGCAAAAATCAAAGAAGATCTGTTAGAGCAGTGGTTAAATTCTAAGAATGTGGATTCTGATTTTGACAAATTTAAGCAGATGATTTTGCTGGAGGACTTCAAAAGGTGTATTTATAAAGATGTAAGCCTATATCTTGATGAGAAAAGGATAGATAATTGGTCTGATGCTGCAGTTTTAGCTGATGAATATGTTCTCACTCACAAGAGATATTCTAAAGAAAAAGGGAAAGCTGAGAGTAAGTACGTTGCCTCTACTCAGAGTGCAGGTAACAGGAAAGAGAATAAAGATGTTTCTCAGGAAGTAAATACCAGCTTCACCTCTAGATTTCAGAAAAGTAAATGTACTTATTGTAGTAAACTTGGTCATACTACGGAGAAATGTTTCAGGAGACAGCGTGATGTGAACAAAAAGGAGTCTTTAAATATTCAGTCAATTGGTCTAGTGTCCACCCTTCAGAGTTCCCAGAATTCTTTAACTGAGTTAACTGAACCTGCTTTGAGGGGTAACTTAAATTCTCATGATGGAGCTCCTCTTTTGAGCAGTAACGTGGGTGACACTCTCAAGAGTTCATGTGCTAATTTCCTGTCTGATGGTTTTGTCAGTCCTCTGGACAGTAATGACAGGAAATCAGTTCAAATATATCGTGATACAGGTGCTTGCCAATCCCTTATGCTGACCAGTGTTCTAGGCTCTAATGTTAATTCCTCTGATGAAACTGTAATCTTGCAGGGTGTAGGGAATAATTACTTCTCTGTCCCTCTGTGCAGAGTGAATTTAGAGTCTGGTTTTGTTAATGGTTCCGTTATGGTTGGGTTGGTTGAGACACTCCCAATGTCAGATGTAACTTTCTTACTTGGAAATGATATTGGTGGAAGTCAAGTGTGTCCAGCTCCTCAGTTGTCTAGTGAGCCAGTGGCTGCGACCCAGGATTGTGATGTCCCTGATGTGTTCCCTGCATGTGCTGTCACTATGGCTAAGTCTAAAGTTACTGGTGATTTAGAGGATAATGATGATGATGATGTTATCCTAGCTGACACTTTTCTTGCTAATTTGGACCACTCACCAGATGAGGCAGTACCCCGTAGTGTTGATAATTTGTCTCGTCAAGAGTTGGTTGAGTTGCAGGTTGCTGACCCTGAGTTGAAAGGTCTAGTTAACTCTGCTTCCAGTGAGGAAGAGTCAGCTGGTGCTTCTACTTGTTATTATATAAAGTCAGGAGTACTTATGAGGAAGTGGAGACCCCCAACAGCATCAGCCGACTGTGAGTGGGAGGTTGTACATCAAGTTGTCATCCCTCGTGTTTGTAGGCAGGATATCATTAGAGTGGCTCATGATTCCAGTTTGGCAGGACACCTTGGAGTGAGGAAGACTGTGGCACGCATTTTGAAACACTTCTACTGGCCAGGTATCTTCAGGGATGTTTCCTGGTATTGTAAGTCTTGTTGCACCTGTCAAGTTGTGGGGAAGTGTAATCAGACCGAAAAGGTTGCACCTCTAGTTCCCATTCCTCCTTTTGAGGCGCCTTTCACCCGTGTGTTGGTGGATATTGTGGGCCCTCTTCCTAAGACTTCTTCAGGATTTTCTAATGTGTTGGCCCTGATTGATATGGCTACTCGTTATCCTGAAGCCATTCCACTTAGAAATATCTCAGCAAAGAACGTGGTTAAGGAAATGCTAGGGTTCTTCACAAAGTTTGGTCTGCCCAAGGAGGTACAGTCAGACCGGGGAAGTAATTTCATGTCAAACGTTTTCAAGCAGTCTCTGAAAGAGTTGGGCATCACCCAGATCACGTCTTCAGCTTACCATCCCCAGACCCAAGGAGCGTTGGAGAGATATCATCAAACACTCAAATCGATGCTCAAGAAATACTGTTTGGAACATCAGAAAGACTGGGATAAAGGTCTTCCATTCGTTGTGTTTGCTGCAAGAGAATCTCCAAATGAATCACTGGGTTTCTCACCCTTTGAACTACTGTTTGGCCATGAAGTAAGAGGACCCCTTAAGTTACTCAAGGAATGCTGGCTGTCGGAGGAAGATGACGTCAACCTGCTGGAGTATGTGATGAAGTTCAAAGAACGGCTGTCCACTGCTTTACAGCTGGCGAGAGAGAATTTAGGAGCTGCTCAGAAGATGAAGACTTGGTATGATAAGAAGTCCAGGTTACGCCACTTTCAGCCAGGAGATCAAGTTTTGATTCTGCTACCAGTGCATGGGCAACCTCTTCAAGCCAAGTTTAGTGGTCCTTATTTCGTGGAGAAGAAACTCAGTGATGTCAACTATGTCATCGCCACACCAGATCGTAGAAAGAGCAAGCAACTATGTCACATCAACATGCTAAAGTTATATCACGGGCGGGACGAAAATAATCCAGTCTGCACTGTAGCTGTTCCACCCGAGTCTGCAAGTGAAGCTCTCCCATGCAGCATGAGCCTGAGTGATAGTTTGGGGAAGAATCCTGATGTCATGAATGATCTCCAGACTAAGCTTTCTCATCTACCTCCCGAGGAAAGGCAGGAGTTTTCGGCATTACTGCAGGAGTACCCGCAAGTGTTCCGTGCCACTCCAGGAGGAACCACTGTGTTGATGCATGATGTCAATGTTGGAGACGCAAAGCCAATTAAACTGCCTCCTTACCGTGTGAACCCAGTGAAAGTTCCTCTCATCCAGAAGGAGCTTGGCTACCTATTGGACCACAAGATGATTGAGCCCTGTCAGACCGAGTGGAGTTCTCCTGTCACTCTAGTCCCTAAGCCAGGTGGGTCACAGCGGCTTTGCATCGACTACAGACGTGTTAATCAGATAATCAAAACAGACACTTACCCTCTCCCTCGCGTGGAAGATTGCATAGACAAGATCGGAAAGGCTAGGTACATAAGTAAGTTTGATTTGTTAAAGGGATACTGGCAAGTACCTATGACTGAACGTGCTAGGGAGATCTCATGTTTTGTAACACTAGGAAAGACTTTTGCATGTTCTGTAATGCCATATGGCATGAAGAATGCACCAGCCACATTTCAGAAGCTCATGAATGTTGTAACAGAGGGTTTGGCAGGGTGTGTTGTTTATATTGATGATGTATTAATCTTCAGTGACAACTGGAAAGATCACTTATGCCATGTCAGTAAATTTCTTGAGCGTTTGGTTCATGCTAATCTTGTAGCTAATTTATCAAAGTGTGTTTGGTCAAGCTAAAGTTCAGTACCTTGGGTACGTAATTGGTGATGGACATGTTGCACCACCAGGAGCTAAGGTTCAGGTTATAAGTGATCTTCCCAGACCTAAAAGTAGGAAGGAGCTACAAAGATTTTTGGGAATGGTAGGTTATTACCGGAGATTTGTTCTTAACTTTTCAATTTTTGTATCACCACCTACAGACCTACTGAAAAAGGGAGTTAAATTTGTCTGGACCGATAACTGTGAATCCTCTTTCAACAAACTTAAAGCTATTCTATTAAGTCAGCCAGTGCTCACTACTTCAAATTTTGCTAAGCCTTTTAAGATGGCTGTTGATGCAAGTGATACAGGAGCTGGGGCTGTTTTGCTGCAAGAGGATGATCAGGGTATTGAACACCCTGTATCTTATTATAGTAAGAAGTTCACTCCACCTCAAAAGAACTACTCAACTATTGAGAAAGAGCTTTTGGCCTTGATTTTGGGTTTACAGCATTTTTCATTTTATTTGTGTTCTGGTTTTGACCCCATAGTCATTTATACCGATCATAACCCACTGAAATTCCTTAGTAAGTTTAAAGATAAAAATCAGAGATTGACAAGATGGAGTCTACTTTTTCAGGAGTATTCATTAGACATACAACATGTCAAGGGGAAAGAAAATGTTATTGCAGATTGCTTATCTAGACTTCAGACAGATTGTTTTAGAGTAATAAGAAATTTCCTTTGTAAATTTCTTTTTCTTTGTGGGGAGGTGTTACATAGCCTATGATTTCATCATCCTTTGTGTAATCTCCCCTGTACAGTTATTATTATTGTGAGTTTCTCAGGAAGTCTCCAACCATCTAGCAGCTGTGTGATTTGAGTATAAGTGTTATTGCATTTTGTTCTTGTGCTGTGTAGCATGGGGTGTTGATGTGTAGGCCTAGTAAAGTTTTTGTAATTCATTTTGTCAGCCAGTGGTAATAATAGTTTGTATCTGTAATTATATATCTGGCATTCACTGAGTATTATCTGGTATCTCATTTTATCAGGGCTGACGTAGGTAAATTTACTCTTGCTAATTTCATGTTAATAGAAGCTATTGCAGTTAACCATATATTTAACCTGTTTTTTGCCATTACATTATCCTTATGAGTCCTGAATGTTTAGTTGTTAGTTTGAGCATTAAACTTTAACTTGTAATTTTACCTAACTCTTTTGTTTTGAACCTGGAACTTTACGGGACAGTAGTGACTCTTAGTATTCTCACTTAAAGTGTACATTATCTTTCTCTGTTCCGTAACAATATATATATATATATATATATTTCGTATATCCTGTTCTCGCTAATAATTTAATTTCTTGAGGATATGCAGTCCTGCCCCACACCAAAAGTAATGGACCATGCACCTTACACCACACAATTACAATGGTTGTAACAAATGGATTCGTTCGAGATTAGGAGAAGCATTTTCATTCATGGCGATTCTCGTGATGTTAATGGGACCACCAATATGCACGCTATATTACTGACACATGCAAGGGAACTGAATACTGTTATAACAAAATTCGGACACGCAAATTCCGCAATGCAACAGCCGAGTTTATCTGAGACCTAATGAACTTTCCCACATTTCACGAAAGCCAACAAAAGGAAACGTTACTGACAATCCCAATGGATTTTTTATCCTAGGGAGCAAAAATAAATATACCCAGAGATACTGCCTTTCATTAAAGTTCATTATGGCCTCATAATTGGATCAGAAAACCGTCGAAATGAGAAATGTGAACTTTGCTACTCTTCCTGCGTTAGTATTCTCAACAGCTTATGTCTTTCTTTAGGTCCTCTTCCTTACCAGCAATTCTCTGCAGATTGTACGATAGTATAAGCTGTGGCACTTAGGCCGTTATGAAAAATATGGTGCAAGAGGGTATGAGAGTTTCAACAAAGGGTGTCAACATCTTCTGCCAGTGAATGTATTTTTCACTTTACTCATGCTATCCCCGGACGATTTTTGGCCGACAATTTTACAGTGAAGAAAAATACAACCTTTACTAACTGTTTACCGTGAGAGGTTCTCTTATGCTGAATAAAATCGTCTGTTAATAGCAAGAATATCCAGCAAATATGCCTTATCCTCTTCTGGTGGTTTGTTATACGTGCAAAATAAATTGCAGTGGTGCTTCAGGTCCTTCAAAACCTACATCCATAAGGCCCTGTACCTAACTTTTTCTGACGATGTTGAGCCCACGGAATTTAAAGTTGGATATCAGCGGTGCAATGGCGAAGTACACAGCATGAAGACTGTTGCGCAGGAGAGGGTGGAGAAGAACCAACTCCATGCCTTTCCTGTCACCTACCACCACAGTAAGCATGTCTGCTTTCTTCCACATTCCAGCTTCTTCAAATAGACTGCATGGTGGAAACGGTGAGATTAGATCTGGCATCTAGTAAGGGAATAAGAATGAACATGAAAGAGCAAAAATTGGGATTAATGCGTTGGGTTAGGCAAAAGGAAGGATTATATTATTCGAAAATATATGAATGACAGAGGTCAGTTTGTCTGTGATGAAGCTCTATAACCGACACAAAGCAGTTGGTAATGAATTCTGCACAGTTAGTAAGGATGAATAGGACTAGATTTCTGAATCGATGCCGGTGATTCTGGAGAGACAGATACCACAGAATCGACTCTAAAACATGAGAACCGATTCCCCTTTAGCGATTCTGCCAGTAGCTTGAGAGTGAGAGTTTTCAGACATTGCCACTGACTCATGTCACTTGTTGCTGCATTTGGAGAGTAAGTAAAGTCGAGGCCAGTGGTGGGTTGTGGCAACTCAATTCTGTGTAGACAAGTCCAGCGGATCGGAGTTGGCCTCAGCGGAAGTGCCCCTGCATTGCATCGGGCGTAATGTAAGAATCAATTCCAATATCATAAACATTATGACTGGTGTTAGTTTATCTTATCTTTCAGCTGTAAACGGGACATAGTTAACTGAGCATTATATAATGAAGGTATATTTGTCGAAGAAAAATACCATTATACATAATTATTATATTTCTGTAATCAGAATTTTTGAAATACGAGTTTATTATAGTTTTTTTTTTTTTTTTTAATACACAAGAAGTACGTAAGGCACAGCATTAATTAATTACTCATGTTTTCAGTCTCTCACAGTGCTATCAGAAATCGCGTTCATCGAGTTACTCTGCCTCGTATAACCGACAGTATTTGCTTACTTTGAGGAATCGATTCTGGAATCTACTCCAGCGAATACATTGGTACTGGGTTTCGGAACCGTCGATCTGAATTTATCGTTTCTTGTCCAGCGCTTAACAAATATATTTCGTCTCATAGTACAGTGAATAACTGTATGACCCATTTCATTATGCATGATATTGATTGTTTGTTCCTTTTCGTACTTTATCTTCATGTGTTTCTGGGATCTATTTTACCTCACGAAGAGGTGAGATAGATCAAGATGGTGCAAAGATTGCAGTAAATTGTTTATGGAAAATATAAGGGAAATCTGTAAAGTGGACTGAAAAAAAGGTTTGCAACTTATTTTCCGTACTGTATGGGAATAGGACGCCCATATTACGAATTTATAATTGTTCCAGAGCATTTGTGTGTTACTACCATCATAATCTATTGTTAGTCTTTTGACATAGCTTAGTAGTAAAGACGGAGAGATAGTAGTTTTAGACCAGGTTAAAGCAGACAGCTGAGTGACAGAAGTAAAGTTAATGTTGGGAAATCCGGTAGGTAATAACGAGGTAGTTTGTGGCTGGTAGAGAAGGATATAAGGATCATATATCACGGGTTCCTACAAGGATCATATATCACGGGTTCAAACAGCGTAACTTACATAAATCCTTCCATTCTGTACACACATAATACCTGAATGCCTCGTTGGTGTTGTTTGTGTTGGTGTCAAGGACGAAGATGACAGATCGGCAGGTGGTCCATGTGTCCCCCCACACCCAGGCTGGAAGAACTTCTTGACCGGGGGTTCCATCAAATACCATAACCGCAGGACTCACTCGCCTGGATTAAACATAATATTTTCACAACTATATGCCATGAGTTGAGGTAACGTAATTATTCAAGCCCTGCAGTAGCTGTTTTACCCTAGCTAACTTCAGGGAAATTTATTCATCAGGCAGATCCAAGCCACAGTCAGAAGAGATGTATCCACAAAGCGTCGAAACTGGTTTTAATTGTATGTCCAAAGAAGTTCTGAGTCAAGTTATGTAGCCTTAACTTGCTCTTACACGTCTGTGACTATAATTTTAGTACCTTCTTTCCTCGGATGTGTGTGTGATGCCATTTAAGTTACTGTTTTTTCAGTGTGGCGTTTGCAAGGACAGAAAAAAGCTATGAGTGTGCACTGTATTTCGCCAGATATTAGGCAAAACAATTTTTGAAGCATACGAAATGCTGAAAAAAAACTTATGGAGAAGATACAATGAGTCATGCTTAAGTTTTTGTTGGTATCGCAGCTTTTAGGAAGGGAAAGCATAGTGGAAAGTAAGGAACGTTCAGTGATGCCCTGAACAAGCAGAAATGGCAAGACAATTGAAAAGGTGCGTGATTTGGGTCAATCGGACAATAGTATGAAGATATGAGCATTATGAGATGAAGCCTAAATTTCATTTCGGTCATGTCAAGCAATTTTAACTGACGATTTCGGCATGGGACATCGAAGCTTGTGCTATGACTGCTGACGCCTGAGCACAAATGGTACTGAATGATCACATCCACTGAAATGCGTCGTTGGGCAGATTCTGATGCAGACTTTATCAAATCTATAATTCACGGTAATGACTCGTGGTTCCATGTCTCTAGTCCTGAAATACAGGCTCAGTGTTCAGTGTGGGAGTCCCCATCATCACATGGACCCAAGAAAACTCATCAAGTTTGGAGAAGATCTAAAATACTGGAATTGTCATTGATAAAGATGGCAATGTTAATCATTAGCTCGCTCTAGAGGGTCAGACTGAATAAGGAGTATTGCTTACATATATCTGTATCTATCAATATATATATATATATATATATATATATATATATATATATATATATATATATATATATATATATATATATATATACACTCTAATCCCTTAATTACCCAGACATAATAGAGCTAAAGGCATGTCCGGGTAGTAGTAACATCCGGAAAATGAACACTATTTCCCTACAACACCCAGACCCTACTGATACCCACCTCCAACCTATACCTAACTTATTTGTACAATACCTGTGCTTAATTTTGCAGTGTTTTCCGGTCATTCAGACATATTTAGACATCAAAACACACATAGGCCTTTCAAAAGTAATAGTGAACACCGAGAAAGCCATGCAGAAAAAAAACAGAAAAAAAAAAAAAACACCGTATCTGTACACTGCTGTGTACAGTACCCCTCCATTTTTTGGTAGTGTTTCCAGGTCATTCTGACATATTATGGCGTCAAAATATTCACAGGATTATCCTAAATAATTTTTAACACCAAATAAAACTCTAGAAAAAACACCAACATCCAAAAAATGCCCTACATAAACAGTGCTGTATGTACAGTACCCCTCCTTATTTTGGTAGTGTTTTTAGGTCATTCTGGCATATTTTGGCATCATAACATACATTGGAATATCCTAAATAATTTTTGACACCAGGAAAACCATAGAAAAAAAGAAAACCACAAAACACCCTACCTAAACACTACTGTATGTACAGTACCCCTCTTTATTTTGGTAGTTGTTTCAGGTCATTCTGGCATATTTTGGCATTAAACCATATATAGGATTACTCTAAATAGTTTTCAACACCAAGAAAACCGTGAAGGAAAAACACTGAAAGCCAAAACAACACCCTAGCTACATACTGCTTTATATACAGAATCTCTCCTATTTTTGGCACTGTTTTCAGGTCATTCTGCCATATTGTGACCTCAAAACACACATAGAAATATCCTAAATAAATTATAGCACCAAGGAAACTATGAAAGAAACATAAACCTACCTGTAGAAAATGCAGAGCACCACTGTCAAGCTTCATAACCTACCACCTCCAGCAGGTTGTCACATGTGGTCTAATGTTAAACACTAGTGCCTAACAGAGGTCAAAGAACTCGTCCTCGTCATCTTCAACCTGCTGGAGCAATCTCATCAGACATGATCTGGTAACCATGATTGCCGCCGTCGTCGTCCAACCAATCCCGCACATCATCGACGTCCACCTTCTCTCCTGCCTGTCTAAGGTGACTGTGGAAATCATCCACGTCAAACCCCTCGAAGTTGTGTTCAGCTTCACTTCCCTGCAGGAGACGAGACCAACCACTTTCCAGGGATTTGACAGAGGCTTCCTTCCAAGCGCTCACCCAGTTGAACACTGCAGACGTCAGGTCATAACACTGAAGATTCTGCAAGGTCTACTCCCCACGTGTGTATTCTACCGTGTCCTCGTCCTACAGCACCACCATCACCTCGTTCAGGAACCTCTGGTGGTACAGTCTCTTGGCAGCCATTATAACACCCTGGTCCATTGGTTAAATCAGAGCAGTCACATTAGGTGGCAGAAACATGCACCTAATCTGCCTGTCAAAAGCAATCAAATCTTTCTCAGATGGATGTGCAAAAGCATTGTTCAGAAGCAAGAGTGCCTTGACTTGGTCACAAGCGCTTTCATGGACCTCCATTTGATAACAGATAACCTCATTGACAAAATATCTGTGGAATCAATTGCTGAAGTTATTACCGGTAAACCAAGCCTTCACAGAATGGTACCACAGAACAGGCAAGCTATCCATCATTCCACAGAGACAACTTGGTTGCTTTGCATACTCAAAAACAACGGGTTTGAGGTGGTGCGTCCTGTTAGCATTAGCACAGCACAAAACAGAGACGTGTTGTTCGGACAACTGACCAGGCACAGATTTCTCCCTTTCCTCAGCCAGGGTGTGGGTGGGCAAGGAATGGTAGAACAGACCAGTTTCTTCAGAATTATAGACTTGACCAAGGGAAGGCCCTTGTCCCTGATCAGGCTCTGCGTTTTCCGGTGAAACGGGTCTACTTTTTTCACTGCCATGTTAAAGACTTCGCCGTGTGCCTTATGCCCAGTAAGTCAATGGCATAGCTTGAACCAAACAAGCTATCCCTCAGATGCCTTGAAGTCCAGCACATTGTGCAGGCGTGCAAACTTCTCAGCAGCAGCCTTCACCTCGGTCCCATGCACTAGCACACTGCCACCATGTTGCTGACGAAACCACATCAAAGTCGACTAGTTGATAATGGCGTGCCTGGTCCGGGCCATTACCTTCCTGTCGCCGCTACGTGTGCTTTCCCTGTTCATACTACATAAGCCTGTCATGTGACTTCGTGATATTGAACAACACTGAATAGGCTAGATCACATTCACGAAGAATGTGTCCTGTGGTCCAGCCCACGTCAACTTTGCCCAATATCTCATGCTTCTTCTCCAGACTCAGAACCTTCCTGTTCTGCTTCTCAAATGGTGATGGGGCCACCACCAAACACACAAGAAGATAGCACAGCAGGGACATACCCTGAAGAAGGCAGGGAACCACCACAAAAACAACTACAGTACAGCCATCGTTGCAAGCAGAACCACTCATGAGGGGAAGAAAGGCAGGAACTGAGGTGCGGGCTTCTGTTCACTGGCAAGCAGTACATTACAGTGCTGCCATACCGCACCCAATGGTTGCTCTTGAGGACAGAGGATGCCACATGCAGCAAGGTGACATCTGTCAATAATGTTCACTTCCGTTTACCCATGCAAGGGTTAGTACGTGACGGCAACAGCGGATGACCAGTAGATCACCACCTCAGGCAGTGTATGAGTTATGCGGCCTGCCAGGTGACTCTGACTATTCGGTAGGGAAGTGGACAGGCACGCGTGATGTGTTTCCGCACTAATCCTGGAGGCCGGAGGACTCCCACCAGTTGGTGTAGGGCTGGATGGGCAGTTTTACCATACATTTACTCATGCGTTGTGGTCTGTTTACATGCGCGGTGGCCACCAGTATCCCTCAGGTGGGAACAATGCTCACCTCCTCCATTGAAAAATAACCATAGAATATTTGCGAAGATATGCTCAATGTCTTTCCCAGGCAAAATTGGATAGGATATTTTTACCCAACCTTACTAAACCTAACCTTTCCTAACAGGGCTGCATGGCTAAGGTGGCTGACTGTGGTATTGAAATGAATACTCGTACCAAATGGAAGTGTATTGTACAGTACAGTACAGTATAGTATTGTACATACTGTATACACATACAGTACTGTATTGTGAACAGTGTGGTACTGTAGTACTATCATATGCACTGGTATAGAAATTAGTGTACTGATATTGTTATTGTAATCATAGTGTGTGAAAGAATCCCTTCGTGTGTGTGGTGCATGTGTGTGTCTCCCAGTAACCGTGTGATTTTCTACCTTCGATAGAGAAGTGGATGGGCACTGTCACTGAACATGTACTCATGGGTCGTGGTCTGTGTTACACACATGGTGGCCACCTGTACCCCTCAGCCAGAAACCACGCTTGCCTCATCCTTTCAAAAATAACCATAGGACTTTCTCAGAAATAGGCTCAATATGTTAGCCAGGCAAAATAACATAGGTTAACTGTATTTTATTTTACCAAAGCTAACCTAACCCAATATGGCTGCTTGGCAAAGGTGGGTGACCATTGCATTGAAACGAATACCCATACTGAATGGTAGTTTACTGTACAGTATTGTACTGTACATACACACATACAGTACTGCACTGTGCACTGTACAGTACTGTAGTACTCTCATATGCATTGGTTCAGAAATTACTGTACTGATACTCTTACTGTCATCATAGTGTGTGAAGGGATCTCTTTGTGTGTGTGGTGCATCTGTGTCACCTGGTGGTTATCTTGAACATAGGGTGGGGATGTGTACGGACGTTTTGACACCACTTGCAGGTTACAGTCCTATTGCTAGGATGCTGGATGTTCACTGGGAGTGATCGGACGAGAGCATGACTTTGACGTTTCAGTATAGTGGCGGACGGACATTTTAGCTCTGGTTGTGGGTTACGGACTTCTTACTGCTCACTGCTCAAGCCCAGCGGCCACAATACCATATGTTTCCACATTCTGGCTGGCCGGCCAAAGTTCTCGTTAACATTTACTTCCGGATAATAGCAAGTAAATTCGGGTAATGGTTTAACAAAGCCAAGGGCCAGCATCCAGATAATGAACACGTTTGGATGATGAATGGCTGGATAATTGAGGGTTCAGTATGTATATATATATATATATATATATATATATATATATATATATATATATATCAAGAGAGAGAGAGAGTGTGTGCCAGACGCCATAAGGGGTGGCCACAAACAAATTGCCTCTATGTCGCTTTGTTCCCCGCTATTTCACTGCCCTGCTCCCAGTTCATGCACCCCTCTTTCATATACCTCTCCACTCCATCCATCCATCTCATCCTTGGCCTCTCCCTCCCTCTCCCCCTTTCCACCTCACTCACATACACTTTCCTCGCCAGTCTATCACTCTGCATCCTCTCCACATGGCCAAACCACCTCATTGTGTTTCCTAATGCTTCTTATCACATCCACATTCACACCACAATGCTCCTTGACTTCCTCATTTGTCAGTCTTGTCTCTCCATTTGACCCCCATGCTCCTATCAAATAACTCATTTCCACAGTTCTCACTCTTCATTTCTGTCCCTCCAACAAGGTCCAATCTTCACTTCCATACATTGGAGTTGGTATCACAATACTGTCATATAGTAACTTTTTCATTTCCATGTTCACTTCCCTGTTTCTTATCACTGCTTTCAAGGAACCAGCAACCTTTCTTCCCTGTTGTACCCTTTCAAGCATTTCACCTTGTAAACTTTCATCCTTACTAATCACACTACCCAAGTACCTAAATGTACTCACATTTTCTGTTTCCTCCTCATCCATCCTCACTCTACATTCACTGCCTTCGGTTCTCTTGAAGACCATAACTCTACCCTTCCCTACATTCACCTTTACATTCCTTTTCTCACACTCTCCCAAACTCATCCACCAAGCCTTGCAACTCCCCTTCATCTTCACTTAGCAACACAGTATTATCTGCAAACAACAGTACAGTTACTTTACAAACGCTGCCCTCTCTCGCTAGTGCCGCTTCAGTATCCACTGCCCTGCATTATTTCTCTTTTATAGCCCCATCCATATACATATTGAACAACCATGGGGACATTACACATCCCTGTTTCAGTCCAACCTGAAACAGAAAAATTTACTCAGTTCACTATCCACACACACTGCAGCTCTAACACGTTCCTACATACTCTTCACGGCATTCAACATCTTCCCATCTACTCCATATATTCTTAACACTTTCCACAATACATGTCTATCCACCCTGTCATATGCTTTCTCCAAATCCATGAAGGCCACGTACAATTTCTTTCCCTTCTCTAGAAAATTTTCCACTAAAGATCTGAGAATGAATATCTGATCTACACAACCTCTTCCCTTCCTAAAACCTCCCTGTTCTCCCACTAATTCCTCTGTTGTTTCCCTAACTCTGACAATAAGTATCTGACCATATACTTTTCCCATTACACTAAGAAGACAAATTCCCCTATGATTACCACATACTGCTTGTTTCATTTTTCCGTTGTACAGAGGAATAATTATACCTGACTTCCAATCCTCCAGGACTCTACCTTCATCCCAGGCCAAACTGCACATCTTCCACATCCATTCTACTACTATCTCTCCCTCATGTTTCAGCATTTCACCACACACTCCATCAATTCCTGGGGTTTTCCCCATTTTAACTGACTTCATTGCTTCCACAACTTCCATCCTACTGATATTTTCCTCTCTTCTCACATCCCTTCGTCTCCCACCCATTCTCCAGCCACTTACACTCGCATTACTTTCATTGTCTATGTTCAACAATTCCCTAAAGTGTACTCTCCATCTGCTCAATTTTTCTCCCTACTCCACTAGTAATCTACCGTTTTTATCTTTCACTCCCCAGTTATCTTCTTTGGCACCCTTTCTAACTCTCATTACCTCTTTCCAGAACATTTTCTTACATTCCCTCCACCTTACACTTTAATTCCTTCCAAATTCCTCATCCACTGTCTTCTTACTCTCTCTTGCTACTCTTTTTACCTCTCTCTTCCTCTCTACATGTAACTCTTTCTTCCTTTTCTCAAACTCTTGCACGCCCCTGTTTCTCATCCACTATTATGCTTTCTTCTTTTGTGCCACAGCCTCTCTCACCTCTCCACTCCACGTGCTGTTCCCTGCACCCTCTTTCGTCTTCTCTTCATCCAAAACACCACCTCACATGCTGCACAGATTTCTTTTGTGAATATCTTGCACACATCTTCCACGTCCCCCATTTGCTCCAGTCCATATTTACCCAATCGCTCCTTCACTTTCATCTTATATTCTGCCTTTTTTCCATCCTCTTGTAACCTTTCCACCCTTCTTGTATGAACTACTTTCTCCTGTCCTTCTTTTCTTCTATTTCTCCATTGTATGACTATGGATCATTTTGTACCTAAAGAGGGTATAAGCTACCACCAACTCCTTCCCAGCACAAATGTCCACTAAAGCACTGCCATTCTCATCCACCACTGCAGGCACACCCCACTCACCAACTACTCCATCCACCTTCACATTCTCTACTTTTCTATTCATATCTTCAGAAAACACTCATTCCTTTCAAACTTTTCTATGCACACTTCCACATTTGTCCAGAACTCTTCTCTGTGGTTGGACAATCTTTCGTTGTTGCATACACACACACAACTGCCAACATTTGTAGTCCAACTTTCAATCTTACCCACACAACCCTTGAGCAAACTGATCCATACTCTCTTTTCTTCTCCATCTATCTGTTCTTCACAACAATACACACTCCCTTTTGCTCTCTCATTCTCACCTACTCCCGCGCATATACCCCATCCATACTCTCATTCTCTCACACTCTCATCTGTCCATTTAGCTTCAGTTAATCCACATACATCCTATTTCGCACCCTCAAGCACCTGGACAATCTCTCTTCATTTCAGCTTATCCTTTGCATCCCTTACATTCCATGTAGCTATCCATACCATGTCCTTTGTTCGGTCCTTGGTCGTCCCCTTTTGGTCATTCCTGGTCCGAGGCTTCTTCTTCGTATTTTTAGTTAGATGTTTTCCGAGGAAGGCACAAACCCTCCGCCAACCCACTTGCTGTCACGTAGGGAACACTTGTTGTTTGGTTATAAGGTTAAGCTGTCACGTAGGGAACACTTGTTGTTTGGTTATATGGTTACCACCCAGCATTGTAAATGCTTTCCTGGTTTACTGCAACATTTGGCTTGCCACTCAGGGTAGAGCTACCCTAGAAACAAAGTACCACTGCAGTAAGTGGGTGGATGATGGGCATCCCCACTTATCATATATATACACCCACTGCAAATTTACTTAGGACCTACACACAGAATTGCTATGGGAGAGTTGTCTGTCTTTGCTTTGTGTTTCCACCTCTACCAAGTGAATTTTGGGGGCAAGAAGTAACTGGCATCTCCTCTGGTGCTGGCGGGAGGTGGTGAAACACGCAGCACTTCAGTGCTTGCCCAGAAGCGAGAGTGGGAGTACATGTTCCTGTCGCTCCAAGCTTGCACCTCCTTCTTTTTTCGTATGTATTACTGTTTGCGTTGTTTTTTTTCCTACAGTCGAGCTGTCATGCCTGGAAAGCATTGCTCAAGGGATGAGAGGGTCCGTATCTGTACCTCTGGAAGTCGTCCTCTTCTTTCCACTGCCATGATTGTGCCAAGAAAAGGACGACTTCCAGAGGTACAGATACGCTTCTGAACAGAAAGTAATCAAGAATCCTCGACTGAGAGCAGCAGAATTGAAGAGAATGCATCCCCAGCTGTTACAAGACGCCTCAATTCGAACTATCCAACACCGCTTGCGGAAGGAGCTGGATTTGTTAAGCCGCACCACAGCTAAGAAACCACTTCTCACGGACCGCATAAAGAAGCAGTGCATTCAGTTTGCCAACAAGTATGCACACTGGACATAAGATGAGTGGAAAAAAGTTATGTTTTCCGATGAAAGCACATTTCAAGTGTTCCAAGTGCATTCTGCCAAGGTTCGTCGCCCTGCCTCCCATAGTTGATATGACCCTGCTTACACGTTGCCGACTGTTAACCCCTTAAACGCGGCCGTGTACAGTCGTTCACCCCCGAGTGGCGGGGTTGTATCGCGGTCTGAGTACCTGTAGGAAAATATTCGCCAAAAATCAGAGATTAACCCTAGAACATTATACTTGGTATGGCAGATAGTACTTACATTCAGCTTTCTCCAGAGACAGGTGTTGAGCCTTCGTGGACTACCCAAGGACTTGTGAAGACTTGCAAATTTGGGTAACCAAATCTTCACTTTCACACCTCCAGCAACCCCGTTTCCCCTCTACCACAGCCTCATTCTGTCACAGTAAACTTTATACTACAACGTAAAGGTAGTTAGGATTCCGTATTTGTACAATAAGCACTGAAAATAAGGCTAAAATCAACGGAGCGTACGGCCGACATGCACTGTGGCGGCGGTCTTCCCATCACTCAACAAACATTTCCATTTTCACAGCTAAAAACATGTATACTACATTATTTTCAATCATACTACTTCCCAAAAGATCACCACGGCGCGCTTTTTATTCTGCATTACGCCCGCCACTTTTTTCTCGTTCCTGTCGGCCGCTTGCACTGGCTGAGAAGAGCTAGAACTCGCCATAATGTCACTTTGAAAGCCTGCAGTAAACTGACGCTAAACAGGGGCAAACCGTGAGAAAAAAAGCTAGTGTTACAACTGGGGAAACAAGCGTTTCCTAGTAGCATAAACTGCTTGTGAGAGGAGAGTGCAGATTTACAGTTCTGAGCGCTCAGAGCGCTGCCATGTATCACAGCCAGGCTGGCCGGGCCGTGGTGGTGGGGGGGGGACGGGGGGAAAACGCGATACTTGGCAACAACTGAGGTCAGTAGTACAAAGGTAAAGTATGCTAGTTGTAGCTAGAGGGTGGTGGTACTGATAGACAATACCAGCTGGAGCCTGCTTGCCCGCAGTTATTCAAAATTTACTAGAATCGCAAAAACGACGATCCGCCATTATGTCCTTTTCGCCGAGCGTCGCAAACGCAACGATCCGCGTTTAACCCGCCCCGTCCCGAACACTTTTTGACCACTGGTACCCCCCAATCCCGACCATTTTTCGACCCTTTTTGTTTTTGCTTAAACTTTTGCTTTTGGTCAGAAACAATGGTCAGTGGCAAAGAAATTGGTCCCCGGGGTCCATAATTACCCTAACCAGGTATGCCTTGGTCCCACCTGGCCCCGTGTTCTCCGTAGGCGGTCTGAGCCTCTAACGTTTTCTATGGTATTATAAGTCTGGGAAACCAATGAAAGTAAGTAGATATGTATTTATTACAAACATAAAAACATGTGATAAAAGAGTATATTGGATTTTATACAAAAATAGAGCAGAAATAAGCATTGTACCATCGTGCGAAACGAGCAAAATCGGGTAACTTGGTCACGATGAATCGCTAACATTCTAAAATCATGATACATATCATTTATTTTACTTACATAATACTTCTACAATAACATTATACCATTTTACATTTTATTGAACTGTTTTTACGTATTCACAGGCCTTTTGATAACATTTAGCATAACGTTAGCGCTTATTTACGTAGTGAGTGAACTCACTGTGACTGTTGTTTCAACTCGTATTGTGTTTTTTATACTTCCATAATACTTTTCTAATATTATTATACACTTTTCAACTTTATAGAACTGTTTTGAGATTATTTCAGGCCTTACGTAAATATATAGCATAATAATAGCGCATAATAACACACACGGTGAAGTCGCTATGACAACTATTTCAACTTACAACCTATTTTTGTACTTATATAATAATTCTCCACTAACATTGCACATGTAAACACTTGATATAATTGATATCACATAATTTCAGAACTTACGATGGAACTGAGCGTCATATTTGCGCGTACTTACACAGGGAGTGTTATCGCGATATCATTTGTTTCATCTTACACTAGTATTCAACTTATAAAATACCTTACTACTAACATTACAACAAATTCCACTTCATATAATTCCTATCACATACTGACCAGAATGTGGGTGTACTCGTGACATCAGTTATTACAACTTACACCATTGTTCAACTTATACGTTTTATTCATGCTAATATTACATCCGTTTCCACTTTATTTCCTTGCTATCACATATTTACTGACCAGATTTACACAGTGGGTGTAGTTTTGATATCAATTCTTTCCACTTACACTAATTCTCAACTTATACATTACTTTTCTGAAAAAATAACACCCGTTTCAACGTTATATTTGACTTAGCACCTACTGACTGGCCTTACCATTATCATGAGCGTCATTTCGCCTTCCCACACAGTTTCAGTAGTGTAGGAAATTATGATACTCCTTGAAACAAGGCTGAAGGCACAATGCAACATTGCACTCGACACACTCGTACCTTGTGTCTTTTCTCTGAGTGGATGGTCTGACTGTCGAGTGCTTACATACATGGCAGCGATGCTGGGGTTTACAACGGTTTGGGTCGGAAGGGATTGCGCTGGGATAGTGGCGTCCTACAAGACGTAGGGGAGTCTGAGCAGCCATGGGGGTGGGGGTGCGGTGTGTGGGTCTGTCCTGGGCATGCTTGGCGATTATTTCACGTGCCAGCTCCCTCACAAACCCCTCAAAGGTCTCGGATACTCCGGTGGTCATTGCGTGCAGGTAGTGGGAGTTCAGGACCGTGATGTCGAGCAAGTGGAAAAAGAGTTTCTTGTACCACTTCATCGTGGTCCTGGCACAGTCAACACTTGAAATCATCGAGTCTGACTGATCAACTTGCGTCATATTCAGATTATAGGCCAGTACAGACTCGGGTTTCCATACGTTGCGCCTCCTCTCGCTACGGTGATCCACAGAGTCTGTGCGGTGCATCAGGGGGCTGTGAACAGTTGATAGGAGGCAAACTTCCCTGTTGTGGTTCCACAGGGTGGCAAGGATGTTATTGGCCTGGAAGAAAACCACCTTGTTCTTGTCAAGTTTCCTCCCTATCTTGACCATATGGCGACGGTTTCTCTTTACTGCCACAGACTCCGGTATCGTGTTGGTGGAGGAACCTAGCAAGAAGAGGGCTAGTGTACCAGTTGTCCAGGTACAACACATGACCACGATGAAGGTACTCTTCTATCATTGTCTTCACCACGGCCCCAGAGAGTCCTATACTCCGATCTTCTGTTATATCTGTCTGTGCGCCCGTGTACAAGACTATGTCTTGCACATAACCAGTCTTACAGTCACACATAACAAAGATCTTGAACCCAGAACGGTGTCTCTTGCTGGGTATATACTGCCTAAAGGAAATATTGCCTCTCCACAACACAAGACTCTCGTCTATGACGAGGTCTCTGTAGGGATAAAATGAGGAGCGGAACATTTCCCGTAAATGATCAAATACCAGCCTAATTCTCCTCATTTTATCGGTGTTATTTGCACTGGCTGAATCTTCTGCAACAAAAAAGTAGAGGCGGACGAGAATATACTGAAATCGGTTACGACTCATCACCTTTCCAAAGAAAGGTGTGAGGATGATTGGGTCAGTTGTCCAGTAGGCAGGAATTTAGTTTTTCCTTACTACACCCATCAAGAGAACCAGGGCCAAAAATAGGAACATCTCTGAAATTGTAACGGGATAGTCATACTGTTGGGAATGCCTGCTCGTGGTTCCCAAACGTCCACTTTCACGGCGCTGTGATTATGAAAAGATATTAGTTTGTTCAACTATGCGCCCCACAAACGCCTCACCAAAGAACAAGTGGAAAAAATCCACCCTAGACGAACCTGCAATCACACCTGGAGCCGTGCAACCAGACCACCACTCCTCAGTGAAAGGGTGAATGATGGGAGTAAAATTACTCCCATCTTCCCAGTTCCACGTGACACCACCGTCTCCAGCCACGTTCCCATCGTTCCCTTCGTCAGGGTGGGGAGGTGAGGGTGGTGGGGGAGCTTGGGGAGGTGGAGAGCGGCGCCTCTCATCACTCGCACTTCTCTTCCCTCTCCCTTATCCTTTACCCTTTCCCTTCCCTTCCCTTTCTTTCCTTTCCCCACATCCTGGGGCTGTGGGGAGGAAGTTTGGGAATATTCTGGGGTGAAAGAAGTGCTGGGGAGTGACGCCACCTCCTCTCCCCTAGGCCTACGTGCACCACGTGCTCGTGCTGCCTCCCTCACACCACTTGCCCCTTCACCCCGCACTACCCCCACACCACTCTCACTTTCACCCCGCGCTGCCACCACAACACTTTCCCTTTCCCCCAGCAATCCCACCACACCACTTGCCACTTCCCCAGACAAAAGACTTTCACTATACCTTATATGTCGTCTCGCCCCACATTCTGATCCTCGTGGTGATATTTTTTCTTTTCCCAACCACGCGGCGATATCACGTCCTAAGCCACCGTCATCCTCATCGTCCTCATCCTTGTCCTCATCAGATTCGGGATGGAGAGATAGCCGTGCACGTGGTTGGGGAGCAGGCTGGCTTTCCCTTGCCTTACGGTATGTCACATACCGTGTTTTTCGGGGCGAAGGGACCTCTTCATCACTGCTACTTATTTCTTCCTCTGGCTGGACGTAATCACGATCTACCACATCATCGTCGAGTGGAGAATCACTATCTCCAGTGAAGGCTTCCAGGGTGGATGCAATTTCCTCGTCTGAGAGACCTTTCCGCGCCATGTCTGACCTGGGTCACTGCTAGCAGGTGAGTGACCGAGACAAGGGCGAGCGCAGGTCACGCGGGGTCTAGGACGCTGCCCACCTGGCGGCAGGTAGGGGAGGCTTGGGTACCCGGGCGAAACGAAAATCTCGCGCAAATTTTGAAAATTGTGGAAATTATGAACCTTGCAATTGCAGGACGTTGAAGTACGTCGACGGGATTAGCTGTGACATAACGTGAGGACGTGGAAGTACGTCGACGGGACGCCGCAGGTTAAGGGGTTAAGCACCCAAAATCAGTAATGGTATGGGGGTGTTTTGCAGGTGAAATGGAAAGGGGAGGCCTCTACTTTCTTCCAAAGAACTTGATGATGAGTGGTGGCCGGTACATTCAAGTTTTGAAAGATCATTTGTTAAACTTTTTTGCTGTTCATGGGTGCGACTCATGCACGATTCAGCTCCATGTCACTAGTCAAGAAAGGTGACAAAATGGCTTCAGGATAATTGGATTGAGGTCCTTGACTGGCCTGAAAACAGTCCGGATCTAAATCCGAAAGAAAACTGCTGGGCAAAGATGAAGAAAATCATGGCAGAGAAGAAGATACCCAGTCTGGACAACCTCAGTACTGAACCGACAAATGTTTGGTGCAAAGAAATGTCCGTAGACGACTTTAGAGATCTAAATGATTCCATGCCAAAATGCAACCAACTGGTCCTGAAAAACAAGGGAAACATGATTTCATATTAATGAATGGCATTTCATAAACAAATATTATGATATACTATGATTTCTGTGCTTTTTAATACCTCGTGGGGGGAGGTCCTAAGTCAATCTGCGGTAGCTGTATATATATATATATATATATATATATATATATATATATACAGATATATATATATATATATATATATATATATATATATATATATATATATATATATGTAAAAGCTCGATTAACTGGAATACATGGGGATTCTTCCATTCCCGATATGGAATTTCCCAGATAACCGAATGTTACTCCTAGCAATATTTTCTGGTAGGTCAAACAATTGAAATAGGACCAAACTTGGGACTGAACACAAAACAGCAGACATCACCAAAAATTATTTAATCCCATAACCGCGGGGCATCACTTTCATGATGCTTGGGAACAAGGGATCATACCAAGTGGCGTTACTTTTGTGATTCTGTGTTATTTTGAATTCACCCGGGCTTTCAAGTGGTGGCTTGTATCATCCATCAGTACTGCCAATGTCCAACACTAGTCAGCACTCCTAATCTCATCTGTACTCCCATCCATTGTTGACAATTTAGCCATTTCTCCCCGTTCTTGACTCCCCTCCCTACCCCCTCTCCATTACCCTATCCTCTCGCCTGTGCGGCCATGCTATGCTAAGTATATCTTCCCTGGAATTTTTCACTGATTTCATCCATTGAAATAAGCCCTATGCCCTATTCTTATACCAAATAATATATACAAGAAAGAAATAAGGTAAGTGATAGTGCCATACACCTGGAATTGGCTAATTATCACCTGACAACACCTCACATGCACTCGTTCGCTAATTTTCGCTGTTGATTTCCCCTTGAAATATGCCGTATAATCTATTTTCGTAATAAATATACATATAAGGAGGGAAGGGAGAAGCCTAAGTGATATTTACATTCATCTGGAACTATCTAATTTATAATGTATTGTCTAGATTTCCTGCCAATCATTTCACTGCTATATATTAGCAGCTGTCAAGAGGCTGACGTTGGCAGTAATGCATTTCCCTAGGTAGGCCACCCTGGCCCACCCTTATCAGTTCACTTTCATCTTTCAATGTGAAGGTACGTCTGTTTGCTCCTGCTGACTTCAGCCACTTTTCACACCCATGCAAAGGGCCCTGTGACCTCTACCCCCTACTAAACCTCGTGTGGAAAGAGGTAAAGGGCTGACAATTCATAAAAGAGTGACTACGATCTTTCTATTGAGTAAAACAGTGCAAGTGGAATTGTAAATAATGTGTAAACAGCAAGTGAAAGTAATGAATGTAAATATACGTGAACAGTGGAAAATAGTTTTATAAGTTACTTCAAGTGACAGTGCATAACACAGTGTAAATAAAATAGAAATGTAAATAACGTAAATAAAATACAGAACGTAAATAGAAATGTAAATGAGTAGTATTATAAGAATACGAGTATATACCCTAGGAGTAATGAAAGTGAAAGTTTCACTCTAGCATATATGAATACTATGAGTCATGAGAGTGAAGATGAAAGTGACATTCACTCTCAATGCTAGTATACAGGACGAGAAAGTGAATGCTACGTATTTTACTGAAATTGAATCCCTCCAGTGACAAGAAACTACTATTACTGAAGGAAACTTATGGATAAAGACTGTAGATATATCTAAGTGTTATATTGTAAGAGAAATAAAAACTGTGAGTGCTTTTATGAATAATAGACAACACTAGTGGCGAACGATCGGAAGTGGGATGGTCATACGCCCTCGTAATTTTCATTGCTTTCACAGTGTTTTTTGGGGGGGAGTATGGACTCCAACCTATTTGAGAATCATAGATTAGTGATTCTAGTGATAATATCAGGCTGTGGTAATCATATGACGAGTTGTCGGGAAGTGTAAAGTGGAGACTTCGTTACCCAACTTCAGAGGTCTCCACAAGTCCTACGGTACTCGACGAAGGCTCAGCAAACACCCAAGGAGAAAGCTGAAGTTATGTGCCATAAGTATATGTGATTTTAATATTTTAGGACTAGTAACTGATTTTTGGCAAATATTTTTAGAGAGTGTCATAGCGCGAATATGCCCGTGGGAGCCGCAAGTCAAAGCAAAGCAAGCCCGCGGTGTAAGGGTTAAAGAAAAATTTAGCATATTTTATAGGTCACAATAATTTTGAAAACCTAGCTGCATACATTACTTTATCCTGTACTGTATAGAACTAATCAAGATTTATAGGGGGATCATCAGGATCATGAGATTAGGATTCAGACAGTGGAGAAGGAGAAGTGGAAGGAACAGGATCAGGAGCTGAAGAAGTGGAAGGAAGTGATTTGAATCGGCGATGACCAGTATCTAGAATATTTTTGACCCCATGTCGTATCGAATTTGCGTTCTGGTCATACGGATGTGCTGATGCATCGGATGCCAGTTAATCGAGCTTTTACTTGTGTATATATATATATATATATATATATATATATATATATATATATATATATATATATATATATATATATATATATATATTGACGATGCTTCATTGCATAAGCCTGTTTTAGGGGAATCTCCAGTTCTCTGATCCAGTGCTGAAGATCAGAGACAAGTAATCTGTCGTGGACTTTGTTATCCCGAAAACAAGGTGACGTCCAAGTGAAGATACCCCGGACTGACAACTACACACTCACACGCAAAGTTATATACAGCAATATTTGTTAACCACAATGCCAACCCAAAGACCCATTTCTTTTCCATGTCACTCTATGCATCACAATTAGTCCTGGTTTAGAGTCCATTGTCAGTTGAATCATTCTTTCGTTTGGAAGTTATTCAAAGTCAGTCACACTGCTTCGTATACATGATCAAAAGACTATATCAATGCACACATATCAGGACCCCATACACGATGACTGTTATGAAAATAATGTCAGTTGATTCAAAATCGTGTTGGTAGATTTGCTTAAATGAGGTACCATATGTATATTGTAGTTTGCCTGTGAAATTTCCTAGTCTGGATCGTTATCTAATGCACATTCAGATGAAAAAAGAATAATGTCTTGGAACTGCATGAGCTATAATGATTACTTGAGACATCTTGTGATCCCTCCTGCACCATACTCTTTGTTTTCAGTGTATGTACATAGTTCATATGGGCGCCCACCAACCACTCACTCACTGTATTACTAACTTAATCTGGGTCTCTACTGAATGACAAACCTGATGGTTTAGTGAAACCCAGGAAAGTATAGCCTGGGGGGTAAAGTAAAGAACACTTGGTTGTCTTATGAGTTATGACGCTCCAACCAGACGATGCCCATATGAGTTTAATTTTGAGGAGTGGTTGAGGTATGCTTTCATACTGCTACTCAGAGACAAGCAAGGTTCATCATCCTCGCCTTAAATGTTGGAACTAAGTAGCCTACCAACAAGCCCTACGTTCTCAGTGGATCAGAAGTGGTGGGGAAAAAAATCCAATTGCCCATGTAACTCAAATGAAAATTTATTGTCTCTTGTATCTTTCCATCCTCAAGAAACCTCCAATATATCCAGTATAAAATCTTGAATTAGTAGTACTTGGGATACAATACTCGCACAAATCCTTCTTAAGTGCCTGACATTTTACTTTGTCCTGTGACCTTGACATTCAACCAATTGCTGTCAAAATCGAATATGTTCATACCTGTCTAACTTTGATCCTTAGCCGCCAGGAGGTTCCCGGCCGCAACACACTTCTCCCTACGGACGATTTCCGAGATTTTGGAAAAAATACCCTTACTTCAAACCCTTATATCTGCCAAACTATAATAGCTAGAGAATTAAATGAAAGTTCATAAGACTCACCAACTCTTCCTGTTTCCAATTAATGTATCCTGAGGTCTCTAGGTGTTCCCGTCGATGAGTAAGGATGAGTTGAAACAAGTGGTCTTTCACATTTTGCCGCACGGCTCCAAGCACGCGCCACTGGCCGTTGCCTTGGCCCAGCCAGCTAGCATTGGCAGCACTGACTGGAGTGGTGATTGTAATACTGCCCGTGCGTCCTTGCAATGCAGAAGATTCCATTCTTTTTTTTTACTTACTCACCGCCGTGAAAATGAGTGATCACCCAGTTCATGTGGCTCACCCAAGGATTTACTACCCACACCACCATGCCACTAAGCCCCGTAGGTGTGTGGGAAAGGAAATCTCTCATCTTTTTCTGTACTCATTTCTTCTGTAAATAATCATATATCTCCTTTACTAAGACAATTAGAACTGCACTTTACATCACGATTACGGATAATTGCACTTTGACAAGTAAATGCTGTTGCTCTGTCACGCATGATCGTAGAGCATGAGGTAATTATTTGTACCGTAAATCAGACTGCTTTGTACTAATCAGGGTTATAGTGAAAATTATATAAATGTTTTACACAACTAACATTATCTGTACTTCACATCACAGATACACTGATGTTCATATTTGGCACAATCCCCCTGAGTATTGAGTGAAATAATTTTAGGTATAGCAAAGCAGGTATTGCTCATTATGGCCCGCTCACAAGTGGTTTTCTTTCAGGTAACAGGTAGGCAAACTCAAGGTATATCCAATAATTTTCTAACCTATATCCAATAAACAGTGTCATCTGTATTGCATTTACTATAAATCACTTATATGCACTTGCAGAACTTATAAAAGACTTATATCTAAGCACTTTCTATTATTCACTTATAATAACACACATTTCACTCATTTATGAAAATATACAAACTTCTGCACTGCTGTACACTATTTACACTTCCCCACACACCTGCTCGGTACTCATACCACTCCCAAAGGGCCTGGTTGTGGGTATTCTGCCCTTGAGGTGTGGGGGGAGTGCTGGAGGAAGATACATCGGCAAGCAGGTGGCGAGAGTGTGGGGAAAACAGCTCTGCAGCGATTTTTTCCGCAGGTGACCGCCAGGTCTGCGGTCACTTTCCCTATGTCCTGGGTCATCTTGCGCCTCCTCATCGCCGAAATCATCACTCTCATAGACTGTCCCTTCCTCCCAGAGAAGTCGGAGAGCCTTCTCTGGTGTCAGAGAGCGAGTAGGCGTTGGAGGGCGATAGAGCTCGCTCTTCACGTGGTAGCTTTTTTCTCCTCAAAGGACATACTCTTGCTGGGTTTATGAGAGGAGACAGTATCTTCAAGGGCACGTCCTATGGCACTATCACTAAGCCCTTTACCTGGCACTAAGGGCTGAACTTTCACGGGGGTTGATGAGGCAATCGGCCCTTCATGTGGTGGGATGGAATTGGACGAGGTCAAGGAAGATGATATGGCTCCTTTTGCTACCACTGCCGAGTACAAACTGAACCACGCAACCGCAGGGTACCTGGGGGTTCTACCTACCCCATAGATATAACAGAAAATGATCCCGCACTCAAACAGTGGCAGGAAGGTGACTGCAGTATATTAAGTCAACCAGCGGCCCTCCGTGTCCTGAATCCTGTCGTGCATACACGTCAGCCAGCAGACAGGGGTTAACCTTTCCAGGTTTGGTCCAGTTCATACATACTGCTTGGGCTGACATTGTCCTATGACCTTGACTTTTGATAGGTAATGACATTGACCTTTAACTGATAAATCTCAAATTAGTCACTTTATTCTTGTTGTTCTGGTTAAAAACGTATGAAAATATTTGAGTTGTCTAGTTCACAGAAGCCCATCTGCATGTATGAACGCCAGCGAGCACAACCGCACACACACACATCCACACCCACACCCACCTACCCACCCACCCATCCACACCCACACACACACACACACACACACACACACACACACATGTTCTGGTGTCAACATCTTTTTCCATATGAAGTTGTAGTATCACACATTGTACATAATAATTTTTAAAGCTGTTTAGTCATAATTAACAGTGTGTAATGAAGTGTGAATGATGAACAACCAAATATCATTTCGCTGTTAGCTGTGGTATACAAGAAGGTGGGTGGCAGACCACAAGTGCCACCCTGTTTCAATTATAAAAAGAAGGTTAGGAGAAGTGTAAAGATATATGAATAGTGCGTAAGTGTAAAGTCCTGGGGAACCATTTATTATGTTGGTATATGTGAATGTACTTAATACCTTTTAATAGAGGTGTATAATGTGCTAGTAGAGTTGTCATTTATATCTACTTTTTGCATAAGCCCAGAGTATATGTAAATGCATGGCACCTCACTTTTTAGCTGACCTCAGCACCGCACCCTAGTCGGCACGGTGAGTGTACAGCGTCAGAACCTGTTTTACAGTTTTAAAGGGAGGGTGTATCGCTCTTACATATCTCTCGGGTCGCAGTTATATTATTCTGTACCCAATAAAGAGAGATTTAATCTGCTCATTTCTGTCACCTTATGCTACCACTTAATAACAGACCAGCTTCCACCTTCTCGTGGCAGAGGACCTTTGGTGGGAAGTGTCGGGCAGTGACGGTGAGTAGCTGACGTGTACTACAGACAGTGTCGTCGATCCAACACGGTGGTCTAGTTATACTCTACAGCAGAACACATTTATTGGTGCTAGTGGTGGCACGATATTTAGTGCTAGCCGTGTACCGATACATTAAATTGGTGCTCAGTGCTGGGATACGATACGTGCTAAAGGGCTTTATGCTGTGAACCAGTAACCCTTGCAATCGCTCGTTCCTGAAGGTGAAACAGAAAATTTTACTCTACTGTTGTAAGGGGACTAATTACCAGTGAGTTAAGTGGAGCAGATAAACTGGAGTGGTGCATATTAATTCCTCCCATTATTCTGCCAGTGCGAGATTCCTATCTTAAGCACAAACTGGCAGTTATCTCGCCCTGTGGTGTGCGAGATATCTCCATCTTCAAACGCAAACTGGCAAGAATCTCGCTCTCATGTGCGAGAGGCGAGATAAGGGGAGTTCAAGCCAGTGCGGTGAGGAGTGGGTCAGCTAGCGACTTCTAGCAACTCCAGAGATGGGCACGGCCGAGGCGAGCCGAGGGAGACCGAAAGCGGCGGGCCTGGCGTGGTACAGGGCGAACCAGTTGCTTGCTAACTCCCACAGCGAGCAGGCTGCTGTGTATGGTTGGAGGAGTCTGGTGGAGTGTGGAACGTGGAATGTGGAACATCATCCTGGACTTTCATATCTAGGTAGTGTCCATGCATAGTAATCCACACACACACACACTTGAATCAACACACGTTAGTTAGTTGATGAGTGGAAATAAAGGTTTCTCAGAATTCCCTTGAAATAAATATACTTTCTGTAATTTATATGTGTCCCGTTCTCTGTCACTTACCATAACTATCCTTTTTATGTCAGTTTATCTTCTTGTAACTGGGAGGGGAATATTACTGACAAGGTTGGATGGATACAGTGAAAAAGTGGGGACGTAGAATTAGGGGAAACAGAGACCAGGAAATCCCACTAGACTCAGAATTTTATGAGTGGGTTGAAACATCAAATAAAAGTGCTCAGACATATAGAATGAGTGAAGGACATATTGAGTATCAAGGTGATGAGGATATTTCTGAAGGACAGGATGAGGATTTGAACGTTTCACATTTGCGTTCTGGTCATACTTATTCAACAGTCCCAGAGCAATCAGTTAGATCCAAAATGGCCACTAGTCTTGCTAATGAGGGTAATCCTAGTGAGGAGACTGTGGAAGTTGAGACTACAACAGTACCTTTGGTCACTCAGGATATGCAAAATCCAGTCATTAGTGATAGTACTACAGCCACTCACATACCTGTGCATACTTCTGATGTTTTCAGTACACCACAAGGTTTAGGACAGAATTTATTTTCTGTTCCTTATTCAAATGCATGGGGCATGAATACTAATATTGGTATGCAAACCCAGAATCCTAATCAATGGGGCATGAATACTAATATTGGCATGCAAACCCAGGGCCCTTATCCAAATACCTGGGGCATGACTAACAATATGGGCGTGCAAGGTCAGACTAACCCTCCTCCTTTGTGGCAGACTAATATGGCACCCACTAACTTGACTACTGCTAGTATCCCACAGACTTTACCTCCTGTTGCGCCAGTCAGACAGTCTCAAGGGCCTATTGTTACTCAGGCACCTTCAAACACAGACTACATCAAAGTACTTCCCACAGCACAACCAAGTTTACAGTTTACTGGGGAAGACAATTATGATATTCACAAGTTTTTGAGGGACTGTGAAGCCCAAATACATAGGCTACAGCTTGCTAGTGATGCGGAGAAGATTTGGCATGTGAAAGCAAATATCAAATCAAATTCTCATGCTTCTGAAATGATGGAGGCATCCTTGTTTTACTCTGGGCCTACTGCTCAGAATTATGAACAATTTAAGGAAGCCCTAGCCCACATTTTTGCAAGTGATTGCTATGTGCGAGATGCTTGGGTGTTCAGGTATGTAAACAGGGCTCAGCAGTACCCTAACTGTTTAGTGAATCAAGCATTGGTGAAGGCAGGCACGTGTTATGTAGAGGCTAGCAAAGCCTTACCGAAATCGGGCTGGGGAGACTTGACTTTGGGAATGACTTTTGAAAGAGTCGCGCGGTTATTGAATATTTACAGTTTCTAGCTTGTTTGAACTCTGCTACTCGAGCTCATGTACTTAGGCAGCCGAAAAGACCTCCCGAAACATCCTTGCCTGATATGAGCTTTAAGCTAATGGCAAAGGCTGAAGGAGAGGGTAGTAGTGTCCTAGCCATTCACACAGAGAAACCTCCTGGGAAGTATTGTACAGTGTGTAAAAAGGCTGGACATACAGACAAAAATGTTGGCATGCTAAAAAGGCGGCACGCCATGCAGCCAAGGCCAACTTGACTGCCAGGTCTGAGCCTGGTTCTGGGAAGCAGGTGAGTAACAAACAACCCAGTACTAGTTCTCCACAACAAAACCCGACCAAGGCCACGAAGTCAAAGGGGACAAGGTGGTGCGCCATACATGGGCATTGTATTCATGAAACAGACTACTGCCCCATTGTCATTGAAAACAGGAAGAAACTAGGAAACCAAGCTAGTTCGGGGGAAGCTCGGGGCCACACGCCAAAGTAATTAAAATAGTACAATCCACCGATGCGTGTGTGGCAGCTATTACTAAGGTGGACTTATTATCTATTCCTTGGATCATAGGGAAAGGTCAAGTGTCCCTGATCGTAGATACAGGGGCATGTACAAACATTATTTCTAGTAAAGCGTTGGAAAGACTTAGAAGTGAAATGCCTCTAACAAACTGGACATTATCACCACCTGATGTAATGTTGACAGGTGTGACAGGGAGTAGAATGAAGATTGTAAGCCAGGTGCCGTTGACACTGAGGGCAGATAAACGATCTCCTGTGTTACGTGCTACGTTTTATGTGGTTGAGGATTTTCCTCTGCCAGCTGATGGGCTGTTAGGCTTTGAGACCATGGAGGAGTATGATATAGTAATACACCCTCAAAGACATTCCATTTCCTTTAATGGGAAAGAGTTTGTAGGCCTTAATCCCTCAGCGACACAAACTGGAACTGGCATCCAATCAGGAGCCGTCCAACCAGTTGTGACCCCGACAAGTGAAGCGTCAAGGGAGTCCCCGGATGCACATGAAGCGGAGGGTATGGACTGGAAGAAAGTCAGGGCTATAGTGAGTGGTAATCACCACTTACCCAGTCGAACTGTCTGTAAAATTCCTGTCCGAGTACCTGACGTGTCAGTGGGAACTGATGTAGCATGCTTACCTGAGACTGTGAAACATAAGGCATTGTCGCTGGAATCGACTCTGACTAGCGTTGGCCAAGACCAGAAGACGCCCCTCTTCATCGCAAATATGAGTGGTGGCGCAGTTAAGCTCAGAGATGGTTGTTATATAGGCGACTTGATGTGCTATGGTGCCCCCATAAAGGAAGTCGACGACGTGCCGGTGATCTCTCCTGTAGTTACATCTCAAGCAACGACTCAGTCGGAACCCGTACGCCTGGCTAAGGAAAAACAGCTGGAGCAATACGTGAAGGTCACGGATAATGTAGACCATAAAACACGACTCCTAGCCCTCCTTAGAGAATTTTCCGACGTAGTAGCACTTCCAGGAGAAGCGCTGGGTAGGACGGACAGGGTGAAGCATCATATTGGTTTGTGCCCTGGTACAAATCCAATTTATGTGCCCGCATACCGTCTACCGCACAGCCAAAGGGACGCAGTGGATGAGGAAGTTGAAAGGATGCTGCGTGATGACGTTATCCAGCCTTCCTCCTCGCCTTGGAATGCACCACTCTTTCTAGTGCCTAAGAAGGACGGTGATGTGAGACCTGTTGTGGATTTTCGGCAAGTGAACAAGGTAACAGTACCGGATCGTTACCTGATTCTGCACCTGCGAGACTTACTTCAATCATTAGGTAAGGGAAATACTGTGTTTACTTGTCTGGATCTAGCGTCAGGGTATTGGCAGGTGGAGCTGACCGAAGAGTCGCGTCCCATTACTGCTTTTAGCACTCACCGTGGGCACTTTGAATTTCTCCGGATGCCTTTTGGACTGAGTAATGCTCCTTTAACATTTCAGCGGATGATAAACCAATTGTTTGGCGAGATGTTAGGGCAAGACGTCTTAGCGTATCTAGATGACCTAATCATCGTGAGTAACAATGTTAACAGCCATTTTAACAAGTTAAAACGAGTGATGGAAACCTTGAGATCCGCAGGTCTGAAAATTAAGCTATCCAAGTGTGAATTTCTGAAATCCAGTATTAGATTTAGGACACCTAGTTGATGGTAATGGCATCAAGACTGTGCCGGACAAGGTAAGGCCAATGTTAAATTTTCCTACACCACAGAACAAGGATCAGATAAGATCGTTCCTAGGCCTCACTGGCTTTTATAGGAGTTTTGTCCACAGGTATGCCATCATAGCATCACCTTTAACAACGCTACTTAAGAAAGACGCTGCATGGAAATGGGGACCCTCGGAAGAGAAAAGCTTCAACGAGGTCAAGCAAGCCATGTCAGAAGCACCCGTATTAGCGCTTCCTGATTATACTCAACCTTTCTATCTGTGCACGGACGCCTCAGGTCTGGGTCTGGGAGCGGTGTTACAGCAGAAGGATGAGCAAGGAAAGACACATACCATAGCGTATGCTAGTAGGGCATTAAGACCCCCAGAGAAGAACTATTCGACGACACATATGGAGACATTAGCAGTCGTGTGGGCGTTAGGACATTTCCGGGATATTATCTTTGGCTACCGGATAATTGTTTTAACTGACCATGCACCCATACGCGACTTGTTTAAAGGAAAAAACTTGCACGGTAAGGTTGCGCGTTGGTTTGGCAAGGTAATGGAGTTTGATCCAGAGGTCAGATATTTACCAGGCCGTCAAAATGTTGTGGCCGACGCGTTGAGTAGAAACATTGTTGCTACCATAGCCGAGGATGTTGCTCTTGCTGAGTATTCCTCAGACACGGTAAAAGCGGAACAACATAATGATGCGATGTGGTCTCAAGTCATCTATGCCTTGGAGTCTGGCGACGAGACTTGTCTACCTGAACTCCCAGTACCAATGACTCACTTCCATCTTCAACAGGGTCTTTTGTACAAGCAACCCCCAGGGAAGGACACTGCATATCAGTTGGTTGTTCCTGCTACCTTACAGCAAGCCGTGCTACAGTTAGTTCATGACGTACCTCAAGCGGGTCATCCCGGTCGCGATAGATGCATACGTGAGGCGAGAAAGAAATACTATTGGCCGACCATGAGGAAGGACATAGAAGCCCATGTCAGTCAATGTGTCAAATGCGCGGAAATACGAGGAACGACGGGACTTCCGACTCCCATCTTAGAGTATCCTCTACCGGAAAAACCCTGGGATACAGTCTCCATTGATCTCTTAGCGTTGCCGAGAAGTCGTCAAGGTTCAAGTTATGTACTGGTGGCAGTGGACCATTTCTCACGATTCACTGTTTTAGCACCTTTACAGACGAAAACTTCAGAGGAGGTGGCGCACGCTTTTGTGACTTCAGTGATTTGTCCATACTCTACACCTAAGGTATTGCTCAGCGATAATGGCAGTGAATTTCGTAACCAGGTTTTACAAGAAATCTGTCGTATGTATGGAGTAAAGCAAGTTTTTGTAACGCCTTACAGTCCTAAGAGCAATGGCCTGGTGGAGAGAACAAACAGGAAGATACTGGAAGTCTTGAGACTAGTTATAACCTCAAATCAGGAGGATAACTGGGAAGACTGGTTACCACATGTAGCGGCGACCATCAACTCCTCAGAAAATTCATCAACTGGGAAGTCTCCTCATTATATCCTTTATGGAGAAGAGAAAGTGTTACCCTACGATTTGTTGGCTGGACCTCCTACTCCAGTATACAACGAAGAAGACTACGCAAAGGTACAGTTGTTGAAATTCCAACGTATACACAGTGAAGTACGGAAAAGATTAAAAGCCTCAAGAGCGGAGATGATGGCGAAACAACACAAAGGTAGTCAAGAAAAGACGTTACAGGCAGGCCAGAAGGTCATGATCCACAACCCTGAGAGAATTTCCAAGCTCAGACCTAAGTTCCACGGACCATATACCGTTGTGGAACGAGTACGTGGAAATACTTATAGAATAAAGGATGAAGCTAATGGAACTCAGGAGGTAGTACATGCTGATAGGATCAAACTAGTAAGTCAAGAGCTAGGCCTAACTAACCCTGCGTCTGATGTGTTGTCCCCTCTGTCTTCGTCGCAGTCTATGTCGTCGTCCATACCTGTCCCTAACCAAGAGTATCGCAGCAAGCTACGATCCCACAACAAGAGTGATTAAGGGAGTATCTTCTCTTGCAGAAAAAAATGTGGCTGTGGCTCATACTCCTCGTGCGTTGCTTGGGGTGGACCTATGGAAAGACGTCGGACACGGACACGACTGCGTTAATGCCAGGAGCACTGAAGAGCCCACTTGGAGAAGTCGTGGTAGTGGAAGATGCAGTATGCGTCTGCTATCCAATGGAAGGCTATCTCCAAACGCCAGATATTGTCAAGGAGGTCTCCAAGGGCTTGTCGAATCTCACACAGCAACTGTTGGAAGTGGGAAAGACGTTTAATCGAAACCCACGCTTGACGAACTCTGACACTGAAGCTTTGGAACGAACCTTGCATGGAATTGTTGAGCTTCAGACTAGGCATATAGACAAGCTCACCGACAGGCTCACTAACTTGCATGTAGCTTTACCTAACGTACACTCTGATCTTTCCATGCATGTCCATGCACGTACTAAGAGAGGACTTGTGGATTTTCTAGGAATCCTGTCTCAACAACTCTTTGGTACGGCATTAGATAAGGATGTAGTGCAATTGGGTAGACAGATGCATGACTTGACACTGGCCGCTAAAGCCAATAATAGATTAATCATGCATGTGTATAAACAGTTAGATGAGTTCACTAACAAAGCTAACGAGATAATTAGGACTACCAACCATCTAGTAGAGCTTGTGAACAACATCCAAATTAACCTACCAACCCTAGCTAACTTGGTGTTATTCGCTGAGTACTTACATGCTCTCGACGAGTCAACCACTGCTTTGGAGAAGCTAGCAGCCAATATGGTGGACGGCTTAATCGATGCAATTTTGAACAGGGTTAATGCTTTATTGCTGCCTACTAATATACTAACCAATGCACTTGATATAGCTATGTGGAAGCATGGACTTATGCCACTCTTTGATCTGAGTCAACTGGAATATTATTACCCATTGTTAGAGGCCCAGTTGACCCATGAAGGCATCCTGATTTTGGTACCTATGAGGAATGCTGTAACATACCAGGCATGGCGGTTCATTTCCTTCCCTTTTGCTACTGCTAATAATACACTTGTTGTTACTGAAGAGGGTCCAGAGGTGCTAGTTGTCTCAGATGACAAGAAATATGTAGCAGAAACGACTGTGGATGAATTTGAGAAGTGCATGGCCTCATTTCTTGATCTCCATGTATGTCCTCCTTTCCATTTTGTCTTCGTACCATTGAAGGTAGAGGAGTGTAAGAGGGCCTTGTTGGACACAAATACTTCCTCTGCTCTGCAGCGTTGCACCTTCCAACCCATTCAATTGAAGTCAGTTTTCCATGCTCATATTCATGCGAAACAGTACTTTTACTTTCCTGAGACAGAGGATGTAACTGTGATTTGTGCCTCACAGAATCAATTCCTTACAGTAAAGGGGTACTATGTTGCACCTGATTTTTGTGAGTTACACAGTAAAGAGATAGCAGTTCTGCCTAGCAAGCATCATCTAGCTTTGACAGTGAACTTCTCATCCCAGTTACGACCCTTTTTACCTTCATTCAATGTTACTTCCTTGAATGTGAACAGGCTGTCTCATGTATTAAAGGAGCTTACCTTCCTCTCCCACCTGAACAGGACTGATTTAGAGCCTTATGTACTGTCCTATCTTCCTTCATACCTTTCCCCTTCCTATTTTGGTCCTACCGTTGGCCTTCTACTTATTGTGGTCTTGTCCTGTGTTTGTGGTTTAGGCTACTATTTAAGGTGCCAATTAAGGAACCCACTGATACCACGTGTCCGTACTCGAGGATTGCAAGTGGATGTTCCTGAATAGTTAGCTACCCTACACTCTGGTTAGGCTACACGGTAGTTAGGACAACAATGTCGACGAGGACGTCAATGGTGTGGCCGAGCGATGTTCTGGTGTCAACATCTTTTTCCATATGAAGTTGTAGTATCACACATTGTACATAATAATTTTTAAAGCTGTTTAGTCATAATTAACAGTGTGTAATGAAGTGTGAATGATGAACAACCAAATATCATTTCGCTGTTAGCTGTGGTATTGAAGAAGGTGGGTGGCAGACCACAAGTGCCACCCTGTTTCAATTATAAAAAGAAGGTTAGGAGAAGCGAAAAGATATATGAATAGTGCGTAAGTGTAAAGTCCTGGGGAACCATTTATTATGTTGGTATATGTGAATGTATTTAATACCATTTAATAGAGGTGTATAATGTGCTAGTAGAGTTGTCATTTATATCTACTTTTTGCATAAGCCCAGAGTATATGTAAATGCACGGCACCTCACTTTTTAGCTGACCTCAGCACCGCGCCCTAGTCGGCACGGTGAGCGTACAGCGTCAGAACCCGTTTTACAGTTTTAAAGGGAGGGTGTATCGCTCTTACATATCTCTCGGGTCGCAGTTATATTATTCTGTACCCAATAAAGAGAGATTTAATCTGCTCATTTCTGTCACCTTACGCTACCACTTAATAACAGACCAGCTTCCACCTTCTCGTGGCAGAGGACCTTTGGTGGGAAGTGTCGGGCAGTGACGGCGAGTAGCTGACGTGTACTAAAGACAGTGTCGTCGATCCAACACAGTGGTCTAGTTATACTATACAGCAGAACATATTTATTGGTGCTAGCGGTGGCACGATATTTAGTGCTAGCCGTGTACCGATACACACACACACACACACACACACACACACAAAATACAATACTGACTCGACTTTCAACTTCGGGAGCTCAGGTTTCGTGAGTTTAAGGTTATATAGGCAATTTCATAGTCTACCCTGTTAATAGTTCGCCAGTTTCAATTGTACTTGTTAACCCCCCCCATCCCGACGTTTTCTGGGCAGTGGTATGCCTCAATCCCGACAATTTTAGACCTTTTTTTTTTTTTTTTGCTCAAACATCTGCTTTTGGTGAGAAACTAAGGAAAATCACAAAGAAAGTGGTCACCGGGGTCGATAAATGGCCCTAGCGGACGCAGGTGAGTTCCACCTGTTCTCCCATTCTCTCATGGTAGTCTGGTCCTCTCACGTTTTCTATGGTTGCTTGGGCTATCTGAAATGATACTGTTTACATACATTTTCATTTATTACAATGTTGAAAACATGTATAACAGAAGTATATTGGGTTTTATACAGAAAAACATGAGAAATAAGGAATGTACCACTGTGCGAACCTAGCGAAATCGGTCGATTATGTCACCGATGGATAACAAACATCGTTATTTCATCAGCTATTGTATTTTTTCAAGTTCCATATTATTTCCACAATAACATCATACCATTTTCTACTTTACATAATTGTTTGTACATATTTTGAGGCATTATGATAATAATTAGCATTGAAATAGTGCTTATTTACCAAGTGAAATCATGTTCTGTCATTATTTCCTCAACTCAGAATCTAATTATTCACCTTTTATATGACTTCTAACATAACATATTACCCATTTACATGTTAGACAATTGCTTTCACTTTCTGCTGCCCTAACCATGCCCACACCACTAGTTCCTGCCCCTCTCCCCTTTCCTTTTCCCTTTCCCTTCCCTTTCCTTCCTCTCCCCACATCCTGGGGCTGTGGGGAGGAAGTAAGGGAATATTGGGGGTTGAATGAAGTGCTAGGGAGCGGCTGCTCCTCCCCTCCACGCCGCACATGAACACCACGTGCACGTGTTACCTCCCCCACACCACTCTCGCTTTCACACATCTCTCTCTGATCTCCCGCCCCACCACTTTCACTTTCTGCTGCCCTAACCATCCTCACACCACTACTTCCTGCCACAGAACACATAGGAGGACCATACCTGTGGAACAGTCGTGATGTTACCTCTGTCCCACGTGGCGATATCTTCTCCTTCCACAGCCATGAAGATACGCCAGGTCCTGCTTCATTGTCCTTGTCCTCGTCCTCGTCCTCATCCGATTCTCTGTGTTGTGGTTGGCTAGGTGACAGGGATGCAGCACGTGGTGCAGGCTGGCCATCCCTTGCCTTCTGGTACGTGATGTATTTCACTTTCCTTGGGGAAGGGACCTCCTCATCACTGCTGCTGGTAACCTCATCAGGCTGCACGTAATCCTTGTCAAGGGTGTCGTCGTCTAGTGCAGAATCACTGTCGCCTGTAAAGGCATCCAGGGTGGCTTGTATCTCCTCCTCTGACAGACCACGACGCGCCATGTCTGACCTTGGTGACTGCTGAGAGGTGAGTGGATGAGACAAGGGGTAGGCGGGGTCACACTGGGTCTAGGAGCTTGCCTGCCTGGCGGCGAGTAGGTGAGGCTTGCGTAGGTGGGCGAACCAAAAATCAGGTGCGAAATTTGAAAATTGTGAAAATTATGCACCTTGCAATGTTGCCGCTTTAATTTACGTCTCCGGGATATGAGTGCACATCATGTGAGGACGTGAATTCACGTCTATGGGACGGGGTGGGTTAATGCACTAGTGGAAAGTAGAGATAAGTGGAGATAATGAAGTCTGATAATGCAGTAATCTCTGCCCCACAAGAGGCCCTGTTAACTGAACAACTTATCCGTTAAAGAAAAGGAGGAAAAAGAATTAAGTAAAAATTAGATTTACCATACTGCGGGGATGAATACAGACTGTTTATAAGCTTTTGACAATGAAAGATCTCCACCAATTCAGATATGTAGACTTGTTGCAGGAAAGACAAATGACTCATACTGTAGAGACAGAGAGGAACCAAGCAATTATTGATTTTCTGATTAAACACTTACCTTAGGATTGCAGGTACAACAGGTGAATGTGGCGTGGTTGTTAAGAGCACTAGTTGACAGCCGGTGAGATGCTGTTCCACTACCTGATCCAACATTTCCCCAACCTGCTCCACACCCACCTCCTGCCCATCCAAACTCCATGCCTTCACCATCACAAAGTACACCACCAATATTAGCCACCACCAGTACTTCATAATGCCTGGTGCATATGTTGCCCTGTGTATGAAAATGGTAAAACATTAAAAAAAAAAAAATTCTCCTCACAGTTGCCAGGTAGCCCCTGAATATGCACTCCTTGTCCATATTTCAGATTTATGTCTGAAAATTTCGACAAAATTCTTCTATCCGGCCTGCGAATCGAATTAACAGATTTCTTGATGCTGCAAACCAAACTATTGATCTCTTAATGCCACCAATCAGATTAGTGATGTCGTAATGCCACGATTCAATTTATGGGCCTCTGAATGCCACGAATCAGGGCTGCAGATGGGAAGATTTATTATCTTCATTAAATTTAATGCCGGCATCCTGGGAACATCGTTATTATTATTATTATACCGGAAAGAAAGCCCCAGATGGTAATGTTTGCTAGTGGAACATAAACACACACGTGTGTGTGTGTGTGTGTGTGTGTGTGTGTGTGTGTGTGTGTGTGTGTTTCCAAAGCTAGTTACTGGATTATGATACTGCCAGCCTCAACGAAGTAAAGGCAGACTTTCCGGTATCTTTCCCAGGATCTGTTAGTTACAGAAGTACACTGGGAGGGTCACCACATCGTGAAGGTACAGTGGTCCTCATGACCTCCGCCAAGGAGGTTATGTTTTATCTCACGTTGGTTTCTTTGTTTGCCTTTTAGCAGGATTACTCAAAAAGTTAAAAGCGGATTTTGATGAAATTTTGTGGAAAGGTGCGCCATGGAACAAGAAAGAGTTAAATAAAGTTTGGGGTGGATCCGAATCCAGATCCTATGTCCACGGATCCGGATCCGTGATTACTCGAAACGTTATGAACGGATTTTGATTAAATTTTGTGGAAGCATGGGCAATTGGTCATGGAAGAAATGATTTAATATAAGGGCGGATCTGGATCCGGATCCGAAGTATCTCACATATTTCCAAAAGTTTTCAATGAATTTAAATGACGTTTATTGGAAAGGTGGACCATTGACTAAGAAAGAATGGATTAATTTTGGGGGCAGATCCGAATCTGGATCCTACATCGACGGGCCCGTTTCCAGATCCTTTTTCATGGGAATGACTTTGGCTGAGGTAGTGCTGTCTGAACACTTTCTAGTTAAAACCTTTATTGCTAATACTGGCACTGGTTTTGACACAAGTACTGGCGATCGGGTATGGGTGTAATTTTCTTTTGCATCTAGAACTTTATTTGCTTTTTGCAATGTTCCTCCTCTCGAGTCTCAGTATTATACAAATAGTTCCTTTGCATGGATTGAAGAGAAATTAAAGATGTTAACAACAGTAGATAACTTCCTTCTTGCTAAAGATTTCAGTGCAAGATTCAGTAGTCTTGCTAGGGAGATCCCCACTCTTGTATAGCTGTCTAACAGGATGATTATGAGTTAGTGAGCGATTCACTTCCAGTTAAATCTGGAAATGAGCAGTTCGGCCAGACCCGACCCTCACGTTAAACAGAAGTTAATAACTTTACTCCTAAGTGAAGCAGAGTAGCAATTCCTTCTGCATGTGATACATTCATTCATTAAATAATGTTTTCAACTAAAAACTCACCAATAAAGGCGTAGGAACCCCTTGGAATTTCGAATTTTCCAAGGGAGTGTTTGGCTCCAATCGGTGAACGCCTCAATTAAGAAATCAGATTTTAAAAGATTTTCTGTCGTAATACTGTGTTTAATGGAATCAGGTATAGGAAGTAAATATTGGATATTCCGGTATTATAATATATCAGAGGAAGATTGTGAGAACATGGCGATTGCTCGCTGGTCACCTGCTCACTAAAAAACACTTAACTGGTTTATACATACTCTCATATACCAGACCCCATTCAGTATCCAAATGATAATATCTTGTTTGCTATTTAGATACAACCTGGAATGATAATTCTGGATAACCTAAAGGTACATGATCATCACTTCAAAGTGGACAGAACTTACTGGAAGGATGAAGAGTGGATGTCTGAATTAGAGGCTTCCAACTTGACCCCTAATATATTGAGTGGAGTGAATGACCTGCATGTTACCAAGCAAGTTCATTGACATGTGATGACGCCTCCCTATCAATAACCATGACAATCTGTGAAACAACTTTGAAAAGTTGAAAGCTCGAGCTGGAGGGTTAGGTGATCACGCCGTTTTACATGAATATGTGCCCAGGAACGAGACAGTTAAACCCATCGGTGTAAAACACATTAATACAGAGTTGTTACAACGGAAGCTGGCTGAGAATGAGACTCTCGATATGGAGGCAGATGCCGACGAGTGTGTTGCACGACTGAGTCATTGTAGGAGTGTGTGAGGAGTGCTGGGTATGGAAGGCACCGACATGTAAATGAAGATGGTAATCACAATAAGGAAGTGAGTCAGGGAAGATGGAAGAAAAAGTTAAGAAATAAAAATGGTCTTAGATATGGAGGTTGCGGATTGGTGTGGTGAACTCATGACAGATAATAATCCTTGTGACAAACCATCGGATCATGATTTTAAAGTGTTCATTGAAAATGTATAGAATTCAACATCCCACTTGCAGCTTCCCATGAATGATATTGTAAGCAATGAAACTGTATAAAAAAAATGATCAACGAATATCTCTTAACGGAGTGGAAAAAGAAGCCAGATGTTTGAGTCCACATAAGGCCTGCGGGCCAGATGAACTTACATCTAAAGTCTTTAGATTTTTACCTTTTTTTTAAGTTTATGTGTCCGACTCTAGGCATAAACTTTGCAGCCTGTTCCCAAGGCCCAGTAGTCCTCCTACATACAGTACCATACACCTCTACGTGTCACCACATCAGCGCTAACACCCACTGCCCATGTTGGATACACGCCAAGGCTGTCTCATATTGGACCCTGGTTACTTCTCGCAATGACACTTTTTAACCGAAGTTTTGGTCAAGGCCTGTATCACAAGGCTTGGACTTGTGCAAAGGTTCTTACAATACATATGAAAAATTACTGGGGCATAAGTGTAATTAATGGTTGTGCTAAATTGTATTGGGAGCAAGCTGCCATACAGGAAGAATAATGTTGTATAGAACGCATTGTTACTGTACGTATTTTGTGTGATATTGCATGAAGGAAAAGATATAAACTCTGTGTTACTTTTGTAGATTTTTCTCAGGCGTACGACTTGGTTCCTCGCTATGTGTTCTTTTGTGTGCTGAGATGACTGGGGTGTGGTGCTGTGATGCTGGTGGCCCTGGTGGCCATGTATGCCGTCACAGAAAACGTTCTCGGCTCGGTGGTGGTCGCGGTAATGGTGTGAGTCTACCAGGGCTCACGCACCTCATGTCAATTCTCATCATATTTAATAATCTCACAAAGATGGTAAAAAAAGGAGCGGGGATAGATGGGCTCTTGTCTTGGCTTCATGCTTTAGTTCTCAAGGACAAAACACTTTTGGTAGCTACAAGACCCAACATGATTAAGAAAATTAAGTTATTGCAAAACTACTGCACTGATTATGGAATGAAGGTGAATTCAGCGAAAATGGAATTTTTTGTAGTTAATGGCGATATAGATAATGAGGAGCCGCTATACGTAAGTGACTTAGTAGCGGAGCGGTGTGACAAGTACTTACGTGTATTCTTGGGTTCACCTTTCTTGGCAGACGGCTCCACAATATCCAGCGTCAAAACACACGCAACATCAAAGATCCCACATATTTAACCTGCCATATGCCAGTTCTGTTTTAAAATGATCTGATGTAATTCCGCAGCCAGTGCCAGTGCCGTTTTAAAATGGCTTAAATTAAAAAAATTCATCATGGCCCTCATTTTTTAAGCTACGCACTCAGAAATTGGTGTGCTTGGAGGGCAACCCTTCCTCTATGTTGCCTCAGGTGCTCAGTCCTACATATCTATGCGCTACCTCCTCACGCTTGCTCTGCCTCATTCTGCTTGTGTCTATCAACAGTGAAGTAATGTCTCACCACGGTCTCTCAGATGAGGAGATTCAGGAGCTCCCGAAGGTCCCTTACAATGGGGAAAGGACGTGGACGACGATGTGCAGGATAAAGACCACGTTCAGCCTGATGAGGAGAGTAGCACTCATGAGGAAATTCTCTCACCACGACAATCAAGGTATGTAGAGTATGCTAGGGCAACATGTGGAAGGAGGCCACCTGCACGTCATCGCCCTGCATGTCGTGATGATTAGAAGGAAGGAGAGAAGGAAGGTGATACTTCAGCTATTCATGGGTGCCTGGAGAAGCCTAGGATTTCACTTCATGGGTAGGAAGGTGTGAGGAGTAAGAGGGGCCAATTTGGGAAAGTTCCATTGCTGGGGGAGAGTGAGTCATCTTGTCCAATCTTTCTCTCACCCCCACATGACCCAACTCAGACTAGCATCTTAGAACAACGTTTTCCCGCATTTTCCACACCCAGCACCTCACGTGAAACTGCTCCCCCATTCCCCACACTTCCCCACGGCCTAAAGACGACAGAGGCAATGATGATGATGAGGAGGAGGAAACAACATGGGAGCAGCAGTGGGAGCGACTTTGTCCCCCACATTCACCCATTCACCCACGAGAATGAAGCCGAGTGTACTGTTCCTGAACTGACCCCTAGCTCAAGTAGGCTGGACTTTTTTAGAAACTACTTCCAAGTGAACTTTGTGTTGAAAATTGTTGCCCTTACCAAAGCCTTTGCAGCATTTGAGCATGGATTGTTTGAACCTGACGTAACACTGAGTGATGTGCATGTGTTCCTAGCAGTTGTGCTTTTGATGGGGATATTGAAAAAAATCAGCTTCATTCCTACTGGACTGTGGATCCAGTAATGGCAACAGCACTTTTGGGCAAGGTCATGGGGAGCAATAGACTTCTGTACATCCTGAGCCACTACATTTATTTTGACACCCTTGACCCTGCTAACGCTAACAACACGGACAGGATGTGGAGGATACATCTAGTTTTTGCCACCTGTGAGAGAAATTCCTTACCTCCTTCTCTCCATACCAAGACCTAGTCATAGACGAGAGTCTCGTGCTATGGAGAGGTAATATCTCATTCAGACAGCATATCTCAGCAAAAGACACAGGTTTGGTTTCAAAATCTTCGTGATGTGCGACTGTAGGACTGGATATGAGCAGGACAAAGTCCTGTACACAGGTGTTCAGACAGACATCATAGAAGATAGATGATTGGGACTGTCAGGGGCTGTGGTAAAGATGAAGATCGAGGAATACCTTCATCATGGGCATGTCCTGTACCTGGACAACTGGTACACAAGCCACTTTCTCACCATGTACATTCACCTACAGGAAACTGGTCTGTCCAGCAACGTGAAGAAGAACCGTTGGCACACGGTAAAGGAGGGGAGGAAGCTTAAGAAAAACGAGGTTATTTTTTACAAGGAGAATTCCTTGCCACAGTATTGCACCACAACCACAAGGTCTTCCTCCTCTCGTCTGTTCATCGGCCTCATGTACACTGCACAGACAGAATAGATTACAGGACAGATGGGCGGCGCCACGACTGGAAACCAGAACCTGTCTTGGCCTTCAACGTGAACATGCAACAGGTGGATCAGTTGGACGCAATAATTTCCAGCGTGGACTGTGCCAGGCCCACGATTAAGTATAAAGAAATTATTCTTCAAACTTCTCAATGCTCACTATCTCCACACACGTACCACTGGCATCCAGGAGACCTTCGAGGGATATATTCATGAGCTGATGCAGAAGATAGTGGGGGAATATGGGGAAGATAGAAGCACTGCTCGCCACTGCCACACTGCCGCCACACCTGTCTGCCTCATTGTAGACACTGCCTTCCCAGTGCTTGCAAACAGCACTGTAAGGCCACGTACTCAGTGGATGGACTCAAGGTATATGTGTGCAGCGTGTGACATAGGACTGTGTATATTCCCATGCTTTGAGGAGTACGGCACTCTCGCTAACTATTGAGTAACAATAGTGTGGTAATCACGAGCGACAAAAAGATGCTCAAAACGTGTTGTAAGTACGGAAAAAGATGCTCAGAAAGTGTTATAAGTACTGCACGCAGTGAAGGCATGTTGTAAATATTTTCTCATAAGCGTAAGGACTTAGGTAGTGAACTCAAGTTTGACATCTCATCTCATCTCATCAGCCATTTGAGTGTCCACTGCAGGACTGGCCTATCCCGACCGAAGTGGGGACGATACAGCCATTGTATCTCTGCCAAGTGGCTTAGGCTGTCTGGTAGAGATTGTATGTAGGGTGAGAAGTGACTGTAAGTGTGACTGTAATGTTGGACTGGCTTTGGATGTGTGTGTAGTCTGTGAACCAAGTGTGAGTGGCCCATGCAAGGTGACTGGGTGAAAGCATACTTTATAGTATGCGACACTGGTTCAACCACAGCACCCCTTATGTCCGCCAAGCAGTACGTGACCAGATGAATGCTCCCAAAGTTCATTACCTGGTGCGGCGCAAACCCTCCTCCTTTCAGTGTACAAAAATGCACACTTTACCACTGTACCACAGAGGCTATGTTCTCGTAAATGTAAGACGATGTATTCACAGTGAGACGTTCAAAAATACTCTTCTAATGTCTGTGTATACTGAAGACTTGTTGTAAATAATTTATCATAAGTGAAAGGGCTGTACATTGTGAAGTCAAGTTGTGCATATTTTCTCGAACCTGTACGACAATGCATTCACAGTGAGAGAGATACGTTTAGTGTGACAGGTGCTGAAGTAGTAAGTGATTTATTTGCAAAAAAAAAAAAGGTGCTTTCTTTATGAAATCCTATGAATTTTTTTTTTGGGGGGGAGGGGAGTGTGAAGTGGACAGGAGTGTAAAGAACATTCCTGTACCTTCCCTGAGTTAAGTTGGCGAGAATGCCTGAGTTTACCTGGCACAGAAAATGGGTCTTCTCTCACCTCTGCTGGGGATTATGGCACAAACACACACCTGAAGGCAGGCGGTGGGACTATAGAAAACGCACTTCTGACCTCCGGTGAGTTTTTTTCATGGTGATATTCGTTTTTTTTTTTTTTCACATAAAAATCCATCATTTCAGCCCCCCCCTCAAACAAAAATCGAGAATTGGCCTGCACGGGGGTGACACATAAGACTAAAAGTGTCCAGCATGTGGCGGGTTAAATTCGTATCATTTGTAAGGAAAAGTAATAACATTCCATTTATGGTAAAAAGACGAATTTTTGATGAAGCATTAATATGCGCTTTACTGTATGACTGTGAATCTTAGTTGGCTGCTGACCTAAAATCTATGGTAAAGCAATACAAATGGTGTCTTAAGGAGCTACTATGAGTCAGGCAGTTTACATGTAATGAGATCTGTTACACAGAGGCAGGGTACCTTTTACTTCACCAGTTTCTGAAAAATAAACAACACAGGTTTTTCAGTAAGATGTGGCTAGAAAGATGAACTATGAATGATGATCCTCTTGCTTTTCCGATAAAAACAGCGATTGTCGGTAACATAGTAACATCCAGACTCATTAGCCAGTATGTAATGAGTAACGTGAGAGTCACACACGCCGACACACAAAAAATAAATCTCACAGTCTGGCTTTCACACGTTTCCGGGTAAGTGGCCACGGCCTGGAGTGTGAGATGTGTAACTGGAATAGGCGCGGTCGAGGTCGGCTGACACTGCATGAACGTCTGTGCCAGTGTGGCCTGGTGCAGAGGTGCATGTTGTGCAACACTAACCCAACACACAACACCTTAGATTATTGTATGGATCTTACAAGATTCAAGATTTATTCTCAGACAACCTAGCCCTAGATGTTATGTATGACGAAATTCATGATTTAAGAAAAAAAAATCAATTGAGCTACTGAAAAAATATATATATATATATATATATATTTATATAAGGTAAATACTGTATATTTAACAGCATATACCTGGCTTACAGTTGAGTGAATATATTTTTAGACTTTTTTTTTTTTCCAACAAAAACATCCGGTTACTTACTTTACCAATGTTCATGTGTGCATGTGCACAATGTTGCTACATTGCACCATACGCTATGAGTATTGTAAAGAAAAATACCGTGGTCAATAATTATCTACGTACAGTGGAGTCTCTTTTATCCGAATTTCTTTTAACCGTAATATGCCATTACCTGAAAGTTTTACTAAAAAGTTCTCATTTCGATTAACCGCAAAAATCTGAAATTTTACCGAAAATTCAAACACGGCGGGCATGTTTCACGCCAGTAGCGTTAGTTTATTGTTGCTACGCTAGTCACTAGAGCGCGTTGCTCACTCCCTCACCTGCGTCCACCACCTCGGAAGATTTGGATGATGTGGGAGATGATGTAGATGATGTGGAAATGACTGAATAAGGAAACAGAAAATATGAAAAAAACAATTAGGTTTAAGACTGTATTTGTCTGAACTACATACAGTGAATTACGTAATTGTTTTGGTGAATGTTTATTTAAGTTTATTTGAGTGAAGATTTATTTAAGCTGACAGTTTATATTACAGTTAGAAAAGTGCAGTTACATACGTAGTTACTACAGTGTATTGTTTTGGTGATGGTTGAGTGGCTTTTGGGGTGCTGGTGGTGGTGGTGGGCTAGACGTCGCCAGAAATGGGTGAAGGGCGAGAACAATTTTTTTTTTTTTTTTAATGCGAGGAAGAAGGAACCAAAGGCCATGAGCCCGCAGTAACAGTTCCCTCCAAGAGAAAAACAAAATACAATAGAGAGTCAAATTCAAGATCCGATCATTTTGAGATGCCTGGACACACTGGAGATCATAGGCAGCAGGATATACAGACAGAGGGAGACCGTTCCAGAGATGACCTGTTGCATAAATGAAAGACTGGGAGTAACGGTTAACTCTTGCATTAGAGAGTCGGACAGAAAAGGGATCAGAGTTTGCTGCCAGACGGGTGCTACGCGCCTGTCATAGAGGTGGAGGAATGCAAGCAGACAGTTCAGAGGAGCAGTGACCATTAAAGTAGTGATAGAAAAGAGATAAAGATGCAACAGTGCGGCGAAGAGACAGAGGTTGAAGGGAGTCAGTAAGAGGAGGAGAGTTAATGAGACGAAAACCCTTTGACTCCACCCTATTGAGAAGAGCTGTATGTGGGGAACCTCCCCACACATGAGAGTTCTACTCCACACAGGGGTGGATAAAACCCCTGTATAGAGTCAACAATTGTGCAGGGGTAAAGAAAGAGCGGAGTTGGCTTAGCACACCCAATCTCTTGGAAGCAGATTTTACAAGAGATGTAATATGATCTTTCCAAGATAAGTCCCGAGTAAATGAAACCCCAAGTATGTTCAAGGATGATGCATGATTAAGCTGAATATTATTAAGCATTAATGGGTATACCTGTGGAAGATTTTGCCGGGTTGATAGGTGTAAGAACTGAGTCTTAGATGCATTAAAAACAACCATATTATTTTTACCCCAGTCAGAGATACGAGCCAAGTCAGACATTAGGTGTGCCATAGCCTCATCCCTTGTTTGTTGAAATAACTGTTGAGATGGGCGTTGCGGGAACCGAATGGAAAGGTGAAGGGTGGAGTCATCAGCGTATGAGTGGATAGGGTTAGATGTACAGCTTAGAAGATCATTGATGAATAAAAGGAAGAGAGTTGGTGATAGGACAGAGCTCTGAGGAACACCACTGTTGATAGATCTAGGAGAAGAACGATGGCCGTCTACAACAGCGGCTATAGAACGACCAGAAAGGAAGCTAGCGATGAAGGCACAGATAGAAGGATAGAAACCGTAGGAGGGCAGTTTGGAAATTAAAGATTTATGCCAGACTCGATTGAAAGCCTTTGAGATGTCAAGTGCAATGGCAAAGCTTTCGCCAAAGTCCCGAAAGGAGGATGACCAGGAGTCTGAAAGGTAGGTGAGAAGATCGCCAGTGGAGCGTCCCTGACGGAACCCATACTGACGATCGGAAAGAAGGTTGTGATAGGAAAGATGCTTTAAAATTTTTCTATTGAGAATTGACTCGAAAACTTTTGAAATACAGGACGTTAAAGCAATTGGACGATAGTTGGAGGGTTGGGAGTGGTCACCCTTCTTTGGGACTGGCTGAATGAGAGCAAATTTCCAGCAAGAAGGAAAGGTACAAGTTGACAGACAAAGGCGAAAGAGTTTGCCTAGGCAGGGTGTAAGCACAGAAGCACAGTTTTTGAGAACAAAAGGAGGGTCCCCATCAGGCCCATATGCCTTGTTAGTACTGAGGCCAGTGATGGCAGAAAATACATCAACTGAAGAAATTTTAATGTCAGCCATGGGGAAATCATGGGGGGGAAGTGATGGAGGAACAGCACCGGAATCGTCTAAGGTGGAATTGGAGGAGAAAGTCTGTGCGAAGAGATCTGCTTTATCAGTAGAAGAAATAGCTACAGAATCATCAGAGTAGAAAAGAGGAGGGAAGGATGATGAGGTAAAGTTGTTAGAAAGATTTTTGGCAAGGTGCCAGAAGGAGCAGGAAGAATTCAAGTTGTAGAGTTGAGAGCATTTAGTATGGATGAAATTATTTTTAGTAGAGCGAAGAACAGACTTAGGACGATTCCGGGCAGAAACGTAAAGATGATGTGATTCAGGGGTGGGTTGGCTCCAGTACCTTTTGTAGGCCCTCTCCTTGTTGCGGACAGCATTAGAACAAGCATGATTAAACCAAGGCTTTCTTGCGTTAGTCAAAGGATATGAGAAAGGAATGTATGCTTCCATGCCCGAGAGAATAACCTCCGTAATGCGCAAGGCACACTCAGATGGCTCCCGGCCACGGAAGCAATAATCATTCCAGGGAAAATCAAGGAAGTACTGCCTAAGGGCCTCCCAGTCGGCGGCTCCAAAATGCCACAGACGACGTTTCCCTGGAGGGTCATACCGGAGTGATAGGACAGGTTAAGGTAATAAGGTTGTGATCGGAGGAGCCCAATGGAGAGAAAAGATTAACAGAGTAAACAGAAGGATTAGTTGTGAGGAAGAGGTCAAGTATGTTGGAGCTCTCTCCAAGGCGGTCAGGGATACGGGTAGGGTGCTGTACAAGCTGCTCTAGGTCATTAAGGATAGAAAAGATGTAGGCTTGTTCACCAGGTGGATCAGTGAAAGGAGAAGAGAGCCAAAGGTGGTGGTGAACATTGAAATTATTACAGTATCTTTTATCCGAAAAAATCGATTAAACGAAACTTTGAAAGTCTCATGATTTTCTGATAAAAGAGACCCCACAGTATTTATCTATCTGTGTGTGTGTGTGTGTGTGTGTGTGTGTGTGTGTGTGTGTGTGTGTGTGTGTGTGTGTGTGTGTGTGTGTGTGTGTGTGTGTGTGTGTGTGTGTGTGTGTGTGCGCGCGCGCAAGCACGCGCTGTCCGTAAATCTGTGCGTCTGTGTGTCTCTGTCAGTCCCTGTTGCTGTGTGTGTGTGTGTGTCTGTCTGTCTGTCTATCTGTCTGTCACTGCTTGTACGCGTACCCTTTGTATGCGTATTTTCTTTTCTATGTCTTTTGGATGTATAAGTGTCTTCATTCCATCATCACAGGCTGAGAACGGCCAAGCCCCTCTCCTGGTGACGATGAAGTGAGATGCCTGGAACCACTGTCTGACTCACTTCTGCTTCATTTCTGCATTGTTCACGGCCTTTCCTCTAACGTTCTCTCTGTTGAGCACCATCTCTCCTCCATGAACCTCACCCTGTCTTCTTAACTGAGACTCAGCTTCTGAGGCAACTGATAGCTAACTCTTTTCTGTATTCTCCTACTTTCTCAATACTCATTTCAAATCCAAAGGTGGCTGTTGTGTATATGTATGCAACAACATATCTTGCTCTCACGTTCCTGAAATTGAATCTTCTGAATTCTCTACTCTATGTTTAGGGCTGTGCTGTTTTTCACTGAGTAAATTTATCTATGCTGTTTGCTTATCCCCTAATTCCTCAAATATCTTGCCTCGAAGATCAAATAGACTCTATCAATTTCTCCTTTCTCTGGAATTTCCATTCTCGGAGATTTCAATGATCACCACCACCTTTGCCTCTCCTCTCCTTTGACTGATCCACCTGGGGAACAAGACTACATCGTTTCTATCCTTGATGACCTAGAACAGCTTGTACAGCACCCTACCCATATCCCTGACCATCTTGGAGAAAGTTCCAACATACTCGACCTCTTCCTTACAACTAATCCTTCTGCTTACACTATTAATCATTTCTCTAGGTTGGGCTCCTTCGATCACAACATTATCACCTTAACCTGTCCTATCGTTCCAGTAAGGCCTGTGGACCCTCCCAAGAAATGGCGGCTAGGGCACTTTGGAGATTCTGATTGGAAGACCCTCAGTCTGTATTTCTTTGATTTTCCTTGGAATGAGTATTGCTTCCACGGCAGAGAGTGACCTGAGTGTGATTGCACATTATGGAGGTTATTCTCTCGAGTATGGAAGCAAACATTCCTTTCTCATTTCCTATGACAAATGCTAAAAAGAACTTGGTTTAACCCACCCAATCCCGACGTTTTCTGAGCTTTGGTCCGCCCCAGTCCCGGCTTTTTTGGACCATTTTTTTTTTTGCTCAAACATTCGCTTTTGGTCAGAAACTAAGGAAAATCACAAAGAAAGGTGTCCCTTGGGTCCAGAAATGGCTTACCTGGAGCAGGTAAGTTTCACAGGTACTGCCGTGCTCTATGAGTAGTCTTTTCGGCGTACGTTTTCTATGATGGCACGGATACTCTGAACTGATGCAGTATACGTTTATTATCATGTATTCGTATGTTGGAAATATGTATACCACAAGTATATTGGGTTTTATACAGAAAAAAATGAGAAATAAGGTATGTACCATTGTGCGACCCTAGCGAAATCGGTCGATTATGTCACCGAAGGTAGCAAACATCGTTATTTCATCAGCTATTGTATTTTTTCATGTTCCATATTACTTCCACAATTACATCATACCTTTTTCAACTTTACATAATTGTTTGTACATATTTTGAGGCATTATGACAAGAATTAGCATAAAAGTAGCGCTTATTTACCAAGTGAGATCATTTTATGTCATGTTTTTTCAACTCAGATTCTATTTTTTCACCTTTTAGATTACTTATAATATATAACCCACTTACATGTTATACAATTAGTTTTATAGATGTACTTGCTGTACGAAAAGAATTAGCATAAGAATAGCGCTTATTTACCAAGTGACAACTTGGTCTTTCATCCTTTTTTCAACTCAGATTCTATTTTTTCATCTTTTTGATTACTCATAACATAACATATTACCCATTTACATGTTAGACAATTGCTTTTACAGTAATACATGCTTTATGAAAAGAATTAGCATAGAAGTAGCGCTAATTTACGTAGGTAAATCATGTCATTATTTTTTCACCTCTGAATTTATTTTCTCCCCCTTTATAGTACTTCTCACATTACATTCTGGCCTTTTCCATGTCAGACATTTGCTTTCACAGTAGTACACGATTTACAGTAAGCCTTATCCTAATATATATATATATATATATATATATATAGAGAGAGAGAGAGAGAGAGAGAGAGAGAGAGAGAGGTGGGATGGTGGTACACTGGGAGACAGCTTATCCCATAATTGGTGGCCAAATTTAGAGCCCTTGGGGAATTTCCCACTCCTCTTACACCGTGAACAAAATTCTTCCTAGCGCTTATTTACCTACTGAGTATGTTCTGTGACTTTCAACTTAGACTATTTTTCAACTTACATACTAACTTTACAGTAACTATACAATTGCTTTTATAGATGTACATGCTTTACGAAAAGAATGAGCATAGCAATAGCGTAACCAGGTGAGTTCAGGTCACCTTTTATAATACTTCCAATTTAACATATTACCCCTTTACATGTTATACAATTGCTTTTATAGATGTACATGCTTTACGAAATGAATGAGCATAGCAATAGCGTAACCACGTGAATTCAGGTCACTCGAAATCTAATTATTCACCTTTTGTAATACTTCCAATATAACATATTACCCCTTTACATGTTATACAATTGTTTTTATAGATGTACATGCTTTACGAAAAGAATGAGCATAGCAATAGCGTAACCACGAGAATTCAGGTCACTCGAAATCTAATTATTCACCTTTTATAATAGTTCCAATATAACATATTACCCCTCTACATGTTATATATATATATATATATATAGAGAGAGAGAGTGAGGTGGGATGGTGGTCCACTGGGAGACAGCTTATCCCATAATTGGTGGCTAAATTAGGAGCCACTGGGGAATTTTCCACTCATCTTACACCGTGAACAGAATTCTTCCTAGCGCTTATTTACTTAGTGAATGTATGTCTTATGACTTTCAACTTAGACTATTTTTCAATTTACATACTAACTTTACAGTAACTATACAATTGCTTTTATAGATGTACATGCTTTATGAAAAGAATGAGCATAGCAATAGCGCTACAACGTGACTTCAGGTACCGTCATTATTTTTTCATCTCAAAATATAATTATTCACCTTTTATAATACTTCGAATATAACATATTACCCATTTACATGTTAGGCAAGTGCTTTCACCTTCTGCTAACTCACACTACGCCTAACATGAACATCACGTTGACGTGTTGCCTCCCCCACACCACTCTCGCTTTCACGAATCTGTCTGAGCTCTCCCACCCCAACACTTTCACTTTCTGCTGCCCTAACCATCCCCACACCACTACTTCCTGCCACAGAACACATAAAAGGAACATACCTGTGGAACAGTCGCGATGTGCCATCTGTCCCAGTCCTTCCCCCAGCCAAGAAAATACGCCACCATGTACTGCTTCCTCGTCCTCGTCCTCATCTGATGGTAGGTGTTGCTGCCTAGATGCAGCACTTGGTGCAGGCTGGCTGTCCCCTGCCCTCCTATATGTAATATATTTGACTTTCCTTGGGGAAGGGACCTCCTCATCACTGCTGCTGGTTCCCTCCTCAGGCTGCACACAATCGACATCGAGGGTGTTATCATCCATTGGGGAATCACTATCCCCTGTAAAGGTATCCAGGGCAACTTGTATCTCCTCCTCTGACAGCCCACAACGCACCATATCTGATCTGGGTGACTGATGAGAGGTAAGTGGAGGATCAAGGGGTCTGGTGAGGTTAATCTGGGTCTAGGGGATTATCCTCCTGGCGGGGAGTAGGTGAGGCTTGCGTAGGCGGGCGAAACAGAAATCAGGCTCGATTTTTGAAAAATGCGAAAATTATGCAACTTGCAATGTTGCCGCGTTAATTCACGTCGCCGGGACATGAGTGCACATCATGTGCGGACGTTAATTCACGTCGCTGGGACGGCGCAGGTTAATAATGCTTCTTCTAATGCTGTCCACAACAAGGACAAGGTCTACAAAAGTTACCGGAGCCAAAACACCCCTATGTCTCATCTATTATATGTTTCTCCCTGGAATCATGCTAAGTCTGTTCTTCTCTCTGCTAAAAATTACCTGATTCATACTGAATGCTCTGAGCTCTCCAACTCAAATTCTCCCTGCTCCATCTGGGTCTATGCCCAAACTCTTTCTTCTACTGATATAGCAGACCTCTTCACACAGACTTTCTCCTCCAGTTCCACCTTAGATGATTCTGATGCTGTTTCTCCGTCACTTCCCCCCTCTGATTACATCACGGCTGAAATAAAATGTCTTAAGTTGATGTTTATTCTGCCATCACTGGCCTCATTACTAAAAAGGCATATGGGCCTGATGGGGTCCCTACTGTTGTCCTCAAGAATTGTATTGCTGTGCTTTCACCCTGTCTGGGTGAACACTTTTGTGTTTGTCAACCTGCACCTTTCCTTCTTGGTGGAAGTTTCCTCTAATTCACCCTGTCCCAAAGAAGGATGACCATTCCCACCCCTCTAACTATCGCCCAACAGCTTTAACATCCTGTGGTTTTGAGTTTATTATTTACAAAATATTTTTAGAGTTGTTTTCCTATCACAACCTTCTTTATGATTGTCAGTATGGGTTGTGCCAGGGATGCTCCACTGTCAATCTTCTGCCCTACCTCTGAGACTCCTGGTCATCCTACTGTTAGAACTTTGGCGAAAGCTTTGCCATTGCACTTGGCATCTCAAAGGCTTTTCATCGAGTCTGGCATAAATCTTTAATTTCCAAACTGCCTTCTTATGGTTTCTATCTGTCTATCTGTGCCTACATCTCTAGCTTTCTTTCTGGGTTGTTCTATAGCAGATGTTGTAGACGCCACCAATCTTCTCTCAGAGATATCAACAGCCGTGTTCCTCAGGCCTCAGTCCTATCACCAACTCTCTTCCTTTTACTCATTAATGACCTTCCAAGCTCTACATCAAACCCAATTCACACATACACTGATGACTCCACCCTTCACCTTTCCATTCGTTTCCCACAGTGTTCATCTTATCACCTGCTTCAACAAACTAGGGATAAGGCTTTGGCACACTTTATGTCTGACTTGGCTCATAGCTCTGATTAAGGTAAAAGTAATCTTGTTTTTAATGCATCAATAACTCAGTTTTTACCTCTATCAACCCAACGAAATCTTCCACAAGAGTACTCTTTAATTTTTAACAATATCCATCTCAATCCTGCATCATCTTTAAACATACTTGGAGTTTCATTCTCACGGGATTTATCTTGGAAAGATCATATTGCCTCTCTTGTAAAATCTGCTTCCAAGAGATTAGGTGTGCTAAACCGACTCCGTGGATTCTTTACCCCAGGACTGTTGTTGACTTTATAAACGGGTATTATTCTTCCCTGTGTACAATACATTTCTCATGTATGGGAAGGCTCCCCACGTACAGCTCTTCTCAATAAGTTGGAGTCAAATACTTTTCGTTTCATTAACTTTCCTCCTCTTACGCTCCCTTCAGCCTCTGTCTCTTTGCCACACTATTGCATCTTTGTGTCTTTTCTATCACAGCTTCAATGGTCACTGCTTCTCTGAACTGTCTGCTTGCATTCATCGACCACTACGTTGGGCATGTAGCACCCGTCTCGTCTGTCCATCTCTTTAATGCAAGAATTAATCGTTACTCCCAGTCACTCATGTATTCAACAGGTGAACTCAGGAGCTGTCTCTGTCTGTACTTCCAACTATCTATGATCTCCAGTCTTTCAAATGCATCGTGTCCAGGCATCTCAAAATGCACGGATCTTGAATTTAGCTTTTTTAAATTTTGTTTTTGTTTTTTCTCAGAGGGAACAATTTGCTGGCTCCTGGCCTTTGGTTCCTTCTTCAGTTATTTAAAAAAGTATTCATATGATGGGAAGGACTGTGCATCGTCAATATTACACCAAATCCATTCATTCTGCAAACCCACTGCTATATTCTCCTCAAGCCAGAAAAGGACACACAAGTACTTACTCCTGAAAAGAAGGGGTTTACAAAAGTTAACCTAAACATTTGCTGTTCCAGTCCACCTTGGCAGATAACTGTGTCTCTCAAGGCATCGCACAGTGCAGTTGAAAAACCAAAAGAATCTCTGTGACTCTTGGTTGATCTGTCCAAGACACATGAGAGTGCTGTATTACTGCTCTTATTGCCCATGAACTGAAAATATAATGATAAAACTGACATCAGCCTATTCCGAGACTCCCCTTTCTAGGGAGGGCAACCTATTAGAACCAAGAGAAGGGTGTACCCATTTCTAGAGGGAATATTCAAACAAGGTAAAAAGAAACCATGGTATTGGCTTTGCAGTCCAAGGAAACCTACTACAGTACCCTCACGTCCAAGATGGGTTTGTCCAAGTGGTTTCACGTCCAAGACGGAGACAATAAAAAATAAGCCAATATATTGTTGTAATACGGTTGCATACATCCAATACGGAACCAACGATCCATAACGGTCCAAATCCGAGGAGAATACAGCTATGACAGTCTCACTTGGTCCATTACAGTTCCCGCAGCCAGGAGAGTGACGTGGTTGCGATGTTCAATGAAATATTGGCATCTGGTCATGTGAGGAGCAGGTGGGTGCATGTTTTTGTCTCACTCACCAGAACATTGTGGACACACAGCGTGTTGCACTCAGCATTCGCTCCTAGGTTATTGCCTCTTCTTACATAACCATGCCTAGGAAACAGTCTGCTAGCCACTTGAAGTGCCGCCATCTACCTCAGGCTACTAACCTGGAGATAACTGAGCCACTAAGCTGGAGATAAGCTCAGAAACACACTTTCAAGGCGAGGAAATTTCTTTTAGTGTCACTATGGGTCTAAGTTGGTGTTTTTAGGGGCTCTTTTCGCAGATTTTGTGACAATATTAATTTTTTATATCATGTCTTCTGTTAGTCTGTGACGTTTTTTGTCCTAGATGGGACCCTCAGGCGACAATATTACCGTCTTGGACACGAGAGTACTGTAGAAAAGATCCACGAATCACCTGTGGGTATATCTGAGACTAATGTCTTAGCATATACCACTCTCTAAAGGTTAATATGCAACAATCATCAGTGCCAATGTCCAAGGGTTGACTGAGAACACAGTCAAACACTCCTCTTATGCCTCTCTGGATACTACCATTCAATTGATACATCATAATGACAAATTCATCCTGCTTGGAGATTTTAATGCCATAGTAGGAAAAGATACTCACCTCTGGCAAAGCTTTATGGGCCGCATGATATTGGTAACATGAACAACAATGGCCTCAGAGTGCTTTCCTTATGCTCAGAAAACAGTCTGATCATCACCAACACCATTTTTCAACTTAAGATTAAACAAAACACGATCTAGGCATTGGCACCTAATTGACTTTCATTGTAATGCGGCGAGATCGAAGAGAAGCTCTTATAACCCAAGCTGTGAGAGGTACTTAGTGCTCAGCAGACCATATCCTTACACTCAGCAAATGAAACTAGCTGTAATTACGCCCACAACTGTACCATAGACCATCCTCCAAGAAACTAAACTGTAGTATTTTAAAGGATGCAGCATTACATAACAACTTCTGCAACACTGTTACAGACAAGCTCTCTCAATGACCACCACTTGACCTAAAGAAAAATACAACAAATAAATGTGCAAAGTAGATGAACATTAATACATTGCCTTAAAGACCAGGGACTGCCATAAAGATTGGTGTGGTAAAAATGCTGAGGGCATGCATGAGTTTCTTTCAATAAAGAATAGAGCACGTAATAACTGACTGGCTCATCCTAGCTCCTTAACCCTAAAAACTGATTTCCAGTATCTCAGAAGCGAAATCCGGAGAAATCTGTGTGACATGAATAACAAATAGTGGACTGAGCATGCAAGAAGTTCAAAGACTGGGTTTTACTAATGACCGACATGGGTCCTACAAGTCCAGTCCTTCAAGTAGGCCAACTTATGGAGCCAGTGGCTGTCTAACAATTTCTTGGTGAATTCAAGTGGCTTTGTCCTGTTGTCACGTTTGAAGAAATTGGAAACCTTCTCCGTAAATGACTCTACTCATGATATCACATTCACAATCCCCCATGACAGCTAGCAAACTTTGTTGTGAAAGAGTAACACTTCTTCGTCTTACGATGTGCACAACGTCATCAAGAACTAACCTTAACTCTGATGAGAAAATTTTAGATGCCTGAGCATAACTATGAAGCATACTCTGAATACGCCTTGTTTCAGGTTTCATCTCATTCATTCTTCCTCAGAACCCTAATCGACGGTCAAGCATTGCTGGTGCTCCATCAGTTATGCACGCACATACATTATTCCAAGAAAATTCTTCACCCTAAAAAAAAATTAAACTTCATGGAAAATGTATTGATCTCCAAAGCATGATAGAATAAGAAAATCTTATAATCTCCACCACTGATGTATCATACAAACACCAGGAATTGGGCACAAATAGTTGACTCAGTTGAGTCTTCAAGTTACCCTTTTCATTTCAGCAATCACTTGTTTCGTATCTTCAGAAATATCTATCATTCGTCGATGAGCAGTATCATTTGAGAGGGTGCTCTTGTGATCTGCTCAACATCACATCCAATAACATGGCAGACTATATCTTTACCATAAAGGATGATTAACTTCTCTGCTATGTTGTGATTTTTTTTTAAACCTTCCACCTGACAAAATCAGAAGAGGGTGTTGTTATCACTAGGATCAATAGGTGTCTTCCGTAGAGTTGGGTGGGAGGACGAATGGCCAGGCATAGACGTTTCGTTTCCGGACCAGAACTCAGAAAGTATTCACAATAGAGTCATGAAATATCATGTAGTTATGTGTCTAATAGTGAACTAGTGCTTTTGAATGGGTAGAATGCTGTGTTTTCAGTATTTTTTTTTTTTTATTAATGAAATATATAAAAAAAAATCTTTTTTGTTTCCAGGCTTAGATTCAGAAATTAATACAGGTACGCCTTTAAATTCTCCAGGAATATGTACTATTATGCCTCCTGATGGCTTTTGGTAGTTCAAATGCCATGCGTTTGTATAATGTTATTAAATTGCAAAAATGCATAAAACTGATTAATATATTTTCCATTAAAACTGCAATTATTGCACCTATGAGGCAGACATTGTACCTGATGGATGATTATATGAATATATAATACTGTATTAACACTCATGACTGTACCTATTATGTAATTATTAAAAAATGGTTGCCTAAATGAAAAGAAAACACGAGTCATATCTTCATCAAATCTTCTCATGACTTCATTATTACCATGGAAAAACTACTGAAATTTTATGTTTTAATGTCTCCGCATTATACAAGGGGGGGAGGGGGATGAGGGCTCTATGCACTTGTTAGAGTGCATGGAGGTGGGGGGTATGTGCTTGCTTTGATGGAGGGGTGCAGCAGCGTATCGTTGCCTGTTACTTTTGTGCAGTTCTCAGTGATACTATGTACTGTAGTACGATGCACGTAACTCACATTAATTTGGTTGACTGAACTGTCTTAAATGAGCAAATCGTGTTCGCATCAGTCCCTCTTACTTTAGCCTGAAGAAGTCAACATTCTTACTTTTCAGATTCTGGTGACAACTATTCAATTTCTGCTTGAGAAAGCTTGGTTTCATCCACTCCAGTTATAAAACTTTATGGTTTATAACACACTGAAAATTCACGCTCATTTTTGACGACAGTGTGAATAGATACTAGAGTGTAGCTTTCATCATACAGACATTACTTCGCTGATGATTCCATAACGGTGTCTGAAATTGTAATAAATAATATATACATAACCAAAACCGCATATAAAGTCATGGACATTGACACAAAGTTATAATATCGCCACCATAATAAAATTACACATTATAAACACCATTAGACACTGATATTTTCAGCATCGTCGCAAGATCACACAGTAGAAGAGCCTTTAGGCAGATATAATGTAAAAAAATCAAATCATGAAAACTTCATCATGAAGCCATATTATCAACACCGTTGTAAGACCACACAACACAACCATCTACAGGCATTCATCACACAATAGAAACAATTTCAGGCAATCATAACAACAAATGATCAATGAAAATACCATGTAGTAGTCATATTATATGAACTATTGTAAGATGACACAAAGATAACTTCAGGGAGTCATATTACAACCAATGTCAAAAGAACAAACTGTAACCAGTAACCAACAAGAGAGTGCATACCTCTCCCTGTGTCAATAAAATCTGTTATTTAATGATGGCTAGCCACACATACTGCTAATGTCATAAACACTAGTTTCCAAAAGTTATAACTTCATTAAGTTTTGATAATTATTACAACACTATAAAAACATAGCAACACTACGCTGATGCAACTCTCCATCTGACCAAGCACATACCCCCACCTCCCAGCACACATAACGAAGCGCATGACGGCCCTCCACCCTTTCTTTAACACAGAGAGTGCAAGTCGTATTGAAATCTCTGAGAAAAAATATATATATATTTTTTTATTTTCTCATTATTTTGAAAAAAAAAAAAAAAAAAAACTACCTGAGAGGCAGCACTTTACCTATCGAAAGGCATCAGTTCACTATAAGATACATTACTATGTGAAATTTCATTACTCTGTTATGAATACTTTCTGACTTTTGGCTTCAGATTAGTTGCATAGGGTGCATTGAAATCTCTCTCTCTCTCTCTCTCTCTCTCTCTCTCTCTCTCTCTCTCTCTTTAATAACTACTTAAGACAGAGCATTCTACTTATCAAAAGCCAGCAGCTCACTATAGGACGCATAACTACGTGAAATTTCATGACTCTATAGTTAATACATTCAAAGATTTGCTCCTCAAACGAAATCTCTTGGGTTCCTATTTTTGTTGATCGTTGTGATAAATATAGGCAATGCTATGCTGTTGCAACACTTCGCCTAACAAAGAACATACCCCCCACCTGCTTGCATACCTAACCACACACATATTGGCCCTAACCCCACCACACCCCACCCTCATATAATACTAAGACAATAGTTTGCACTGAAATATCGGAGAAAAACTAATTTTCCATTTTTTTAAATTGAAAAATAAAACTACTTAAGACACAGCATTCTACCTATCAAAAGGCACCAATTCACTATAAGACACATTACAAGGTGAAATTTCATGATCATTGTGTATATTTTCTACATTTTTGCTTCATATTCCTTCCACAGGTTGCACTGAAATCTTATAAAAAAAAAAAGAAAAAGAAAAAAAGAAACTATGCAAGACAGCATTCTACCCATCAAAAGGCATCAGTTCACTATAAGACATAACTATTTGAAATCTCATGACTTGTTTGTACAGTACTTTCTGAGATTTGCTTCGGAAACGAAATCTCCACACCATCTGTTACTGTTAATCTCAGTGATAACAATACCCTCCTCTTACTTCGTTACGTGGAGGATTAAAAAGTCACCAGCATACATATCATCGAATTAGCAAAAATACCAAGACTGTTCCAAATGTTATGAACTTATATCATTCAGGTAAACAAAAGTATCTGGAGACAGTGAGGCAACAAGTACGTGCATACGTGCATCAGTTACGGCTGGCTGACTGAAATGAGACAGTACCCCCCATCCTCAGTTAGGGCTGCTGTGTGAATGTGGACCAACCTGATACGGGTCTAGACCCACTGTACTCACACACACACACACAACTCTCTCTCTCTCTCTCTCTCTCTCTCTCTCTCTCTCTCTCTCTCTCTCTCTCTCTCTCTCTCTCTCTCTCTCTCTCAGTAGATTTTAATACATTTTCGATTGCCATCTATAATATCCCCTGGAAACCATGCTGTGAATCCCAGGTTGAGATCCCCTGCTATATATTATGTTACAGAAGCGTCAGTATGTTTTCAAAGACGTCACTGTATGGAAGGATTATAGTTTCTCGGCTACTCTTGGCTTTCCTCACCATTCACTAATGATCCCAACGGTGAACAAGTCTACATCGTTTTCATCTTTCTCGTGGTCGGCACAACTCTAGGACTTTACTGTAATTCTAGCTGATGCCAACCGATTTTCATCCAGATGCGAGTAAGTCATAAGAACCAAAGTGTTAATGCCTGAACTATTCAGCCTCTCTTGCTCGGGATAACTCTGCTATTCGATTGCCGGTAATGACAGACGACTGATATTCAACTGGGAGCTGAATAAATACCTGAGGGTTTTTACCAGTATGATCACCTTATAATTTTATTCTTCTCGATATCTCCAGATGATGTTCTTCAATTCAAAATACAAGTTTCTAAACTTGAAGGATCAGATATAGTAAAACTTTTCATTTCTTTCCTCAGTACGAAATTAGAAAGAGGAGTTAGGTAGTAACGTGAAGTAGATTGTAGCACCAGTCGAACAGGGCGGTACTCCCAAGATGGATGCAAAGCTGATGACCGGGCTAGCTGCAGCTTCCGTTTCATTAGCCCTTGGAACTAGCTTCTGACCATCCTCCTTTGCTGAACTTTTTCAATGTTTCAGTAACACAGAGACTAGGCCAGCTTATTATCCTATAGTACTTCCACTAACTGACAACCCAAACTACATGCACATTACACACCAGTCTTCCTATTCAAAATTGTAAGAAATGGCATCTAAACATCCAGCCTTGGGGTTCCAATGGGAGGGGGGGGGACATAAAAGACCCCACCATCCGCCCCTCTCCAGGTGATGGCCAAGAGAGATGCTTGGAACCACTGTCTGACTCACTTCTACATTTCTGAAACATTCATGGCCATTCCTCTAATTTTTCCTCTGTTGATCACTACCTCTCCCCCTCTAGACCACACCTCTTCTTCACCATGACTTAGTTGTCTGAGGCAACTGATAGCGTACACTACTGTGTATCCTCCTACTTTCTCTAAACTCACTTAAAAGCCAGAGGTGGCTTTTGTGTAAATGTATGCAACAACAAATCTTGCTCTTGTGTTGCTGACTTAACTATAAAAAATTCTTTGACTATCGTACATCTGTGATGGAAGACATGCTATCAACTTCTCCTTTCTCAGAAATCTCCATTCTGGGTGATTTCAGTGTTCACCACCACTTCTGGCTCTCCTCTCGTTTCACTGATCCACGTGGTGAAGAAACCTACGTCTTTTACATTCTTAATAACCTAGAGCAGCTTATGCTGCACCCTACTCATATTCCTGACAGCAATTTCCTTTTTGTGATAAATAATCTTTCTGCTTACACTGTTAATCTTTTCTCTCTGTTGGGCTCCTCCAGTCACATCTTTATCACTTTAACCTGTCCTATTGTTCCAGTAAGGCCTGTGGACCCTTCCAAGAAGTGGTGGCTGTGGCATTTTGGAGCTGTTGATTGGGAGACCCTCAGGAAGTACTGCTTTGATTTTTCCTGGAATGATTTTTGCTTCCATGGTTGAGAGCCATCTGAGTGTTCCTTGTGCATTACAGAGGCATGGAGGCACACATGACTTTCTTTTATCCTACGACTAATGAAAAAAGACCTTGGTTTATTCACACTTGTTTTAACACTGTCCACGAGAAGGCCCACGAAAGATACCAGAGGCAACTCACCTCTGAATCCAATCTCTCTTATGTTTTTGCTCAAAATCGTGCTGAGTCTGTCCTTCACTTTGTTGAAAATAATTTCATTTGTACTAAATGTTCTTAACTCTCTTGACTCCATTTCTTCCCAGTCCTTCTGGCGTCTTGCCAAAAACCTTTCTAGCAGCTTTACTGCATCATCCTTCCCTCCCCTTTTTTACTAGAATTGCATTGTAGTTGTTTCTTAAAAAGCAGAAATCTTTGGTCAGACTTTCTTCTCCAATTCCTCATTAGATAATTCTGGTGCTCTTCCTTCATCACTTACCCCCCCCCCTCAGACTTCCTCATTAAAAGTTCTTTAATTGATGTGTTTTCTGCCATCACTGGCCTTAATGACAACAAGGCATATGGACCTCATGGGGTACATCCTGTTGTCCTCAAGAACTGTGCTTCTGTACTTACACCCTGCATAGGTAAACTGTTTTCCCTTTGTCTGTCAACTTGTACCTCTCCTTGCTGGAAGTTTGCTCTCAGTCAGCCTTTCCCAAAGAATGGTGACCATTCCCAGCCCTCTATCTATCACCCAGTTGCGGCAACATACTACATTTCTATTTTTTTTAACATTATTCTTAATCTAAAAAATATTAAAACACCTGTCTTACCACAACCGTTTTTCCGATCGTCAGTATGGGTTCGGCCAGGGATGCTAAACTCGAGATCTTCTCATCTTCCTTTTAGACTACTCGTCATTATCCTTTTGGGTCTTTGGCGAAAGATTTCCCATTGCACTTGACATCTCAGTGGAATTGATCGAATCTGGCATAAATATTTGATTTCCAAAATGCCTTCTGTGCTTTCATCTCTAGCTTCCCTTCTGATCGTTCTTTAGCTGCTGTTGTTGATGACCACTGTTCTCCTAGAGCTGTCATTAATGGTGTTCCTCAGGGCTCTGTCCTATCACCTACTCTCTTCGTTTTTTTTCATCAATGACTTTCTAAACTGTACATTTAACCCTATCCACTCTTACGCCGATGACTTCACCCTTCACTTTTCCATCCACCTCTCGCAGCATCCATCTCAGCAACTCCAACAGACGAAGGATGAGGCTATGGCACACCTAATGATTGTCTTGGCTGATATCTCTGATTTTGGTAAAAGTAATTTTGTTGTTTTTACCTTCAAAATTGAGGTGTTATGAGTCCATATTATATTTACAAATCATAATAGATAGATAGATAAATAGACAGATAGACAGCTCTATGCGAGCCTGGGAATGGGAAATGATCTTGCAAGTTACACTGAGGAAAAGCTGATGACAGATTAGAAAGTAGCAAGTCAGGAGATGATGCAGTTAGTTTGTCAGCGATACACCAGGTGAACAAAGCCTAGTGACCATACACACACATACACACATACTCACACACAGGCTTCTAGAACTTTCCAACCACAGGGAACACACATGACACGACTCCTGTTTCACCAGAATTTAACAAAGAGAGCTCAGAAGAAGAGAGGCCATAGAATCGGCAGGTGGTGGGGAGAGAGGCTTAGCAACTTGGAAGAGAGAGAGAGAGAGAGAGAGAGAGAGAGAGAGAGAGAGAGAGAGAGAGGGAGACAGGGACTCTACTTATACTCACTCGTGTGCGAGAGACTTGTTAATATTTCCAAGACAAATAAAAATAGTCCCATACTCTTCTTTATCTCTCCTTTGTCATTGCATGACAAATGGGAACCAAGATTATCAACGTACAAACAACTCAAGTATAACAACCGCTCGTCCACAAGTCTAATATAAATAACTTCTCTACAAGTAACTACAAAGTCTTTTTATGACGTTTGGTAGCAGTGAACGTATACGAACCTCGTCTACGAATCAACTGTGAATTCCTACAAAATATCAAGATTGAAAACAAAAAAATACCTCTCACAACCAACGAACTACAACCATCTACAATCAACTACAAGTAACAACTCTACGAGTCGTCTGTATAATCTTCTACATGCACTTACAAGTAGCAGCAGTCTTCATCCTACAACGAGTAAATCACAAGAAAAAAGGACCACGAATACCTCGAGGAAGAAAAACAAAACAAACAAACGGAAGAATGAGACACGACTCATAACTCACAACTACCAGACCTCACCCTCCTCTCTCTGCTACATCCACCCAACCTCCACCGCTGATGCAGGAGTGAAGAGGTCAAGACGACGAAGCAAATACCAAGTCAGTATTAAAAAACTCATCCTACTCACTCATCTTCACTCAAGTTACTCATCGCTACTCATTTACTCACCACAGCTACCAGTGTGGGAAGTCGACGTCATCATGCGTGCTTGCTGAAAAGACGCCACGTCAGTCAACTCACCACCTGCACCATCACTAACACCAACATCAGTAGTAGTTCATGTACCATTCATAACTGAAGACCTGTTCACAGTATACCAAATACATCTCTTCCCCTATAAAAATAACAGCACTTTGGTCATCATCAACATCAACACAGACACCGAACTCATCATGGTCTCCAAGAGACGGGACACTGTCACTTTCGCAAGTGAATCAATGATTGAACGAAAGTGCCGCACATCCTTACATGCTGTTCATCTTTGTCCTGCGTACATTTTCACGTTTCAGCCTACTGATACAGTCCCTTGTGAAATGGCTATCATCAGAAATGACAATATTCATCATCATTGCAACTTCACTTTTGCTCCAGATAAACTTGTACACCATCAACGCATTGGATACTCACAGTTTTTTTATTTCACTCATAACACATTAGTTTACATAGTCTGTCCAGATACACCACCATCTCATACTTCAGCCTCAGGATTATACATAGCACCAGACTACTGTGCGGTATTTACATCAGCCATGTCTACTTTATCCACCATCAATCACTACGCCATTCTCAATCATACACACAAACATTTCCACCCACTGCCTGATATGGACTTAAACATGAGCACAAGTATTAAGTTGACTTCACCTAAGTTTGAAACTATGCAGCTGATCAATGAAACAATGAAGCCCTGGGAAGATTTGGGTTTGAGTATGTTCAACCCATATTATGTGTATAGCCCAGCACCTACTGTCTTTATAATCTTCTGCATTGTATTTGCAGTAGTGCTGTTCGCAATGCACAGAATGCATGCAAGAATTGCTAATTTGGAGTCAGTATTTAGTGGGGGGAGAGTTAGCATCCAAGTTAACCCCCCTGAATGAAGTGTACATATTTTGTATATAGTATTAATTATATATATATATATATATATATATATATATATATATATATATATATATATATATATATATATATATATATATATATATATATATATATATATATATATATATATATATATATATATATATATATATATATATATATATATATATATATATATATATATATAACAAAAAAAAATACAAAGAAGAATGACCCATATATGGCATACCAGTACCATTATCTTTAAATGAAATATTAATAACTCTTACCATAATCTTAATTTTAAACTTTTTTTTTTTTCTTGTATGTATGCATTTCATTAAAATAACCCAAGTACATACTATATTACAGTTAAATAGTCTACTTTTAATGTATTTATTCAAATATGTATACAACTTGTTTAAAATGTAATATTACTGGATAATTACTATTTACTATGAATATTATATGTATACAGTATTATAATCAATATTATGTACTAATAGATTAGCATGTGTCAATGATAATTGCTGTCGGAGGACCTTCAGCTGCGTGGACCGAATAATGTTATGAGTCCATATTATATTTACAAATCATAATAGATAGATAGATAAATAGACAGATAGACAGCTCTATGCGAGCCTGGGAATGGGAAATGATCTTGCAAGTTACACTGAGGAAAAGCTGATGACAGATTAGAAAGTAGCAAGTCAGGAGATGATGCAGTTAGTCTGTCAGCGATACACCAGGTGAACAAAGCCTAGTGACCATACACACACATACTCACACACAGGCTTCTAGAACTTTCCAACCACAGGGAACACACGTGACACGACTCCTGTTTCACCAGAATTTAACAAAGAGAGCTCAGAAGAAGAGAGGCCATAGAATCGGCAGGTGGTGGGGAGAAAGGCTTTGCAACTTGGAAGAGAGAGAGAGAGAGAGAGAGAGAGAGAGAGAGAGAGAGAGAGAGAGAGAGAGAGAGAGAGAGAGAGAGAGAGAGAGAGAGAGAGAGAGAGAGAGAGAGAGAGAGAGAGAGGGAGACAGGGACTCTACTTATACTCACTCGTGTGTGAGAGACTTGTTAATATTTCCAAGACAAATAAAAATAGTCCCATACTCTTCTTTATCTCTCCTTTGTCATTGCATGACAAATGGGAACCAAGATTATCAACGTACAAACAACTCAAGTATAACAACCGCTCGTCCACAAGTCTAATATATATAACTTCTCTACAAGTAACTACAAAGTCTTTTTATGACAGAGGTTTCATTTTCTCTGGATTTACATTGGAATTATCATATTACCCCAATTACGAAATCTTCTTCCAAGAGTTTAGGTGTGCTGAGCCGACTGTGCCTTCTTTACCCTTGCACAGTTGTTGACTTTTGTACATGGGTCTTATTCGCCCCTGTTTAGAGTACGACTCTGATGTATGGGGATGCTCCCCACCTCTTCTCAACAAAGTGGAGTCAAAAGCTTTTCATCTTATTAACTCCCCTCCTGTGCTGGCTCCTTTCATCCTCTGTCTCTTTGCTGCACTGTTGCATTTTATCTCTTTCTATTGCTACTTCAGTGGTCAGTATTCCTATGAACTGTCATCTTGCATCCTTCCATCACTATGGCAGGCACATAACACACACCTAGCAGCAAACTCATCCACTTTCTGACCACCTCACTGTGCAAGAGATAACCATTACTCCCAGTCATTCATGTATGAAATTCGTCAGCTCTGGAATTGTTTTCTTCTGTTTGTATTTCCCACTGCTTTTGACCTCCAGTCTTTAAAATGCAGTGTGTCCAGGCATCTCGAACACATCGTGAATTTGGCTCTCTATCTTTCTTTTATTTCCCTCTTCCATATAATTAAAAAAAAAAAAAGAACATAGGAAAGATACGCTGTGGTATCGTTATTTCTGCCAATCACACAAGATTTTGTTAATCTTAGGAAGGTCCTCCCTTTCTGGATGGACAATTGACGGTAAAGTGCAAGCTATTCAGTATGTCGTCCAGAATTAACTGAATAGTCTGAGGGAAGCAGGAATATGACATCATACCAAGGACATTTACAAGTTGAACTTCACCCTGCCATCAGTGACGTGATTAAAGAGAGTACCAATGTAAGTGGCATCCGTTTAAAGTGAAATTTCTACTAAACACTGAGTTTTGTCCAAAATCATTGTAGTTCTTTTTTTAATAACTTTCATGAAGTAAGGCTTATGGGCTCCGTCAACCAGGGAACGCCCTTTTGTTTATAGCCAGACGCCTTAATCTCAGATGGGATAGCAACAAACTAATCGTTTCCATGTCTTCATGTCCTCCACCATCAAGCTGCCTTCACTCCAACCCATAGCATCCTCATTCATGCAACGTTTCAACCACTATCCATCCAGTTCATTCTCGGATTTTCACTTCTATCATCTTCCACTTCACTCATATACGCAGTCCTAGTCGGACTTGTATTTCACTTCTCACGTGGTCATATCATCTGGGTAAACTTCTTACACATTCCAGCGCATCGTAATCAAACACTACAATATTCCTTAACTTTTGCATTTGTCCTCCTGTCTCTCCTGATACGTATTCCATACTTGTTCCATACAGTTTCTTCTCAGCTCCAGGGAGACCTCCTGTAGCGTGATGTCAACTAGTTTTATACTCAGCCTTTACCGACTGAAAATCTCTCCAGGTAGCAAGACTAAAATTAAGCATACTTCATTGGAGTGAAGTCGTTAAGGAAGATGCTCAGTACAGTATGGTGGTGTAGACAACGAGACTGTTAAACAATATACTTCTCTGAACTGCGAACAGTAGTAAATAAGTCTGTATGCGATAGCCCAATGTGTTTCCGAAACATTACAGGTACTACTTTCCCGAGCATAGTAGCAGTTAGTACTTGATTCAGTCTTCTAAAGCAGTTATATAAGGATTCTGCTTTCTAAATAATGGCAAAGAATCTTTATTAAAATTTAGTTGCCGGAGTATTTCTTCTACATGTCTGGGATTTCGATCTATTAAAGAATGATTCCTGCACCTCTAACCCGGTTGTGAATTACTGGCGAGCTTAGCAAGATCTAATTTGGCAGAGTGTTTCAAGCATTTAGGGTCAAATGTTGCTGTGGATGGAAGAATAAATGTTGAAGTGAAGTTTAAAATGAATGAAGTAGGAAAGGTGCTGGGAGGAAAGAAAAAAAGTGTTTAAATGTCGTTTGCTTAGAAATGATGGAAAGAGAAGGCTGTATGAGGTTGTAGTGGTACTGTCTGCATTATATGGAGTTGAAATATGGAATATGGGTATAGCAGAGAGGAAAATTTTGAATATTATGGAGGTGAGATGCCTGAGGAGTATGTGTGGAGTGACGTGTATGGATCGAGTGAGAAATGACGAAGTGCGAAGAACTCGAGTTAGGTGGGAGATGGCTGATCGAGCTGAGCCGGGAGTGTTGCGATGGTTTGGGCATATGGAGAGAATGGATGAAAAGCGATTGATGAAAAGGATAACTGGATCGGATGTGAGAGGTGTAAGGCTGAGAGGAAGACCACGAATAGGATGGATGGATAGTGTGAAGCTGGCGTTAGATGCGAGAGGGATGTCTGTTGGGCTAGGAAGAGTGGCTATGGGTTATAGGAATGATTGGAGAGAAATTGTGAATGAATAACTGGTGACTAGTTCCTGGGGGTATATTCTCCTGCATTAGATCTGACCAGTGGGGATGGGTCCATTATGATGTGGCAGGGGTAAACCAGCTCTGCTGTCGGGCCCTGCTGCGGATGTCGTTCATTGCACTACGAAGTTGACCCTCGTATGGTGTGGTGTGATGAGGATCTGTCCATTCTCCCCTTGGGGCTAAGGTACGAATAATGTGTGTGTGTGTGTGTGTGTGTGTGTGTGTGTGTGTGTGTGTGTGTGTGTGATATGTGTGTGTGGGGGGGATGAGTAAATTGGGAGTGTGTCGTCCTCTCTCGGCTACCTCTCTTTCCTTTCTTTCTTTGGGGGAGAGTAGCCTAGGTATATAGACAACAGATAATTTGGTATATAATTTGGTCTTCTCTTCTAAGTAATTAGCTGCCCAAGTCCGTGCCTGCTTCAGAAATTATGTATCGTCAAAACACTGAAACTTGTTCATAACTTTACTTTCTCAGTGCTAATACGGTAATGTGAACATTTAGCATTTGGAGATATCAGTTCAATGACCATTTGAATTTAAATATTTTGTGACTTCATCATACCTCATATGGAAATGATTGTCGCATATATTTTACAATTTATACAAGATAATTTAGTAAGACCCAACTGGATATACCATTTGTGGAAAGTAGTGAGGAACTGTTTTTGAGTACTGGTAAAGCTGGATGGAACGGGAATCACAAAACGAAAGTATCTGCATGTTGCCCGAATTTAACGTTGTTGACACTGTTTCTGTTTCTTTGGATAGAGATGGCTCGTCAGGAGAAGTAATTGCATCAAAAAGTTTTTCATCTTTAAGTGGCTGTGCTTTAGAGTCTTTAACAGGTGGTAAACGACGCCTTTCAGTAGCCCAGGAGTTCTTGCGAAGCCTATGTTGGTAAGGTTTGGTTTTCATAGATCCGTCCTCCTTCCATCGCCTGATCCAGCGGTACACTGTGGAGAGACTGGAGCCGGTCTGCCGGGAGATGGACCTGGCTGAGGCGCCTCCCAGCCACAGCCACACCATCTTGGCTCGCTCGGCAACTATCACTGGGCTGTTTGACAATCTGTGGTCCATTTTGTTTCCCGCACCTCTGTTGAGCAAAATTATGTTGGAGGTGTTTCCGAAGAGTTAACTCGAAGTTCAAAACATAGACAATATAAGTAAATAAGAGGACATTGACTTCTATCTGCCCCTTAAGTTACAAAACATTAATTTCCCAGCGTCTTCCAGCCAAAGCCTGTTCAGCAGCCACAATAGACCTGCCTGATAGTTTGCAGTGCAGTTGTTTCTCAAAAATTAGCTGAGCAAAATTGTATTGTTTATTGGTGTGATGAGATAAGGTGCATCAAACATGCGTTACGGTTGTATATATCAGTGTTATATTGGCGTTATTATATAGTAATTGCCCTTTTCATACCCACCCAAAAACGTACATTTTTTTTTTGGTTCACCTATACGGCTTTATTCAGCTTGAAAAAAACGTCTTGCAGTGAAGGGTTTGCTGATGGCTATGTATCACTACTCTAATTTGATACTTTTAGTGTAAGTTGAATTATATTTCTGAGATAACAGGACAAAGTAAGAAAGATGAATCTAGGGGGAAAATGTGTCCATTCTTTAAAGCAAAGCCTGTCTATCCTTCTGTAGCCAGACGCCCTAATCCTGCAAAGGGTGGCCACAGACAAAACGCCTCCAAGTCGCTTTGTCACCCACCATTTGACTGCCCTCCCCCAACTCACTCCCCCATCCCTCATATACCTCACAACTCCATCCCTCCACCTCATCCTCGGTCTCCCCCTCCCTCTGCCTCCCTCCACTTCACTTACATACACCCTTTCAGTCAGTCTTTCATTCTCCATTCTCTTCTCATGTCCAAACCACCTCAGTGTATTTCTTCTAATTTTCTCAATCACATCCACATCCACCCCACAACGTTCCTTCACTTCTTCATTCGTCCACATGTCCATCCATGTCACTCCACATGCTCCTCTCAGGTAAATCATTTCCACTGTTCTCACTCTTGACGTGTTCCCCTCTAGCAAGGTCCATGCCTCACTTCCATTCTTTAGGGTAGGGATCACAATCCTATCATGCACTGACTTCATAATTTCCATACTCACCTCCCTATTTCTTATCACTGCTCTCAGTGAACCAACATCCTTCCTTCCCTGCTATACCCTTTCAAGCACTTCATCCCCAAAATTTCCATTCTTACTCATCACATTACCGAAGTACTTGAATGCACTCACATTCTCCATATCCTCACCATCCAACCTCACTGTGCATTCTGTGACTTCATTCCTCTCATACACCTTAACTTTACTCCTGTTCACATTAACTTTCAGATAACTCTTCTTATACACTGTTAACTATCAGATACCTCTTCTTATACACTGTTCCAAATTCATTCACCAAACCTTGCAACTCCCATCCATCTTCACTCAACAACACTGTATCATCAACAAGCAGCAACATTGGAATCTTCCACACCTAACCTTCATTCATTTGAGCCACCCTACATCCACTGCCCTACCATGCACCTCCTTTACAACCCCATCCATGAATATACTAAACAGCCATGGAGACATCACACATCCCTGTTTCAGTCCCACATTTCGATAAAAGAACTCAATTCACCATCCACTTGCACTGTAGCCCTAGCTCCCTCGTACATACTCTTCACAGCACTCAGCAATTTCCCATCCACTCCATATATTCTCAATACCTTCCACATACCTTGCCTACCTACCCTGTCATTTGCTTTCTCCATGTCCATGAAGGGAGCATACACTCTCTTTCTCTTCTCTAGATACTTCTCAACTAAACATCTTAGTACAAATATCTAATCTACACACCCCTTTCCCTTCTTTAATCCCCTTTGTCCTCCAACTAGCTTCTCTGTTATATGTCTAACTCTATCAATAAGTATTCTGCCATATATTCACCAATAACACTGAGAAGGGAAATACCCTTATGGTTACAACATACTTCTCTTTCCCTTTTTCCTTTGTATAAAGGAACACTTATACCTGGTTTACAGTCCTCTGGAACCCTTCCCTCTTCCCAAGCCAATCTACACAGCTTCCATACCCACTTCACAACAATCTCACCCCGATACTTCAGCATTTCACCACACACTCCATCAATTCCTGGGGTCTTTCCGATCTTAATTTTTTTCAGTGTTTCAGTTACTTCAGCCCTACTGATATCATGCTCCCTCTTCTCATCTCTTCTTCTCCCAGCCATTCCTCAACCACTTTACTCGCACTGGTCTCACTCTCAACATTCAACAAATCCTCATAGTGCTCCTTCCATCTCCTCGCTTTCTCTCTTTTCTCCACCACCAATCAATTATTCCTATCTTTCATTCCCATGCTATTTTCCCATTCACACTGTCTTTCTTCACCTCCTTCCAAAACAGTTTCATACTCTCCCTTCATTTCACATTCCTATTCCTCCCAAACTCTTCATCTACTCGCTTCTTACTCACTTTCACCTACTGTGTGATTCAGAGTTTGAACCAGAGTTGTGAGACACTATATATAAGAACTGTTTGTGGTTACTTTGTACTCAGAAGGAAAAAAGAAGTCTAACTTTATAAGGACTACGTAATTTGATAAAATGAACGACGATTCCAAAGACATTTCTCTCATTTCCATTTTATAATACTTAGTTTCAGTTGTTGTAGCTTAGCACTACACTGTGAAATGGCACACGATTATTCATTAACAATCAGTCAATGCTTTCACTTCAAGACGACAAGCTTTGATCCACTAATTCTAACATCCATTGTGTTAACCCGCCCCGTCCCAGAGACGTGAATTCACGTCCTCACATGATGTGCACTTATATCCCGGAGACGTAAATTAACGCGGCAACATTGCAAGGTCCCTAATTTGCACAATTTTAAATTTTCGTGAGAGATTTCGCAAGTGATTTTTGGCACGTATACACGGGACACATTCCTCTATTCCTCTACAAGATGCCAAGCAGGGACAATGCCTTACACCGCATAACCTCTCCCCCCCCTGCACGCCATTGTCTCGGCAATTCACTTGTTACCAGTGACCTGGCCAATAAAGACATTCAGGGCCAGAGTGATTCCCCAATCGATGACAATGTGGAGGACAAAGTTTACATAGCATTAGAGGAAGAAACAGTCAGAAATGATGATCAGGTAATGTGGGAAAAAAAGGTCATGAATGGTGATGAGTTAGTGAGTGAAACAATGCTTATAATGCCTATATTACTGTTTGAAAACCAATATACTCTTGTACTACATATAAATTCGTACCAAGTAAATAAATGAATACGGTTTATGAGTAGATATAATAGTTACCCTCCCATAGAACTCGTTTTCTTTGGTGCCAGCCTGTTAGAAAACCAAGTCAGGTAAGGAGGTACTCGTACCTGGATCGAGTATTTTAAATCTCAGGTGAGCGATTTCTCTATGAATTTTCGATGTTTCTCACCAAAAGCGAATGTTTGAGCCTAAAAAGAAAAGGTCCAAAAACGTCGGGACTGGGGCGTACCACTGCCCAGAACGTGAGAGTCTATTTTAAGGAAAGTATGAACCATTGGCAGACCCCCACCATTCAACCAATGCTGCTGGTCTTCAAATGGTGTGTTACCACAACCATGTCTGATCCACTTTGCAGCCCATCCCGTCAACTCTTCACTCATACCACTACCCATAACTGTCCAAGTCCATCACGTCAACACTTCATCACGCACCTCACCTTTTAGGTGTAACATAATGAATGTAATAAATACTGCTTTAAGTACTAGGTGATAAACTACAACACTCATATTCACAGCATATCCCAACACTGTCGTAGTCAGCCACCCACCGCCAACACATTCAATTCCATTCTATTGTCTCTGCCCTTTAAGACGTGAATCAATATTTTTTTCTCAACTATTGCTCAGAAGGTGTAATTGGGCACATAATTTTATGTTCAGTTCCTGAAACGGGCTTCATCGACTTGATAACCATCTTAGGTCATCCGGATCAGTTCTGCCCCTCCATGCCCTCTATTTCTATTCTGATGTGAAAATTATCAAAATAATGACTGCCTTAATAACCAGCCAGCCTACAGCATGCAGACTCAAGGAGGAAACTTTCCTTATCATTGCACGCACCTAACATGATTGAAGCCCGGCCCATCCACACTTCTTTACACATCCCAACTTAACCTTGAAAAGAATTCGTTAACATATTTATTGATGTTTTGTATGGATGTAGCTCAATACTGGGATTAACATTAAAAGCCTTAATCTGAGATTATTCGTTTTCACTTTCACCAGTTGTACAGACTTGATAGAACCTGAGAAATGTGAATGGTCACATGTTACTCAAACTGTCAAAGTGACATTTCTTACGCAAGAAACTACGATTCCTAGGACATGTCGTCGATGCTTACGGAATTCATACATCAGATGACTAGGTCTGAGCGGTAACAAACTTCCCTACTCCAACCAACACTGATGCAGTTCACAGTTTTCTCGGCCTTAGTGCCTACTATCGTCGTTTCATCAAAGGGTACGCCCAAATAGCTGTGTTGTTAACAAAACTGTTAAAGAGGAATGCGCCTTTTATGTTGTCTGATGAACAAGTGATCGCATTTACCGCCCTGAAAAATGCCCTGTAAGCTGCCGAAAACTGTATGAATTAGCTGCATGAACACTGATGGTGCAATTCTCAAGCTGAATGGGGGTCTACGGAATTGGCAATGCCCGGATGGGGTGCTAAAAGCAGTGATTGGATGAGATGATTCCTCCATTTCTACTTGCCAGTAGCCACTCAAAAGATCTAGGGAGGAGAAGACACAATTGTTTTCACCTAAGGATTCAAACAAATCAGTGAGTATAGGGATTGGAAATCTGTCCGGGACCGTCAGTGCATTCACGCGTCTGTAATCTGTCGCTGGTTGTAACTCATCACTTTTCTTTGGAACAAGAAATAATGGACTGTTCCACGGACTGTCAGAGTGTTCAATGACGTCGGAGTCCAACATGTCCTGAATAAGAGGATCAGCCTGTTGGTGTTGGCTGTATGGTAAATGGTAGGCAGGGATATATACTGGCTGAGCTCCAGGCTGTAATGTAATGTTGTACTGAATTAGGCTAGTCTTGCCCATGTTCTCACCATGTAGGGCTACTACTTCATGATAGTCTCAGAAGAGTTTAAGCAACTGACTTCTGTACTGTGGATAATCACTCTGTTTCACATGAGATTCAAGATTAGATGGAATGTCAATGGACTGAGCAACTGAGCGCACATCTGCAACAAAGAGTGGGAAGTCTTGGCACACACTTACGGCTGCTGGGTATACAAAGAAATCACCAATCTGTGTTCCCGTATCCAACTTAAGTGGGGCATTAGAAGTGCTGGCTCAGTACAAGTAGCATAAGCTATTCTCCAGTACCGTACACAATGTCGACTCATGACATAAGCCATTCACAAAACACACCTCAGGCAGGGCTAGTACATCCACTACTGCTTTTGCACCCACAATGCGAACAGAGACTTTGGTAACTTTTTGTGGTAACAAAACTGTGCACTGATATGTTACTGCGTGCCTTGTCTCTGCGTGTTGTAAAACATCATTCAAACTATGTGACGTAGTTAAATGAGACGTGACTGAGTCGGCAAATGTGCCACTGTTACAGGAGTTGACATGATCCAATACTGAATGCTCAGATGGTGTATCCACTGGTGAATGTCTAAAGGGTGTACCACTAGATGTGAGTGAATTTGGCTGTTCTAGTAGCGGTGTATCTACCTCTTTACTCTCGGGTAATGGTGGGGTCATGTGAGAGGGAATAACTGAGTTTATCTGGGAGAGTGCTGGACGTGGATATTCCATACTAGATACTGGGAACCCATTAATGTCTATGCTACGACAAGCAGGTAATAGGGCAATTGCTTGTTAAGCCATTGTCGGAAAGCCAATAAGAGTATCAGCTGGATATTTAAGATCGTTGGTGATGTGGAATTCAGTGGGAAAAGGTGTTAAGGCTTTATCAAATTGTACCTCTAAACTGACTTTTCCCTTGACCTGAAATTCTGAGCCATCCACATCACATAGGTGAATGTCAGGTGGTTCGAGGAGCCCGACCTTTTTCGTTGTTTCCCTAATGCTGTTTAGAGAGGTATCAGACATCAAATTCACCATACATCCAGTGTCCATGAAGAAAAAGCTTTGTATCCCTTCGTTCCATCCTAGAATTTCTAAGCCTAAAGAAATTATAGGTCCATCTGGCAAATGGGGAGTTGATCATCTGTTACCTTATTTTCTAGTACAGGCATATCTTTTATTGTTACATTACATTCTTCGAATGTGAGCACTCATCTTCCCTCAACTGACGGCTCTTAAGGTAACGACACCCGTCAGTGGAGTGAGTTGTACTATTCTTGTGATATTTGCATGTAAGATGGCAGGATTACAAAGATGTGTGCTGCTGCCCCTGTGAACGAATTTGGCTGCTACATTCTTCTGATGTGGGGCACAACTGGACTCTCGATGACCAACGTTACTGCAGTGCCAGCAAACAAATGAGGATTGTTTGCTCCGTCGCACGTTAGATTTGTCACGACCCCTGGCTGGTGATCGGGAGTGTGAGTGAGAATGATTAGTAGGCCTCCCTTTCGTAGATGACCACGAACGTGAGTAATCCTATGAAGTGGCGAATGTTTGCAGTACTCTTGCAGTACTGCCCGTGGAGTGAGAGGTTGAGGTGTGAGTACTGGCCTGGGGAGTAACGTTTGATCCCGATCTTTCTACTATGGCCTTTTAGATGTTAATTATTTTGTCACTGGGATTAAAGCCAATCTGTAGGGCTATTTCACGTGGGTGATCCTTGAGCTAGTTCATAAATCTTAGGTAACCCCACAAGTCTCCAAAATTGTCTAGTGTAACCATAAGCTGGCCATTTACTGCAGTTACCCACTGAGTACCATGCAGCAATTACAGGCTTCACCAGACCCTGTTTCAGAGGTCTGCCACCAGGTGGTTAGCGTCGCCCAGCCTTGATTAAATATTTTTGCGGGGTTTTAAAGACCTGTGAAATTGTACCCAATACTAAGTTTATAATAATACTGCTATATATAAGAATCTTTTTTCCTTTTCAATCCAGCGCATATGTATATACCTATAAAGAAAAAATAACCTGACACTCAGAGAATCTTAGCTTGGGGTCTAAAATAGTGTGCTGTCTATTTACATATATTTGAATAAATCGTGTGCAGTTTGTAAAAGGGATAACCTTCAGGACTGTTGATGTGTGTATTTTAGGATGCTTTAATGAAGTAAGCTGTTTCACTGAATATAATGTACTGAACGAATGCTTAGTTGGTGAATCAGCCATATTAATCTAAACAAACGGCAGTGCGGTACGACACTATAATCATAACAGAGTATGAGGAGTTGAAGTGTAAACTTACTAAACTGTGCAGTGGAGCCAGGGGAACATTTAAAAGCATTATTTATGTTAGACTTTAGTTACTAAGATGATCAAGATGTCCAACAGGTACGTATTGTTAGGAAAAGTCATACGTCAGCCAGGACAGCACATTGAAAGGTGATGCCGAACCTGCGGCTACATATCTACTTTCTTTTGTGGATACTAACGAATGACAAATATTTTAATCACCGTTATGCTGTTTTATGGATGGTTCTAGTAAAATTGCCTAGGTTTTGTCTCTATATTATGTTTACAGAGATGAGTAAACTGACGAAAGCTGAGTTTACAATATGACACTTATAATACATTATATATAATCAAAAGGCTCCCATACTGTAAATTCTTTGTGGCATATCATGCCAACTGAGTAATTTCATGAGTAAAATCTGTTTCGGAGTGTTTTACTTTGTGTCAAAATTAAAAAGAAATTACGCACTGGCTACTTTTTCAATATCTACCCCGCATCAGAGCTGGACGACGGAAGCGAACCTACAGTCGTTCTATTTTATGAAGGCAGTTTGGGTGGGACGCTCTGGGACCTCACACTGTTAGCTCTGTTGTCACATCGCCGCCGACACACGTGTAATTATTTGTGTTCACCTCTCTCTCTCTCTCTCTCACTCTCCTATTTTAAGCTAGTAACTACTTATAAATGAATTTTAAACACTCTGTATAGATGTAATTCAATAAAAAAGCTGTAGTATACTATAAATCTCATAAGACTTGTCAGCGTTGCCTTTGAGACGTTGTAAGGTGGTGACACGAGGGACAGCCCTGCGTGAGTGGGTCATACTCGGTCAGTCTCCCGCCATGGAAGCTATTAAAAAAAAAAAAAAAAAAAAACGCACCTATAGACTTTTACCTCAGGGGTGGTGTGGAAAAAAAGTAGAAGAGAAAAAATTTAGAAAATACAATTAGTAGTAGTTAATATATAATATGAGAGAGAGAGAGAGAGAGAGAGAGAGCACGTGTGTGGCGACGATGTGGCAACAGAGCTAACAGTGAGGTCCCAGAGGGCCCGACCCAAACTGCCTTGATAAAATAGAACGACTATAGGGGCAGATTTCTGAAACAGGATATGGTGAAGTGTCTAACTGCCGCATGTCAGAACTCTTCGCCTTCATCGCAGCGGCCTGCTTCAATTACCCTTGCATGTTGTAAAGGTATTTTCAGATCCTCTTCCATCACTTTGAGGAGATTAGTCAAACCAATGAGAGATGTGGCATTGGAATGTTGACAACAATGCTGAATTGATTATTGGCAGCATGCATCAAATGTCTGACAATCTTCAAAGTGTCCCACACGAATTGCGGCTCTATTAGTGATCTGCCTTGGTGTAGTCGGCCCATTAGATAAGAAACATTTAAGGGTACAGTTGTGATTTGCTGATTACGAATGTCTGTTACGACCTCTCTGAGGAAGTCATAGATGGAAACTGTACTGTCATCTGTAAATTTGGGCGGTTAGCATCGTCCAAATATATGGACTGGGGAGGTGGGGGGTCCTGATTCGTCATCGTAGGAAGAGGGTGAGGTTGCAAAAGTCAGGAATTAGTCACTGTAGTAACTTAAGACTGTGTGAGAAGGGACTGTTGTAGTGGCAGTGGTGTGTGTCGGGGTTTGTGGTGGCGTATGTGTAGTAGAAGGTAAGGACGGAGGCTTTGGTGAAGACTGTGTGACTTCCAGAGAATCAGTTGGGGAAGATGATAAGAGTATCTGGTGTCGATATATCTGGATTAAGAGCAGCAGTTGTAGGGTTGGTATAGGTAGTAGTAGGTGTGGTAGGAGAAGTAAGAGTAGCCGTAGTAGTAGTTAGAGGAGTCACAGTTTTTTTGTTGTATGATTTGCCACTACGAAGATACGATACATTATCATCACATACGTGATCATCAGTTTCACTGTCAGATTCAACTGGGGAGAGATCCACCCTTAAATATATATATATATATATATATATATATATATATATATATATATATATATATATATATATATGAATATGAGCAGGAATGAATGCGTTGTGTACAGCGAAGTGTGAAGGTAACCGGGAGAAATTGAGACGAAGTAGGAGTGAGTGAAAGAGAAATTCTGAGTGAATGAAAAATAATGGACAAAAAATGCATTAAATGAACAGGAGCAAATGAATAAAATGATCACAGGTTATAGAGATAGCACACTCTCTCTGTAGAAGGAATCGATTAATTTGATAAGAAAATGCATGAAGATGCACAGACACAAAAGATTAATATTCACAATATACTTGAGGTAAGTGTGTTTCACTCGAGGGCAGGAGGTAGAGTGAAGGCAAGTCCTTGGAGTGAGGCAGCTCTCCGGCAACTCTCTCCGGGCAACTTCCTCCTCCCACCGAAGGCGTTGATTAGACAGAGAAGGGCTGTTACGTAACTGGGTAGCACTCAGGCTCTGGGCAAAGCGAGAAGCTGATAGGAGTGTGAGGCTGTGATGTACTTGTCTGTGAGTGGCCACGCTCTCTGCGTGACGTCAGGGCTGGCTGGTATGAGGAGAAAGATGACGCAACAGCGTTAGGCGACGGTTGGAAGCTACTTCCTGTAGTGGGGAGTTGGTTGAGGTTATGAGGGTAAATCACTAAGCCCGTGCAGTGTGGTAATGTAATAATGGGTTACACAGGACTGACAGTTGAGGCAGGTAGTGAGGTTAGTGGTGGAGGCTCACTGTGGATGTGGTGATGTGGTAGGTGGGGGTTGGTGTGGATTAGAGTCCTGTAACAGAACCACACCAAAACTGCAAAGATGTTCCTATAGCAGAACCACAGAAGAACCGCACCAAGGCTGCAAAAAGGCTGGAGGCTTGAGCAGAGATAGGCTGTCGATGTGGGAGGTACAGAGGTGTGGGCAAGATGGGCAATAGCGTCGAGAGTGCCCGCAGAAGACGTGAAATGACGTTTATCCCACTCGCTATCCACCAAGTGTTAATCCCTGCCTCTTCAGTTGTAGGCGAATTCAAAGTCCAGGTGGGTTTCTGATAATGTATAAAGCACTCCTATACACACATAGGGTACCATAACATTGTGGTGATAGGGAGGATTTTCTCCTCACAGGCCTTTATAAGTCTCGTAGCAGTAGCCGAGATGTTTCCAAAAATGTTAGATTATAGGGTTGTGAGAGGGGAGAATTTTAAAGTTGGTCTTGTTGTGGGTGGCTGGAGAAAAATAAAGATGAGTCTGGGGTTTGACTGCAGTTTTATTCTTAATAGGGAGTTATCTTGACAAACAGTACTAAGATCTATCTATCTATCTATTGCCAGACGCCTTTATCTCATATGGGGTGGCCACAAACAAATCGCTTCCACGTCGCTCTGTCCTCCACCATTTCACTGGCTTGCTCTCAGCTCACATCCACCTTCTTCATATATCTTTCCACTCCATCTCATCTTTGGCATCCTCCTCCCTCTTTCCCCCTCCACCTCACTCACATACGCTCTCCTCGTCGGTCTCTCACTCTCCATCCTCTCCACATGGCCAAACCACCTCAGTGTGTTTCTCCTAACGCTTCCTCTCATATCCACATGTACACCAAAGGGCTTCTTCACATCCTCATTTGTCAGTCTGTCTCTCCATGTGACTCCACATGCTCCTTTCAAATACCTCACTTCCACTGCTTTCACTCTTACTTGTGTCCCTCCAACAAGGTCCAAGCTTCAATTCCATACATTAGAGTTGGTATCACAATACTGTCAGGTAGTAACTTGTTCACTTCCATGCTCACTTCCCTGTTTCTTATCATTGCTTTCAAGGAACCAGCATCCTTTCTTTCTTGGTGTACCCTTTGAAGCACTTCACCTTCCAAACTTCCATCCCTACTCATCACACAACCCAAGTACTTAAATGTTCTCACATTCTCCATTTCCTCCTCATCCAACCTCACTGTACATTCACTGACTTCACTTCTCTCGAAGACTATGACTTCACTCTTCCCTACATTTACATTTAGATTCCGTTTCTTACACAGCTTTCCAAACTCATCCACCAATCATTGCAGCTCCCCTTTGTCTTCACTTAACAACACAGTATCATCTGCAAACAAAAGTTCAGGGAGTTTCCAAACACTGCCCTCTCTCATTAAGGCCACTCCAGCATTCACGGCCCTACCTGTATCTCTTTTATAACCCCATCTATATAAAGATTAAACAACCATGGAGACATGACACATCCCTGTTTCAACCCAACCTTCGAATAGAGAATTTCATTCAGTTCACTATCCACACGCACTGCAGCCTTCGCATCCTCATAAATATTCTTCACAGCATTCAACAACTTCCTATCTACTCCATATATTCTTAATACTTTCCACAGTCCCTGCCTATCCACCCTGTTATATGCTTTCTCCAAATCCATGAAGGCCACATACAACTTCTTTCCCTTCTCTAGAAACTTTTCCACTACAGATCTGAGAATGAATATCTGATCTACACAACCTCCTCCCTTCCTAAAATCTCCCTGTTCTTCTCCAACTAATTCATCTGTTATTTCCCGAACTCTGTCAGTAAGTATCCTACCATATACTTTTCATATTACACTAAGAAGACAAATGCCCCTATGATTACCACACATTTCTTTTCCCCCCTTTTCCTTTGCACATGGGAATAATTATACCTGACTTCCAATCCTCCGGGACTCTACCTTCCTCCCAGGCCAACCTGCACATCTTCCACATCCATTCTACCACTATCTCTCCCCCATGCATCAGCATTTTACCGCACACTCCATCAATTCCTGGGGCTTTCCCCACTTTGACTTTTTCCATTGCTTCTACAACAGGGATGTGTGATGTCGCCTTGGTTGTTTAATATTTACATGGATGGTGTTGTAAGGGAGGTGAATGCAAGAGTTTTAGGTGGTCTGAGTCTGGTAAATGTTGATGGAGGAGAGTGGAATCTGAAGCAGCTGCTGTTTGCAGATGATACTGCACTGGTGACTGATTCAGAGGAGAGATTGAGACAGTTGGTAGGGGAGTTTGGAAGGGTGTGTGAAAGGAGGAAATTGAAAGTAAATGAGAATAAGAGTAAAGTGATGAAGTGTACGAGGTTGATAGATGGTAGGGGGATGAATATAGTTTTGAATGGTGAGTTGCTTGAGGAAGTAGATTGTTTTAAATATCTAGGGTCACATGTTGCTGTGGATGGAAGAATAGATGCAGAAGTGAAGTTTAGAATAAATGAAGTAGGAAAGGTGCTGGGAGGAATGAAAAAAGTGTTTAAATGTCGTTCGCTTAGAATGGATGTAAAGAGAAGGCTGTATGAGGGTGTTGTGGTACCGACTGCGTTATATGGGGCTGAAACATGGAATATGGGTGTAGCAGAGAGGAAAAGTTTGAATGTAATGGAGATGAGATGTCTGAGGAATATGTGTGGAGTGACGCGTATGGATCGAGTGCGAAATGATGAAGTGCGAAGGAGAACTGGAGTTGTTCGGGAGATGGCTGGTAGAGTTGAGCAGAGGGTGTTGCAATGGTTTGGGCATATGGAGAGAATGGATAATGAGCGATTGGTGAAAAAGATAACTAGATCTGATGTGAGAGGTGTAAGACTGAGAGGAAGACCACGAATAGGATGGATGGACAGTGTGAAGAGAGCGCTGGATGCGAGAGGGATGTCTGTTGAGCAAGGAAGAGTGGCTGTGCGTGACAGAAATAAATGGAGAGAAATTGTGAATGAATAAGTGATGACGCAGCCCTGAGGGGATATTCTCCCGCATTTGGTCTGATCAGCTAGTCAGGTCAGGTGCGGGTAAGGGGATGGGTCTGTTATGATGTGGCAGGGGTAAACCAGTTCTGCTGTCGGGCCCTGCTGTGGATGTCACTGCTTGCATTGCGCAGTTGACCCTTGTGCGGTGTGATGCGGTGAGGATCTGTCCGTTCTCCCCTTTGGGGCTAAGATGCGAATGAATGTGTTTGAATGGATGAGTAAATGGAGAGTGAGTCGTCCTGTCTCGGCTACCTCCCTTTCCTTGGGGGAAGCAGCCTAGGTATATAGATAGATAGATAGAATTCTACAACTTCTATCCTACTGATTTCTTCTTCTCTTCTCACATCCCTCCTTCTCCCTGTCATTCCCCAGCCACTTATACTTGCATTACTTTCATTCACTATGTTCAAAAATTATTTGAAGTATTCTCTACCTCTGCTCACTTTTTCTCCATTCTCCACTAGTAATCTACCGTTTTTCTTTCACTCCCCGACTAACTTCACTGCCACCCTGTCTAGCTCTCTTTACCTCTTTGCAGAACATTTTCTTACAGTCCCTCCACTTTACATTCAAATTCCTTCCAAATTCCTCATCCACTCTATTCTTACTCTTTCTTACTAATCTTTTCACCTCTCCCTTTCTCTCTACATATAACTCTCTCTTCCGTCTCTCAACTTCTTCCACACCCCAATTTCTCATCCACTCACTATATGCTTTCTTCTTTTGTGCCACAGCCTGTTTTACCTCTTCATTCTACCATGCTCTTCCTTGCACTCCCTTTCGTCTTCTTTTCACCCCACACATCACCTCACATGCTGCACAGATTTCTTTTATTAATATCTTGCACACACCTTCCACGTCCTCCATCTGCTCCAATCTATATATACCCAATTGCTCCTCCTGTTCTCTTTTATATTCTGTCTTTTTCTCATCCTCTTGTAACCTTTCCACTCTCCTTGCATCTACTCCTTCCTCGCGTCCTTCCCTTCTATTTCTCCATTTTACTTGGACCTTGATTCTCACCACCACCAAGTGGTGGTCAGAAAGTCCACTCCCCCAGCCTCTATATGCTCTTGCATCCATTGCACACCTTCGCATCCATTCATCCCCAAACACATAATCATTGCCTTCCCTTCATTCAGTTCACCACCTTCCCTTCTCCTCACTCTCGATGTATACCTATGGATCATTTTGTGCCTGAAGAGGGTATTGGCTATCACCAGCCCCCTTCCGGCACAAATGTCCACTAAAGCCCTGCCATTCTCAGCTATCTCAGCAGGCACACCCCACTCACCAACTACTCCATTCACTTTCACATTCCCTACTTAACAATTCATATCACCAATCAAAAACACTCTCTCATTTCTTTCAAACTTTTCCATGCACACTTCCACATTTGTCCAGAACTCTTCTTTAACTCTGCTTGCACGATCTTGCATTGGCACAAACACGCACACAGTCGCCCACATTTGTAGTCCAACTTTCAATCTTACCCACACAATCCTTGAGCCAAACGATCCATACTCTCTTATATTCTCCTTCCATCTGTTACTCACAACAATACACTCCTTTTGCCCTCTCATTCTCACCTACTCCCGCACATATACCCCATCCATACTCCCATTCTCTCGCAGTCTCACCTCGTCATTTAGTTTCAGTTAATCCACAAACATCCACTTTCGCACCCTCAAGCACCTGGGCAATCTCTCTCCCTTTCACCTCATCATTTGCACCCCTTACATTTCACGTCGCCATCTGTCATGTCCTTTGTTCGGTACTTTGTACTAAGGTGAGGGCGGTTAATGCTAGCTAATTCCGTGCCTTCTACTCCTGCCTTTTCCTCCGTGCCTCTCCTGTTACCTATTGTCGTCCCAACCCGTTTTGCTGTGTTTCTCCAATTTCACCTGCAAATGACTGGTTGGGTCATGTGTGTGGGCACATGTATGAATCTGTGGTGATATCCATCAGGTGAGTGGTATGGCTTTGCATGACCTCTCGCTGTGCTGTGTGCGACATTCCCTAGCTAGAATTCCCACTGCTGTTTCTTCCAGCTCCTTTTAATTTAGGCACGGCTTTCCTGATACCTCTGTATTACATATTAAGAGCATATATGTCACTGGCTATTAGGTAGTGTGTTATGATATTTTAGTGTCCTGACATTAGTATGTCTTATATATACGGATCCATTTCCACTGCATGAACTTATAGTGATATGAGGACCTAAACTGCCAGGACTGACCTTGAACTGATATGCTTGGGTGTGACCATGGATAAATTTAACTTGTCCACCATGAATTTATCTAACCTAATCTTAATAAATTTTAGCAATTAGAAAGAAGCTTGCATGATCTTTGGGCCTAAATAGGCTTAACTGTACCTGAAATGGTCTGGGTGAATGAGAAAATCAAGAATGGACCTAAAAGGCACGTAGCACCCGTCAGGCAGTAAACTCAGACCCTTTTTCTTAACTCTGTACTGTAAGAGTTAACCGATACTCCCAGTCCTTCATGCAGGCAACAGGTCAGCTTTCGAACTGTCATCCTCTATCTGTATTTCCTTCTGCCTATGATCTCCATTCTTTTAAACACAATGTGTCCAGGCATCTCAGAATGAACGGATATTGAATTATACTTTTTTTTTCAGAGAGAGCAATCATCAAGCTTTATTGTCTTTGGTTCCTTTCTCCTTGCATGTAAAAATGGGTTTAATTGAACATGAGTCATTAATCTGACCTGAAAATACCAGATTAAGCAATCTTCAATGGATGTGATGAGTGTAATTGGACATGGAGCGGCATTAATAAAACTGGATGGGCCAAACTGCCCTTCAGTGAGCATTGCTAATCCTAAAAGGTTATGAATTGGTCTGTTTGAGCAACTGTGGATGAGAAGGTAGTGAGTAAACAATAATCGTCGTAACAGTTAGCCACAACTGGTCGTTAACTTAGGGGTCTCTGAAGCTGAATAAAATAATTTTCTCAGTTGAATGAACGATAGTTATAAAATTGTTCTGATAAGGTATTAGTGGTGATTGCTTCTGTTACCTTCATGAAAGAGGTCGTTCATAGTCCAGACAAACTGTTCCGCAGTGGCAAGGGTTAAGTACAAGAAGGATTGACACGATAAATGATTAGTGGAGACTGTTGCATATCTCTTCATAATAAACTCTCAATAACATCGCATGTCGGGACCAAGAATATTACGCAAAGATGTTCTGTTGTTTAAACAGTTAACGGAAGTAGTATTTAACATTTCCAGAACTTGGGATCAGCACAAAACTGAGCTAAATAATTTGACAGCAGAATAAAAAAAATCATTGTTCCAAAAAAGTTCGTTGTAGTGACGTTTTCAGTACAAATGTAAAATTACCTTTGCAGAATATAAGCAGTTTTTTTTTTTTCACTAAAGAGAATTCGTAACACCGCTGCATTAGCGATTTATTTATGTAACATACTTTGACATTAACTTTTGTTTTATTTTTATTTTTTAATATCAACATTGGGCGTCGGAGTGAATACAAGGTATAATAAACCCATACAACCTAAGCATGTCATGATATTTCCATTTTTACCTGCTGTTGATTTTTTTCCCTTCAAAATAGGAGAGATATTACAAACTGGAGACGTAAGATAGAGCGTTCATTAGTCCCTTCACCACCAAAGGGATATTTTAACCTCTAATATCGTCCCTTGGTAGCAAGACTAAATTACAAAAATATTCACCTTACCTAAATGGTGATATGTAATATGAAAAATAAATCGATGAGAGAATTATTAACATTTGAAGCCAGCGATAATATGATGGTGTATGAATAAGCACTATAAAGAGTAATTATAAAGTGGATCACAACCTCAGTCAAGACGTCGTTAATACCTGCGAAATTCTCAGAAGCCCAGTTTTGTGAGGATCGTTTAATTTGTTGGAAGGCAAGCATGGTTATGTGTGGCGGACTTTAACGACGCTCTGTTAGTACTCATACTTTTGTGTTTTCTTGTTGGTGTTTCTGAGTGGGAGTTAAGATGATAATATTCATTTCGTTTGAACATTTATTTGAAATCGATTTAACCCTGCCGTCCTCCTGCGCAGATCTCTGTAATACAAGGGGGTAATTAGGTTTTAGTAGTGCGACCAGATTAACAGAGCACCTGAATAATAATGGACACTGTTGAGGTCTCTGTATGACACTACGTGTTAGAAAAGTATCTCACGTACTTAATATGCTACTCTTAAGACGATCTTTAATGACTCGATCACAAGTAGCGACACTTCCTAAGAAATATCTGGCAATAACTACAAAGCACAACAAAATAGTTCTTGAGATTTAAAGGACCTCACTTTGGTTTTAACAAATGTTAAAAAGGAACATACTACGAAATCTCTAAGCCTACGGGAGTTCGACTAAAAGTTGAATAAGAAAGAATAATTTTCTGTCGTTACTTTCAAACATAAATTCATTTCTTAGTTTTCTCTTATTTAAACACGGCTCTATTAAACAGCCTTAGTATATACTTCCGTCTATCTGTCTCTTTATCCATTGCTAGACGCCATAATCCCAGAAAGGTTGGCTACAAACAAAATCTTCCATATCTCTCTCCATCTCGTCCCTTCACCTAATCTCCAGCCTCCCTCTCCCCTCTCTCTTTCCACCTCACTCAGATACACTCTCCTAGCCAACTTTGCAGTAGCACAACATAGTCAAATTGTAAAAGGGTGATCCAGGCAACATAAACTTGGACAACAAAATGCACTTGATTTAACTCATTTTCCTGCCTGTCTCTTCACGATACTCACACTGTTCTCAGATAACTGATTTCTGCTCCTCTCGCTCCTGACTTGTGTCCTTCCAGCAAACTTCAGTCTTAACATCAGTGTGTTAATGTGGTAATTGCAGTACTGTCGTTCAAGATTTTTATTTTTAAATTTAAGCATCCTTCCCTATTCCTTGTCACCGTTTTCGCTGTACTTGCAGTCACTCCTTCACTTCTGAACCTTTTGTCGCGCTTAATTCGTCAAACTGCCATCTTTGCTCATCACACTATCTAGATCAGGGGTGGGGATCCTTTGTTCTATTAAGGGTCATTAGGTTATTTCTAACATCATTTGCGGGCCTTTCAAAATTATCAACTTAAAATCAACTATTGGCCAGTATATATATATATATATATATATATATATATATATATATATATATATATATATATATATATATATATATATATATATATATATATATATATATATATATATATATATATATATTCTCGTTCAAGAGTTTTGCCTCACGGGCCTGATCAAATGGTCTTGTGGGCTTTATACCGCCCGGAGGCCGGACGTTCCCCATCCCTGATCCAGATACGTGAAGGTAATCACGTTCTCTAGTTTATGACCGTTCAGGTTTGCTACACACTCAGTGACATAATTCCTCTCAAGAGCCATGACTTTTCTCCTCGATACATTTTTCACTTTTAAAGTTTGATTTTTATAAGCTATTGATAACTCACTCGTACACCAAGCTTTGCAACACCATAACCTCCTTGACAGGGGATACTCCATCAATTGCAGTGTCACTCTGTTTCTTTGCTTACACTGTCAGTGGAGAAATAGCGCATCTATTTCAGTCCAATAATAAATGGTTTTGTTGTTTTTCTGCTCTCTCATTTATGATGATTATAAATTCTCTCCACATTCCTTTTCCCTCGCCACAACTTTCGTCACATACCTAAAGGCAGCAGAAAATTCCTTTGCCTCCTCTAATTACCTTTGTGTTGTAACTCTGAGACAGTGTGGTGTCCACACACCATCCACGCTTCTAAAAACACTTCACTTTTTTTTTTTTTTTTTTTTTTTTTTATTAAAACGACGCTACCATCAGACAATTTTGTACATGAATCTGGTTTCTTTTAATGTAAGAGTTTATTTAGTCTACATTTAATCTTATCGTTGCGTAATGGCTTGCTTAAATCAAATAAACTAGAGGTAGTAAGAAATAGGTGAAAAGTCTTTTAGCTTAATTGTTTAATGACGAATTTAGTCTACTGCGTAGACATATAGCTTAACCGTTTAGGCCTGATAATGTAATCTTTATTACTGCTATCTCCCGATGATTCTACTAAGTTTGGTGGAACTTGCTAATCACGGTTCTATTTTATGCACTGCGCTCAAATAATCTCTCCTAAACTGACCAAAACGTTTAGAAGTGACAAAAATGACAATCAGGTCGGCCTCGAGATGGTCCCACCATCAGCACATGATCGTTACTTAAAGAATGGAAACAAATATTAGATGTCTGACATGCCGATGCCTGTGCAGTCACCAGGCATGAATAGTCATAAACCATCGTTCGATCACCTTAACCCAACTTTCATCTACATACAGCTTGTCCATAGTAGATCAGTGACAGAATAGAGCAATACTTTGGCTATACATCCTTTCAATAGTGTTTCTCAAAGTTTACCATCTCATACTTGTGTTCAGTACATGTCAGAAGATTGAGATTTTATGCCAAGTGAAAGTGGATAATTTATACTAACTATCAAGAGATATGTGGTAAGTATTGCAGATTGCTTACCTTGTCTCTGCTATGCCGTCAGCAAACAAAGTGGTTCTTGTACACTGAGCAACCTATTATAAAGGCTACGGTTAGGGCGTGGCTTACACCTCGACCTTCTAAGGCTTCATCCCACACACACACACACACACACACACACACACACACACACACACACACAAATTCTGCATTATAGGACAAACAGAAACAACCTCATATATTCGATTTATTGTTCAAACGCAATTCCATTTGTCTTCTTTCACTCACTATAGTATTTACATCCTGATTAGACGCTAGCAGGTACACTATTACATTTCACTGTTTTCATTTGGCGCTTTCATATTCTACTGTCCGTCGTCTAGGTATGTTAACATAAACAAATCATATCTGTGGCCTTAAATATATGTCCAAGGGAGTGACTATTTACCGGCTGGCCTGCATCCACCTGGAAATAATTTAAATGGAATATTAGTGGCAACATATCATGGAACACTCACGTGGTCAGTGCTGTGCTTCTCTCTCTCTCTCTCTCTCTCTCTCTCTCTCTCTCTCTCTCTCTCTCTCTCTCATTATTATTATTATTTTTATTATTATTATTAATATTATTATTATTCATCCATCCATCCATCATCCAATCCCAAATTGCCCCATGAGGAGCATAGGAGCCCGGGGCCAGGCAGTTGGTCCCGACATTGAAGATGAGAGTGACCAGCCTCACTCATCCCTGAGTGGCATTACATGATCAGTCAACACCAACCATCCCTCTGATATAAACCTTCACCGAGTCAATCCGACTTGAGCGCAGTATATAATTACCCACTAAACCACAAGGCGCCAAAATTTGGTTATATGGTTACTACCCAGCGTAGCAAATGATTTCCTGGTGTACAGGAATCCATTTGGCTTATCACTCAGTGTAGAGTCACCCACAGGCAGAAGGAAGAGGAAAGAATGAAGGAAAGAAAGACAGAAGAGGGAGTGTAACGTCACCCGTAGGCAGAAGGACAAGGAAAGAATGAAGGAAAGAAAAACAGCTGAGGATGGAGGGAAAGAAGGATGGAGGAGAGGAAAGGCAGACACCCGACAGCAGCACCACATCGAATGAGTGGATGGTGAGCGCTCCCACCTACCACAGTCATTATTATTATTATTATTATTTAAATGCCTGGCTTTAACAGACACACATACGGTACTCCAGAATATTCCGGAGAATACCATAGTATCCCCGACAACGAGGTGAACCAGAAACAACGGAGTTCGCCCACGAGAATGCCGACACCCCCACTCGGACCCCACGGGGTAGCCGCCACCAGCCACCACCATTCCGGGCAACAACGACGCATGTCAGCCAGGGCCGTGCGCCCGTGTGACATTCAACCACCACGCCGCCGCCATCGTAGGCGAAAGACACTACCTTCGCGTGGCGGAATCACCGAGTCAGCTAGGGGTGGAGTCAGAAACAATACTCCAGGCAGCACCCCTCAGGTAGAGACGATCTATGGTCGCTCCCACAGTGAACAGGTAGAGACGATCTATGGTCGCTCCCATAAAACCCCAGTAGAGACGATCCATGGTCGCTCCCATAAAACCCCGGTAGAGACGATCCATGGTCGCTCCCATAAAACCCCGGTAGAGACGATCTATGGTCGCTCCCATAAAACCCCGGTAGAGACGATCTATGGTCGCTCCCATAACACCCAGGTAGAGACGATCAATGGTTGCTCCCTTGGCCCTCTGGTTGAGACGATCAACGGTCACTCCCACAGTGCTCAGGTAGAGATGATCAATGGTCGCTCCCTCAAAATCCGGGTAGAGACGATCAATGGTCGCTCCCCCAAAATCCAGGTAGAGACGATCAATGGTCGCTCCCCCAAAGCTCAGGTAGAGACTATCAATGGTCGCTCCCTTAGCCCTCCGGTCGAGACGATCAATGGTCGCTCCCCCAAAACTCAGGCAGAGATGATCAACGGTCGCTCCCCCAAAGCCCAGGTAGAGACGATCAATGGTCGCTCCCTTGGCCCCCCGGTAGAGACGATCAATGGTCACTCCCCTACAATCCAGGTAGAGACGATCGATGGTCACTCCCCCAAAATCCAGGTAGAGACGATCAATGGTCGCTCTCCCAAAGCTCAGGTAGAGACGATCAACGGTCGCTCCCTCAGCACTCCGGTAGAGACGATCAATGGTCGCTCCCACAATATTCGGGTAGAGACGATCAATGGTCGCTCCCCCAATATCCAGGTGGAGACGATCGATGGTCGCTCTCAGGGTGTAGTGAGGAGAGGGACGTCTCCACAACCGGAGGTTGAACTCCAGGGGTCTCGCTCCAGAATATCTCAGAGAGACCTCCCTGTTTCCCCCGGCCTCTGTTCCCTACGCGTGGCCTTCGAGCAGACACACCTGTCGGGCCCCCGTGACAGCCGCTGCCGCAGTCCTCCCCTGACGGCGCCCCTGGTCGTGGGAGACCGCAGTCTGTCGCCTCTTCCGGCCCATCCTAGGACACCCGGGCGAGACCTCACCACGCCCCCACAACGCCGGGACCTGACCCAGAGGTTCCTAGACCTCTTCGGGCCCAGTCCTACGGGCCTTACGCCGGAGCCCAGTCCGGAAACCCCCGGACGCGAGAGGACGCCCTCGCGAGTCGCCCCGTGCCCTCTCGGCTCGCCCCGCCCTGACGACGCCCTCAGTCCGACCGGATCGCCGATGACGTGTCCTTGTTTCTCTCCATGAGGAAATACGAGTGACCCTGTAACAATCGTGAAGTAGGTTAAGTGTGACTCCCTTTCTCTTAGAATAAGTATTGTGCAGTAACTTTATGTAATCTCCATTGGGGTAAATCAGAACACAATATCCAGTGAAGGACGAGAATGTGGGTTGAGACCTAAAGTGAAAATACGTGCGAGTGTCACCCCGAATCTTTCTAAAGACATATCTCTAGAACCCGAAGAAAGTCTAAAATATTATTGGAGTTCTATTGGCTAGTCTCTAAGTAATATGGTGGAATAGTATTTACGAGTATTCCGACTTTGTTACGCGTTGTGAAGCGAGAGTCTACATATCATACCTAGGAGATGTGTAATGAATAAGTTTGTGCCTATAGAAACCTATCTCCACCAAAATATCAAGGAAGGCGAGTATTAACGATATTCCCCTCCTCCGCACGCTATTCCTAAAAACTCTCTCCATTCCTCGCTCCCGCTCTTAAAGCCAAAGTAAGAATCAGAGTTATTTGTCAAAGAATCTTCGCCAACAGAAAGCACCTAAACTCCCTTGCTAATATCGGGCATCCTTTAATATTACCATAACTGTCTCCTCGCCGTTTTAAGTCATTCTCCGTGTCTCCCCTACCTCCTCCTGGTGGATTGCAAACCACCCCCTCCCTCCTCACGCGCTCCGCGCGCACCTGTATTTACTGCACTCCTAGTACTAAGATTTGTTGTATTGTCATTAGTATCTAGAAAGCTAGTATCCTGCGAGATACACAATATTTTAGATAAGGTTTTTGTATTGCTCTATATTGTGATGTAATGTCTGCTGAAGTGTCCTGTGTCTGACTGTAGTAATATACGTGTATGGTGTTGCCGAAGGTTTTTATGTCCTACCTCTCTTTATTGCACTAGCTCCGGTCTCGAAAGAGGACCTCGCTCCACGTTGGGTGAAATAGGTACGAGAAGTCGAGCCTAATTCTACCCAGCATTACACTGGTGGCCAGCGGTGGTTCTAGATCCGAGCGTAGAAGAGAGGTAAACAGGAAATATTTGGGAAAAATGGCAACTAAACTGCACGTTCAGTTACCCAAGTTTGACCCTGACCAGTATGACATACACACATATCTTGCAATAGTTAAACCCTTACTAGATATTGGCTTCGATAATGACCAACAAAAAATTGCAGTCACACTACCACTACTGGGTAAAGCCGCAGCAAATATTGCGCCGAAAATTGTCCCAGAACTCACCTGGCAGAACTTTACCAAGTTCGCTGTCCAAGCCATCACCCCATCACTAGGGAAAGTGGTGGCTCTATCCAAATTGGATAGTTTTACTTATGACGGGGATTTAGATAATACCCTGTTACAGGCAAGACGCCTGGTTACTGCTGCCTACCCGGAGGCAGATGAAGAAACCCGGGATCAACATGCATTTAATACTCTGCTCAGAGTACTCCCAAGTGTTGTAAGACAAAACTTCACTATCCATGATCCAACAGGAGACATGGATAGAGATATCAGTTTAATGAGGCGCCTTTTAGCCGTCCATGCCACCCCTCAACGCATCGGCGAAATAAATCAATTCCCCGTTGACCTCGTCACCATCAACCCGTGGGAATTTTCTCTGTGCTACCATGGATGTCCGATCCACGACATCCGTGAGCAGCTAGAAGCTGCCCAGTGCAGCCAAATGACATGAGGGCGCTTACAAACCTCCCCACCATACGCAAATTCCCCTAAGCCCCAGGGGAAGAAAAAACAAAATGGGAAAAACAAAAAGCACCCCCCTGCCCCCGCATCCCACCGTAATGGCGGGGGCCACCTCACCTCTCCCCCAGTCTACGACAGGGGAGAACGTTATCTTTCCTTTTCCCCCCCTCTCACTATCTCTTCTGTTCTACCTTCCCCTATTCCTGCCCCTAGTTTTAACCTTCCCGCCCCACACACCACTATACTCCCGCAACACAAAACCGGCCTCCCTCTTCACAGGCCTCCTAGGACCCTCTCCACATCTTCCCCTAACCTACTTCCTAAAACCACCTCCCCCCGTCTACTGCCTCCCACCTCTCACCCCGCGCCACCCACCGCCATCACTTCACCACCGTTCACTTTCTCTGCCCGCAAGGTTAACTCATTCACCTTCCCTATCACACCCTCCTCCTTATCCCCGAGCATTCAAACAACCCCGCGAGACCGCATCTCCCCACCACCACCGTCTCTCTCTCCCCCTACACTTCACCCCACCTTTCCTCGGCTCCGACGGCACACCCCACCTGCCACATCCCATTCCACAGCCCCTGCCAGGCCACCACGGGTTCAGCACCGCACACCGTCCGCCATCGCCCCCACACCCGCACCATCCCCTAGCTTCGTACCCACCGCCCACCCCACACCACTAGCACAGAGCCCTGCTATCGCCCAGACCACTCCACCACCAAACACCGGGATGGCACCACAAGATCGCACTCCCTCCTCGCCACCTACCCTCCAAGCCAACTCTCCTGCCACCTCACCACCACTACCGACCTCACAACCCCAACTCCCCCCTGCTCCCGCACCGCCTGTCACTTCCACATACGAGTGCGATGGTTCCTCCTCGCCATCCCCCTCCACCTCCCCTACCACCTCAGCCTCCACTGCCTCCACCACCCCCTGCACCACACCTGACATCTCACCCGCCACGCCTCGCTCACCCTCACCCCTTCCCTCCGCCGCCTCACCCTTTCCACCTAAGCCCACGTGCCCCGCCCACCCCGCCACCCCCGCAGGACAACCCACTACCACCGCCCTCTCCCCTCCACACCTACGCATGCCCACTCCGACGTTCTCACCTTCTTCCGCGTCCCCAACGTGCGCGACGGCCCGCGCTAACCGACCCTGCCCACCCCGCACGCCTGCTTCCCCACCAACACCCACCCTCAGAACCACCACCACCACCCCCTCCGGCCGACTCTTATGCCCACCCACCCGATACACACACACCGTCAAGCTACATCAGGCCCAAATCCCTCCTACCTGTACTCCCCAGAGACTCAACGCCGCATTACCGCAACACAAAACCCGGCCTTCACCCACTCTATCCAGCATCCCACCTCCAACCACACCGACAGCCACACCAAGCAACATGAGAATTAAGCGGGCCGTATGGGCCCCTACCCTTACCAAGAACTACTGACTCCGTGGGCCACACCACCTGTTAAATATCCTCCAGCACACCACCACCCCCTCCGCCCTCTTCCTCACCTATGACCAAGCACAGGAGGAAAATTCTTACACTGTCGCCTGGCAGAACACACTCCGACACCTCCAGCCCGTTTACACCACCTCCAACACTCTAGCGTTCCACCTCCAGCCACAGGGACGTGACTTTTTTCAAGAACACGGTGGTGAAATGCGTGGCTTTAACAGACACACATACGGTACTCCGGAATATTCCGGAGAATACCATAGTATCCCCGACAACGAGGTGAACCAGAAACAACGGAGTTCGCCCACGAGAATGCCGACACCCCCACTCGGACCCCACGGGGTAGCCGCCACCAGCCACCACCATTCCGGGCAACAACGACGCATGTCAGCCAGGGCCGTGCGCCTGTGTGACATTCAACCACCACGCCGCCGCCATCGTAGGCGAAAGACACTACCTTCGCGTGGCGGAATCACCGAGTCAGCTAGGGGTGGAGTCAGAAACAATACTCCAGGCAGCACCCCTCAGGTAGAGACGATCTATGGTCGCTCCCACAGTGAACAGTTAGAGACGATCTATGGTCGCTCCCATAAAACCCCAGTAGAGACGATCCATGGTCGCTCCCATAAAACCCCGGTAGAGACGATCTATGGTCGCTCCCATAAAACCCCGGTAGAGACGATCTATGGTCGCTCCCATAAAACCCCGGTAGAGACGATCAATGGTCGCTCCCATAACACCCAGGTAGAGACGATCAATGGTCGCTCCCTTGGCCCTCTGGTTGAGACGATCAACGGTCGCTCCCCCAAAACTCGGGCAGAGATGATCAACGGTCGCTCCCCCAAAGCCCAGGTAGAGACGATCAATGGTCGCTCCCTTAGCCCTCCGGTCGAGATGATCAATGGTCGCTCCCTTAGCCCTCCGGTCGAGACGATCAATGGTCGCTCCCCCAAAACTCGGGCAGAGATGATCAACGGTCGCTCCCCCAAAGCCCAGGTAGAGACGATCAATGGTCGCTCCCTTGGCCCCCCGGTAGAGACGATCAATGGTCGCTCCCCTACAATCCAGGTAGAGACGATCGATGGTCACTCCCCCAAAATCCAGGTAGAGACGATCAACGGTCGCTCCCTCAGCACTCCGGTAGAGACGATCAGTGGTCGCTTCCACAATATTCGGGTAGAGACGATCAATGGTCGCTCCCCCAATATCCAGGTGGAGACGATCGATGGTTGCTCCCAGGGTGTAGTGAGGAGAGGGACGTCTCCACAACCGGAGGTTGAACTCCAGGGGTCTCGCTCCAGAATATCTCAGAGAGACCTCCCTGTTTCCCCCGGCCTCTGTTCCCTACGCGTGGCCTTCGAACAGACACACCTGTCGGGCCCCCGTGACAGCCGCTGCCGCAGTCCTCCCCTGACAGCGCCCCTGGTCGTGGGAGACCGCAGTCTGTCGCCTCTTCCGGCCCGCCCTAGGACACCCGGGCGAGACCTCACCACGCCCCCGCGACGCTGGGACCTGACCCAGAGGTTCCTAGACCTCTTCGGGCCCAGTCCTACGGGCCTTACGCCGGAGCCCAGTCTGGAAACCCCCGGACGCGAGAGGACGCCCTCGCGAGTCGCCCCGTGCCCTCTCGGCTCGCCCCGCCCTGACGACGCCCTCAGTCCGACCGGATCGCCGATGACGTGTCCTTGTTTCTCTCCATGAGGAAATACGAGTGACCCTGTAACAATCGTGAAGTAGGTTAAGTGTGTATTGTGCAGTAACTTTATGTAATCTCCATTGGGGTAAATCAGAACACAATATCCAGTGAAGGACGAGAATGTGGGTTGAGACCTAAAGTGAAAATACGTGCGAGTGTCACCCCGAATCTTTCTAAAGACATATCTCTGGAACCCGAAGAAAGTCTAAAATATTATTGGAGTTCTATTGGCTAGTCTCTAAGTAATATGGTGGAATAGTATTTACGAGTATTCCGACTTTGTTACGCGTTGTGAAGCGAGAGGCTACATATCATACCTAGGAGATGTGTAATGAATAAGTTTGTGCGTATAGAAACCTATCTCCACCTAAATATCAAGGAAGGCGAGTATTAGCGATATTCCCCTCCTCCGCACGCTATTCCTAAAAACTCTCTCCATTCCTCGCTCCCGGTCTTAAAGCCAAGTAAAAATCAGAGTTATTTGTCAAAGAATCTTCGCCAACAGAAAGCACCTAAACTCCCTTGCTAATATCGGGCATCCTTTAATATTACCATAACTGTCTCCTCGCCGTTTTAAGTCATTCTCCGTGTCTCCCCTACCTCCTCCGGGTGGATTACAACCCCCCCTCCCCCCTCACGAGCTCCGCGCGCACCTGTATTTACTGCACTCCTAGTACTAAGATTTGTTGTATTGTCATTGGTATCTAGAAAGCTAGTATCCTGCGAGATACACAATATTTTAGATAAGGTTTTTGTATTGCTCTATATTGTGATGTAATGTCTGCTGAAATGTCCTGTGTCTGACTGTAGTAATATACGTGTATGGTGTTGCCGAAGGTTTTTATGTCCTACCTCTCTTTATTGCACTAGCTCCGGTCTCGAAAGAGGACCCCGCTCCACGTTGGGTGAAATAGGTACGAGAAGTCGAGCCTAATTCTACCCAGCATTACAATTATTATTATTATTATTATTATTATTATTATCATCATCATTTAGAATGTACTGCAAAAAAGATATATAAGCAATACAATTCTGTGACCTTACCCATCAGCCACGTACATACCCGTACATTATATAATGCATGAAGCCCATTGAACTAGAATGAGAGTGTCAGGTTCTCCCCCAGCAGCAGGAGAAAGGCGTCACCGGAACCAAGGAACAGCAGATATAAAGCACCCTGTAAGTGGTTCATGCTCAGTGGTGTCTTTTTCCCTCGCCTGGAAAAAAAATGAAAGGAGTTAATTCTGTGTGTCCTATCCAGTTCGAAGAGCCTGTCCAAAGTTCAAGTAAAATTGTCTGGTGTTGGCAAGAACAGAGTAAATTGCAAAGAATGCCAATATTCCCAATGCAATGCACAATTTTCTACACACTTACTGATCTTTGACTTGCTTCTTTGCAAATTGTCATGAAGATTAATTAACTTTTACTTAACAGTGGATCTCAAACTTTGTTTCTTTATACAGTTTGACTTATAACCCCCAAAAGCCTTTAAACAAGCCTACAAAGATTTCACAAGTTATTAGGGGCTATTGTCCCAAGAATCAGTTGTGCAAGTTTGAAGTGAACTGGTGAAGAAATAAAGGAATGGCACCAAGATGAACGGCGACTGGAAGAAAGAAGAAAGAAACTGAGGAAGTACAGGATGTGGAACCTAATTACTTTTACGGACTTAATTATTTTTAGGGAAGACTGTGTCGAAACACCAATCTTTAAAACATGTTAATACAGCACATGCATGTGTAATAGTAAATATTCTGGCTGAACTTACCCAATGAAACAAATAATCACACACACACACACACACACACACACACACACACACACACACATATATATATATATATATATATATATATATATATATATATATATATATATATATATATATATATATATATATATATATAAGAAGAATGGACAAAAGTAAATTTTCATTGTTAAGTCAAGTAGCAATAACGTATGCCTTTTTCAATAACTTGAAAGTGGTTTGCATTGTAAAAAAAAACATAATATAAATATATGTAAAGAATAGTTTCGTATGATACTGATAATATTTTCCTCTTCGTTAATATTTAGCACATTTTTTAAATAATATTATTGTTACATGTTTTTAACTGAGTATTCAATTTACCTAAGTGTAACTTCCTTATCTTAGTTAATGTTACTATTGTTTATACACAAAAATGTGAAAATTATATATTTTTTTCATAAAAATCATTTCTGAATTGAAAAATTAGCCACATCTCCAAAAAAATTATGACAATCATTTTTCAGTATATAAAGACTGATGAGAAATTACATTCTGGTGTCATCATCTAAATAATCATCATCTACACCATCTGCTGCCTGTATGCTGCTGTAGAGATGTCTGCTTTCAGCAGAAATGTCTACTTTCAGCAGAAATAAGAAGGAGATCAGTCAGGTCCTTCAGCTTTTTAGGCACAAGTTTCTGTGCTAGTTGTTTTATAGCATCGTCCCTAAGACTCTGGCAACATGACCATTAGTAGCACTGAAAGATCTATATTATACAATTTCCCTGGTACTCTTATCTCCATATGAGCAATTTTTGACATTGGCCCTTCTTGCACTCAGCCCTACTGTATATATATATATATATATATATATATATATATATATATATATTATGCTGCGTACCCGGAGTTCAAATCCTTGTCCTAAGAGCACGGGGAACTGACTTGGGTTCTTTTTCAGGACTGGGTCTAGAGCATGCAACAAAATGAACAGGGCTCAAAAACAGACTAACCGGTCTTACACGTATATTAGAACAAAATTATGGTGTAGGACACAGTACATTTATCACATTACAAATGCAGTATTAGTACAGGAGGATAGGGGATGGACTACTGGAGACGAGGTAGTTGTAGGTGGTGGCCAGGTGTGGGAGGGAGCCCGTCAGGTGTGCACCCTCGTGAGAGGCACGGGTCTCTGGCTGCGTGGTGGATCGTCTGGTGTGGGCTCTGGGGCAGCGACATGGGAGGCTTCGTTCTGGTGGGGCCTAAATGTGTGTCACGGCCCTTGGGACTGGGGCTGAACAGAGCAAGCAGGCGTGCGGCTCTGCACATGCCCTTGGAGGAAGTGGGTGTGTTGCTGGGGGGTCTGGGTAGATCCTGGCCTGGAGTCCTCAGGACTTCCCTTGACGGCCGGGAGCTGCAGTCTCGCTGGTGTGGGGAGGCTCTCAGAGTCTGTCTGCAGCCTCTCGTACTCGTGCCGACAATGGCACTGACTGCAGCGAGCACACCCCCAAGCTCATGATGGGGCCATTTCAGACACTTTCCAACAGGGACTCTGCTGGGAGCAGACTCTGCCCCTAGGGGTGTGGAGGGAGTGTGAGGGGCGTCCCACTCGGCATCTGAAGGGGTGAGACAAGCAAGGAATGTTAACCTTGACTGGAACCTCAGGGGTAGTGGATGAGGGAAGTCCGGTGGACGTTGCCATTGTTCCACAAGTCCCTGGGATGGCAGGTGAGGGAAGTCTGGTGGACATCCCCTCCCCATTAAGTCTGGTGGACATTACCGCGGTCCTGCTCCCGGTGGGGCTGCAGATGAGGGAAGTCAGGTGGACGTTACCATAGTTCTGCTTTGCCCTGGGATGGCAGGTGAGGAAAGTCTGGTGGACATATCCTCCCCGGCAAGTCTGGTGGACATTGCCGTGGTTCTGCTCCCTGCAGAGTCTGTAGGTAGGGGAAGTCTTGTGGATGTTCCTTCTCCAGCAAGTCTGGTGGACGTTGCTGTGGTCCTACTGAGGACTGTGAGAGCACTAGTCCCACACCGATGCTGGTGAGTGTTGGTGTGGCTGAAGTGTTGTGCGGCAGGGTGGTGTACTCCTCGCTGGCTCCATTCAGGGGAAGAGGGGTGCATGGTGGCAGGAGACGTGGGCCCATCAGGCTCGGAGCCCTTACGCGCCTCCCTGTGATCTCCTCCTGGGGTGGGTGTTTCTTCATCCCATCCATGCGCCTCCCTGTGGTTTCCTCCTGGGGTGGGTGTTTCTTCATCCCATCCATGCGCCCTCCGTGGTCTCCCCTTGAGGTAGGTATTTCAATATATATATATATATATATATATATATATATACAAATGGATGAATCCCATGAACAGAAGTATTCATATACAGTAGATTGTTCAATGAAAATTAATAGAGTATCATTACAACCTGTTACAAGTTTATCTAACGATTGATTCTGCCTGACATTTGGTATTATAGACTAAACGTGACTGATATGAATTCGAATGGATCAATTCTGACTTGGATGCATGTGACTAATCTGAATCGACAGCCTGAATGTGAAAGCTCTGAATGGACGTATGTCAGGGTTTGTTAGTCTCAATTGTTTATACAAATAACTCCTACAGCCAGAATAATTTTTTGGTACTGGTCAAACATATAAAATGATTTATAAATATACAATGTTGTAAATAATTTATCGTGCTATGATGGTATTATTATGGTGATGTTTAAGAATTTTCAGTAGATGTCTTAACTTTAATGCTCATTCGCAGTAAAGTCTCCCTCCTCTCTGCCCACAAAATCAGAGTTCCTCAGATTTTTTCCAAGTGCCAAAGCTTGACAATAAAAAGAAAAAGGATTCTAAAATTTACAATATCCAGACATATTCAACTTCCCTCCTGCACGAAATCATCCAGTACTAACCAGAAACACTCCATTTCAATCAACATCCGATACATGACCCCTAGGAGACGGGGGTGGATCAACCTTTCCACGTCCCAGAACTGGGCTGTTTTTTGGAATTTTGATTTTACCGAAAATATTTTCTTTTCCATTACAAAACAATCACAAATGGCAAAAAAAAAAAACATCACATCAAAAGCGTGTTCTTACTCAGTGTTCCTGGCTTTGAAGGCCACACTCTCACTATGAGGGCCTCCCACCACCCTCCATCTCCAGCACGATTCTCTCCTCACGGCTGGGCTGCCCTCCCACTCCTCCACCACGCCCACCCTCGTCCCATACCACCACCAGCAAGCGTCACCCCATGCAGGCTGTGACAATACTCTGAGTCAATCTAGCACACCATGAGGTTCAAACATCTATATTTATCTATCCATCTATCTATAGCCCGACGCCCTAATCCCGCAAAGGGTGGCCACAGACAAAACGCCTCCAAGTTGCTCTGTCACCCACCATCTAACTGCCGTCCCCCTAACTCACTTCCCCCTCCCTCATATACCTCTCAATTTCAAACATGACAGCAAAAAATTTAAAATGTCATATGACGTGAACCATGTCTGTCAACTGCACACCACATGATGTGAACCGGTGCCTAGGGGTTAATGAAAAATTCATTGAGGATTCTACCATTGATTGAGTATCATTGTTTGTCAGACTGGCCACACAATATTACCACATTTACCCTTTACCCACAGGCTGTCACTACTGTGACGCTTTTTACATAAGTACCATACCATGAGGCATCACTTCTGTGATCCAGGGATTTTTAAAATCACCTGGGCTTTCAAGTGTGGTCTTGTATCATTTATCAGTACTTCCAGTGTGTAGCTATAGGCAGCGCTGCTAATACTGCTAGTACTCTCATCCAGTGTTACCAATTTAGTCATTTTTCTGTGTCTGCCTCCCCTCCCCACCTCCCCTCCCTTACCCCCTCTGCCACCTAGCTACAACCTTGCCACGCAACACAACTCCCAGCCAGTTTTTTCCATTCACTTTCTCCATTGAAATGTGCTATTCGCATAGAAAAAATATATAATAAAAGGGAAAAGGCTAATTAATACTGCCATTGGCCATGAGGTAGCTAATTTATCACCTGGCAACACCCCACGTGCACCTGGTTGCTAATTTTCCCTGTTCATTACCCATTGAAATGTCCCTTCTGACCTGTTCTCATACTAAAAAATAAATATAAAAAAAGAGAAAAGGCTAAGTAATACTTCCATTGACATGGAAGTACATGATTTATCATGTATTGTCTAGATTTCCTGCTATCCCTGCGGGAGGGGCAAGGCGTGACCCAGCCATCCCCGTGGGGTAAGGGGTTAACCAGCAATTAGATAAATGCTACACCTGTGTATCCGAGCCAAAGTTCCCTCACGATTCTCAATTTTAGACAAACCAAGGTGAATCTACAGCCTCCTGAGTCGACCCACTCTGGTCCGATTGATGGGTTTGTTTTATAAGCCCCATTGTTGGCTTCGTATCTCATTTGTCTTGCCGAATGTTCTGGAAAGAGGTAGAGAGAGTTAGACACGGTACAAAAAAAGTTAGCTGGGGAGGGAAAGATAAAAATGGTAGATTACTAGTGGAGCAGGGAGAAAAAGAGAGCAGATGGAGAGAACACTTTAAGGAATTTTTGAACATAGAGAATGAAAGTAATGCCAGTATAAGTGGCTTGGGAATGGCTAGGAGAAGGAGGGATGTGAGAAGAGAGGAAGAAATTAGTAGGATGGAAGTTGTGGAAGCAATGAAGGAACTTAAAATGAGGAAAGCCCCAGGAATTGATGGCGTGTGTGGTGAAATGCTGAGGCATAGGGGATAGATAGTAGTAGAATGGATGTGGAAAATGTGCAGATTGGCCTGAGAGGAAGGTGGAGTCCCGGATGATTGGAAGTCAGGCATATTTATTCCCCTGTACAAAGGAAAAGGTGAAAAAGAAGTGTGTGGTAATCATATGGGCATTTGCCTTCTTAGTGTAATGGGGATAGTACTATATATGGTAGGATACTTATTGACAGAGTTAAGGAAACAACAGAGGAATTACTTGGAGAAGAATAGGGAGGTTTTAGAAAGAGAAGAGGTCCGTAGATCAGATATTTATTCTTAAATCTGTAGTGGAAAAGTAATTTAGTTAATTGCTCTTCGCTGTCAGATCGAAAACAAGTGTGTGTGTGTGTGTGTGTGTGTGTGTGTGTGTGTGTGTGTGTGTGTGTAGATAATAACTCCAGTTTTATCAGGTTTTACCCAAATTTGGTGGAGGGATCCACGGAGCAGTTCATCTATTGTTTTATACAACGATACAGTGGCTCAAACTTGAATGAAATCGACTTGGGACAGGAAGAAAATCTAGAAATATACAGCAGATTAATAAGGTTAAAATACAGTGTCTTAAAGTAGATACTATGCAAAATAATGCTAAACATGACGAAACCTAGCTTCGAGCCGGACCATTATCTCGTGTTTGCAATATTCCAATTTATATATTTAATTAACTTTTCCCATCTTTATCAGATTTTTTTTTATGCTGCACCATTGTTGAGACTGTGAGTGCTGGTGGCTCTGAGTCCGTATAAAGTATTTCTGTTGTGAAAATAATGCACTGAACCTGAATTAATTGCTTCTGGTACACTTTGTTCTAAAACGTTATTCCTTGAGACGGTGAATGCAGTCGAGAACCATGGCAAGCGTTGTGTTGTATCTGTGGCTAATGAATTTTATGTCAGCTGTCAACAACTGACAGGTAAGGCAGGGTAGAAATGGGAAAATATTAAACTGAGGGTTCTATGTAAATAGTTTAATACTTTTTATTAGCGACTGAACAAAACAAAAAAATATTCATATTTTTTCTTCATTTCTCTCCTAAAAAATCCAAGGGCATATAGTCTGAAAGTTGCTTCATTGCCGAACAGCAAAAATTCTCCCTTTATTGTAACACTCACATGAATTTTCCAATGATATAAGAGTTCGTAAATTTACCGTCCTGTGGTGAAGCATGTTTCCATAGGAACTTCTCAGTCTGCGTGAGGATGTACTTTCGTAAACTTTGTCCATGTTACTTTTTCACCAAGAGATGAAGAAAAAAGAATTCCGATATTTTAATACTGTACTGCATATCCTGAAAATGTACTATAGCAGCCTAGGTGAGTGCCATTGTTGTATTTAGGGAAAGTTTATTATTCCATCTTCCTCCTAAGTGTTTAATGTTTGCGGCAGCAGGTTTTACACCATCCCTGAATTTGCAGGATGAGACGGTACATAGTGTCACTAATAAAACCTGTTCACTTAACATGTGAACGAGACAGCCAGTAGTGATAAATCCTCTACACCGGTGGGGGTCCTATTTGAATCCAGTCAAGAACATTCAAAGCTGCTCATATAACAAAACAGTAGAATCATGTCTCATACCTCAGTGCAGAGGCGCTTCTCAGGGAAGGAAATAAGATAGCTCAAATCATGTGGAGTCTAATCAAAGCAATTACGGCTTGGTCCATTTTATGACGAGCATTATGGAGTCAGTTCCACTTGAAGCAGAATTATTCATTTTGACGCAGTAATTGTTATAAGATTATTGATGATGATTGATAATGGATGATGATGATTGATGATGGATGATGATGATGATGATGATGGTGAATGATGGATAATGAATGATAGATGATTATGTTCGATGATGAATGATGGATAATTATGTATGGTGATGTGTGATGGATGATGATGATGATGGATGATGGATGGCTGATGGTGGATGATGATGGATGGATGATGGTGATGGATAATGATTGTGATGGATGATGATGGTGATGGATGATGGGTGATGGAATAATGATGAATGGATGATGGATGATGATGATGGATGATGATGGTGATGGATGATGGTGATGGATGATGATTATGGATGATGATGATTATGGATGATGATGATGATGATGATGATGGATTATGGATGATGATGATGATGATGAATGATGGATGATTATGTATAATGAATGATGGATGATTATGTATGATGATGATGATGATGATGGATGATGATGATATTGATGGATGGTGGATGATGATGATGAATGGTGGATGATGAGTGATGGATGATTATGTATGATGGATGACGATAATGGTTGATGATAATGGATGATGGATGATGATAATAGATGATGGATGATGATTATGGATGACTGATGATGAAGATTATGGATGATTATGTGGCGAAACTTCGTAGCTTTTTGTAGCGTGTTTTGTAGATCAGTTATACATATATTAGACTCGTGGACGAGCGGTTGTTATACGTGAGTATTTTTGTAAGCAGATAATCTTCGTTCCCTTTGTCATGCAATGACAGGAGAGATAAAGATGAGTATGGGACTATGTATAATTTTATATGTCTTGGAAATATTAACAAAAGTCTCTGACACACGAGTGAAGTATAGAGTCCCGCTAGCTACCTCTCTGTCTCACTCTGTCTTTCTCTGCCACCCTCTTGCCCCTGTTGCTAGCCTCCTTCTCCCCACTACCTGTCGGTTCTATGGCTAGCCCCTTTCTCATCTCTGATTCCTACATTCTCGTTTAGCAGGGGTCGTGTCACGTGGGCTATACTGTCGTGGAAGCTTCTAGAACTCTGTATGTCTTTGTGTATGTACTGCTTCCGGTGCACTTCTAGCATTCCTTCACTTAAGAGTTGCAAGCTAATTTCCTTTTGGTTGATTCTCGCTGATATACTTCCTATCTCACACCCTGGCTTGGTAACGCTATCTATTTATCTATCTGTCTATCAATCTATGAGTTGTATTATTATAATATGGAGTCCTGACAGATGATGATGATGGTGAATGATGAACGATGGATAAATGATGGATGATGATGATGATGATGATGATGATGATGATGATGATGATGGGTGATGGATGATGATGGATGATGGTGATGGATGATGATGATGATGATGGTGATTTATTATTATTATTATTATTATTATTATTATTATTATTATTATAATTATCATTATTATTATTATTATTATTATTATTATTATTATAATTATCATTATTATTATTATTATATTAAAAAATGGAAGTTCCTTGCCGTGACCTTAGCACTGTCGAGATAGGTGGCTAATGAAGTAAATTCTGCAGGCTATGATTTTTTAAAATCTTTACCCTGACCTTTTCCTCACCCAAGGATTACCTACTATCCAAACATTCCAAATGTATTTACTCTTCTATAACATGCACCATTAACATAAGCAAAATACTGTATCACTGGAAAGAAAAACGTTGTTCAGTACACACTGTGTCAGTCTACCTGAGGTTACATGAGACAATGATATACCTGGCTTCTTTATTCTTTCTGTGTGTAGTGGGATAATTACAAAATCTGAAGCCAGACGACCAATGACTCAGCCAGATCTCTTGGTGTGCTGGCTGCGTAGCAAGAAGTTTATTACCAATCAGCATTGTGAAGTAACCATTAGTACATCGACATGGTGAAAGTGGCGTCGCCTTTGCCTCTAAAAGTTGAGCAAACCAACACTCCAAACTACCAACCGATTCCACTTTTCATATTTTATGAAATACAATGGCCACTTACCAGTATTTAACCTCCTGTTGTCCTTGTGATCAGTACCAGGTGTTCAAGAATGCTACAAATGGCATTGTGACAATAATATGTAGATCTGATGCTGAGGCAAAGAGTTTAACTCAAAGACAGTGGACAAGAGATTGGGGTGGAGGGCTGAAAGACAGTGGACAAGAGTTTGGGGTGGAGGGCTGAAAGACAGTGGACAAGAATTTGGGGTGGAGAGCTGAAAAATATTATTGCCTTTACCATCCATGAACATCTCGTGACTCAGCCCATCCAGTCATCGAGTTAGTTGCACTTGGAACGATGCAGTTACAAAAATGCAGTTTAATGATAAGAGCCCATTGGAAGGAGGAGGGTGTTTGGGGGCATATACATATAGCCGCTTACGATACTCTCATGGGTGTGGTTGAGGCTGTTAGTGGTCAAGAGGCGTGGCAGAGTGGAGTCGCTTGGGTCAGGCGTAGGAAGTTGGGGGGATCGCTGTCACCTTCCTCCATGTCGACGTAGCATCATCGAATCTGGCAGAACCTTGATACTTTCTATCACTCAGTCATGGGGGGTTACTGGCAGGCACCAGTGATGGGGTTGGGTATAGCAGCCTACACCATGCCTTCATGTCATTTATACTGATGTAAAGAGGAAGATACATGTCTGTAAACGTATTTAGGCCATAGCCATCTTTAATGCTGAGCCCACACTGTAGCACTATGACCAGGAGGCAGAGTCTATTATTAACTCGTTGGTATATATTGAATCGGTTTCGCCGTGTACTTGCTTCTGTGCCCAGTTTGAATTTCCTTGTAATTAGAATTTCATATATTTTCTTCTTAAACACTCGACCATTCACAAGAACGCATATTCTTAATAGTTTACAATTTGGTATCATCAGAATGGACAAAAATCAGAAAACATTCTTCATATCTTCAAAATATGCAACGTAATCTTCAATGTAATGGCTGTTCGTGCAGATAAATGTGTACATTTTTCCACTCGTTTTGCAGACGTATCCAGTGCTTGCAACTGCAGGTTTCACACGCATCATGAATCTGAACTCTGAGCAGGAACTAGCAAATTTATTGTTTCAACTTCATGAACACCAATATCTGGGCAAGATTGCCAGTAGTGATGAACCCTACTTACTGGTGGTCGTTGTACGTTTATCTTGTCTAGGAAACTGAAGCTCTCAGATTGTAAAATATGAGTCGAATAATACATGCTGAATCATGTCATCAAAGAGCAATGGGACAATTGAGCACTTCAGTCTTACAGTCATATCAAAGCCACATACGCCCAGGCGTATTTTGCCAAATATAAGGGCAATTTCGCTGAAATTACAGCCATATACTTAACCAAATAATTCATCCTGTTTGCGATTATCGTACTTTCTATTATTCTATTGATCAGAGACAGCAAAATCGTCCGATGAATTCAGCACTGGAGGGTGGTTGCAACCAAGATCAGTTTTACGGGTTATGATTTATCATGAACATACTGACGTTTTTCCTACCAAAGATTATCTAATATCCAAATATTTCACAGACTCTTATTGTACCACCGTGTGAGACATTTATAGTAGTCCTGGAATACGTTTGGACCACTAAACACCTGATTAGTAGCATGGTAATTCCTGGTGGTCTGGTGGTGTAGTGGTTTGCAAATGGCTGTCAGTGCTGGAACTGTCTTACTTTCATTATGCTGTGTCTCTGCCAATAAATGTTCTGGGATGAGTCGCCTAGCCTTAGACTCCTATACCTCTCGTAGTACCGGCTGACGATGTGCCACCTTGAAGTCCCCTCTGTAGCAGATGGATCTGAGACTGAAGTTTGGGGAGAGGGGGAAAGATATTGCTGAACACACCACCAACCTGCTGCTTGAGTTGGTAAGTAATACATCACCAGCCTACTGTCTGAGTTTTGGGGGTACAGTCTTATGAATTCCAGAACCCAAGTTTGCGCCCTGCCACAGAGGGCATCGGGTGGGATGATAGGCTACCACTTTGCGAGTTAGAGCTATTCCTGTAGGCGGTAGTCCAGGCTGTGGTCTCTACCTTCTCTCAGCCAAAGCAGACCTATGTTATGCTAGATTAACGAAAACACACATGGAAGAAGTTGAAAGGCGGAAGAGAGAGTTATATGTAGAAAGAAAGAGGTGAAAAGATTAGTAAGAGAGAGTAAGAAGAGAGTGGATGTGGAACTTGGAAGGAATTTGAGTGTAAAATGGAGGGACTGTAAGAAAATGTTCTGGAAAGAGGTGAAGTGAGTAAGACTGGATGGAAGTGAAGTTAGTAGGAGAGTGAAAGAAAAGAATGGTAGATTACTACTGGAGATGGAGAGAACACTTTAAGAAATTTTTGAACATAGAGGATGGAAGTAATGCGAGTATAACTGGCTGGGGAATGGCTTGGAGAAAGAGGGAGGTGAGAAGACAGGAAGAAATCAGTAGAATAGAAGTTGTGGAAGCAATGAAGAAAGTTAATTTGGGGAAAGCCCCAGGAATTGATGGAATGTGTGGTGAAATGCTGAAGCATGGGGGAGAGATAGTAGTAGAATGGATGTGGAAGATATGCAGATTGGCCTGGGATGAAGGTAGAGTCCCGGAGGATTGGAAGTCAGGTATAATTATTCCCTTGCACAAAGGAAAAGGGGAAAAAGAAGTGTGTGGTAATCATAGCGGCATTTGTCTTCTTAGTATAATAGGAAAAGTGTATGGTAGGATACTTATTGACAGAGTTAGAGAAAGAATAGAGGAATTAGTTGGAGAAGAACAGGGAGGCTTTAGGAAGGGACGAGGTGGTGTAGATCAGATATTCATTCTTAGATCTTTAGTGGAAAAGTTTCTAGAGAAGGGAAAGAAGGTGTATGTGGCTTTCATGTATTTGGAGAAAGCATATGACAGGATGGATAGACAAGGATTGTAGAAAGTATTATGAATATATAGAGTAGATGGGAAATTGTTGAATGCTGTGAAGAGTACGTATGATGGTGCTAAGGCTGCAGTGCGTGTGGATGGTGAACTAAGTGAATTTTTCGATTTAAAGGTTGGGTTGAAACAGGGATGTGTCATGTCAACCCAACCTTTAAAGAGAAAAATTAACTCAGTTCACCATCCACATGCACTGCAGCTTAGCACCATCATACGTACTCTTCACAGTACAAGGTAGGGTAGTGGATGTTGGACTGGCCCTGGTGAGAGAGGATAGTGTTTGGAAATTCCCTGTACTGTTGTTTGCAGATGATACTGTGTTGTTCGGTGAAGACGAAGGCAAGCTGCAAGGCTTGATGGATGAGTTTGGGAGTGTGTGTAAGAAACGGAATCTATAGGTGAATGTAGGGAAGAGTAAAGTGATGGTCTTTGAGAGGGGTGAAGTCAGTGAATGTACAGCGAGGTTGGATGGTGAGGAATTGGAAAATGTGAGTACGTTTAAGTACTTGGGTAGTGTGATGAGTAAAGATGGAGGTTTGGAGGGTGAAGTGCTTGAATTGGTACAGCAGGGAAGAAAGGTTGCTGGTTCCTTGAAAGCAGTGATAAGAAACAGGGAAGTGAGCATGGAAGTGAAAAAGTTAAGACATGACAGTATTGTGATACCAACTCTAACGTATGGAAGTGAAGCTTGGACGTTGCTGGAAGGACACAAGTCAAGAGTGAGAGCAGTGGAAATGAGTTATTTAAGAGGAGCCTGTGTAGTCACATGGAGAGACAGGCTGACAAATGAGGATATGAAGGAGCATTGTGGTGTGGATGTGGATGTGATAGGAAGCGTTAGGAGGAATACACTGAGGTGGTTTGGGCATGTGGAGAGGATGGAGGGCGGCAGACTGACGAGGAGTGTGTGTGAGTGAGGTGGAGGGGGGAAGAGGGAGCGGGAGGCCGAGGATGACACAGAGGGATGGGATGGAGAGGTATATGAGAGAGGGGGATGTGAGTTGGGAGCAGGGTAGTGAGGCGATTTGTTTATGGCCACCCCGAAAGGGATTGAGGCGTCTGGCATTAGATAGATAGATAGACACATTTTATGTGAACTGGAAAATTTCTCTGGAAGAAATGGTACTTTTAAGCAGAGGTGGGCACCCAGTACATAAAAAGCACCGTTGGTACCAGTACGGGTACTTGCCCAAAACTGTAGTGTCACTACTGGTACCGGTAAAAAAAAAAAAAGGGAGTTCCGAGTACCGACTCGGTACTCGGTACTCGGTACATGAATATGAATAAAGTAAACTTGCTCAGTATTGATTTTTTTTTTTTTTTAACCACACTGAGGACCCTGAGACCAGTCTTGTCAGCAGAGCTGGACCCGAGGAGAGACGAAAGATGTTGTCAGACAATTGTCACAGTCACATTAACTATGGGGTGACTAAAGCATAAGTTTTTGCAGCCATTCAGTTCTTTACTTTCAATACACAGATCGCTAAACTTTAACCGGCCACTGTAATTCACATTCTTATATACACCTAGTTTAGTGTTTATCAAAATAAACACAATTTTATGACTACATCGTGTCATTACTTGCACAATAATCTGATTAATAATTACACAGTGTACTTCATTTTTTTTTTTTTCCAGCATTGCCCTTGGGGAAAATGAGCACTTCAAAATGATGGTCATTCTGTCCTACCAGTTTTGGTTTAAGTACGTCCTTCCCCAATGAAAACAGTCGTTCCACAGCAGCACTGGATGGTATTGGCATGTTATAAGTTACAAATAAGTCTCTGAAAACCTTGCAAGGAAAGCAGTCCTTGTTGATTTTATGTTTCTGGGGTTACTCCAAAAATTACTCCACTAGCTTTATCCCAGTCTCCCTTTTCTTCTTTCCTTTCACATACAGGGGTTCGAAAAACTCATCCTTGACATCCTGCTCGTCGTCATCATCAATGGTGCTGCTCTCCGCGTCCTCTAGCTTGCTCTCCAGTAGTGACACCATCTTCTTCTCCACCCTCCTCCTCATTTTCTCCGTGTCGTAGGAGGCAGACCCAGGTAACCACGCCAACCACAACAGCTTGAATTGGGGATGAAAGGCAGCATAAAGCAGGCAGTCACTGTCCACGAAACGATTGCTGAACCTGCCTTCTACACAGCCAATCACTGCGTTCTCTAGAGGCTAGCACACAGTCAGATTGCACTTTCCTTCACCTCTTTTAATTTCTTGAGGCACATGGCCAGGGTCGGCAGCAGCACTCCCATGTAGACCTTCTTCTCACCTTTTTATCACACGATGCGTGAATATAGAGAAATAAATGTACCAGTACCAAGTATCGACAAAATATGCTAAAAAAATGTACCGTCGGTACCAGTTTCAGTACATGACAAAAATAGTACTGTCCCGACTGCTACCGGTACTCGAATTGAAATTCGGTAATGTAACTCGGTACTTTTGTACCTCGGTACTGCCCACCTATGCTTTTGAGAAATTACATGGCACATTCTTATTACAGTAATTCCTCACATGACACTGTAGTATCTTCCTAAAACTATTAAGATAGGGTTGTGTTTCAGTATGAATGATTATAAAGTCAAAAAGGGTTTTATGCTTTGGTGTATCAGTGTGTGTTACACAATAAGTCTTGAGGAAAATATGGAGATACTGAAATGTCTAGCAGTGTAAGTTGTATCCATCCTAACCCTTCAGTGCATTAATTGTGATCAGTGGTGTGTTAGAAAAGTTTCTACGTTGACTGGCAGCGTTATTTAGCGGAAAACGTGTGTGTTCATTGAAAGTGTGATAAATGAGGAATTTTTTAAATATTATCATACTTTGCTCTTAGGTTACAATTGTCTCAATACCGGGGAATTCAACAATACAATACTTTTTTTCGATTTCAGAGTTTGTATTTAGGCTATTCATGGTTGTACAGTGGTAGATGGGGGACGACAATCATTCACTCAGTCATGTAGTTCTCTTTGCTGAGTAACAGGGAAAACAGATTCCTAATTCCCAGGACACAGTTTCATACGCTGGATGGTAACCATATAACAAAATGACACCTGGTGGTTTAGCGGGTCATGGCGCTCCAGCCAGATAGAGCTTGAACGGGTTTCATGTGATGGGTAATTGGAGTTACTTGTTTGCCACATGGCACTGGTAAGTGAAACTGGTCACCATTTCTTTCAGTATCAGGACTCTTACACTCCCCTTAATATGAGGCAAAATGGGATTCGATGCCATAGTTCTTGTTCTAGCATTATTATTATTATTATTATTATTATTATTATTATTATTATTATTACTGTGAACTAACAAGGATCCAAAAAAAAGTGACCATGTATACCTGCAATGCCTGGGATAACTGTGAACTAACAGGGAAACAGGGGTTGCCTAGGTTAAAGAAAAGCGACCACGCATACCTGCAAGGCCTTAGATCTTAGGAATGCCTGGGATCTTAGGGGACCACCTCCTCTGGGAGACGACCGACAGGGTTCCATGATGACCAATGGTTCTATGTTGCTCCTTGGGCCCATTTCTCCCAGCAATATATTGCCCGTGAACTTATACATACCACGAACCTATGCACCCTACATAGGTGATTCCATATACCAAAAAAAAAGAGAAAGTGTGGATATTAAAGAAAAAATTAAAGATACTAGAGAAAGTCACCGAGGAGTAGACTGTAGTACCAGTTGAGCAGGATAGTACTCCCAAGGTGGAAGGAAAGTTGATGACAGGGAGAGATGGAGCTCCCATTTCATCAGCCCTCGGGACTAGCTTCTGTCCATCGCCCTTTGGTGAACTTTATCTCTTTTTCAGTAATACACAGAGCAGGCCAGCATGCTTCCCAATACAAGTTCCTCTAACTGTCAACACCAAACTACATACTCATTACACACCACACTTCCTCTTCAAAACTTAAGAAAAACATCATCTCAAGACCAGCCTCGGAGTATCTTGGGGGGGAGGGGGAGGGACCATAAAAGCCCCCAACATCAGCTCCTCTCCAGATTACGGCCGAGAGACACGCCTGGAACCATTGTCTAACTCACCATTTCATTTCTTTAACATTTGTGGCCTTTCCTCTAACTTTCTCTCTGTTGAACACAACCTCTCCTCCTCTAAACCTCAGCTTCTCCTCCTCACGAGACTCAGCTGTCTGAGGTGACTGATAGCAAGCACTTCTCTGCATCCTCCTACTTTCTCTGTACTCATTTCAACGCCAAAGGAGGCTGTTGTGTATATGTACGCAACAACATAACTAGCTTTCATTCCTCTGAATATAAATCTTTTTAATTCTCTACTCTCTGGCTTCGGCTATCCTGTCATTCTATGAATAAATACATCTGGGCTGTGTACTTATATCCTAATTCTGGTAATTATGAAAAGTTCTTTGACTATCTTACTTCTAAGATGGATAAAATCCTACCAATTACTCCTTTCTCTGAAGTTTCCATTCAAGGCGATATCAATGGTCACCACTACCTTTGGCTCTTCTCTCCTTTCAGCAATCCACCTGCTGAACAAGCCTACATCTTCTTTAATGATCTAGAGCAGTTCGTGGAGCACCATACCCATATCTCTGACTGCCTTCAAAAGAGTTGAAACATGCTTGACCTCTTCCTTACAACGAATCCTTCTGCTTACACAGTTTAGGCAGTACTTCTTTGATTTTCCATGGAATGATTATTTTTCCCATGGCCGAAAGCCAACTGTGTGTGCCCTGTGCATTACGTTGGTTATTCTCACGAGCACAGAAGCACATACTCGTTTCTAATTCTGTTACTAATGCAAAAAAAAAAAAATCTTGGCGTAATTACAAATGTTCTAATACTGTTCACAACAGGGAGAACACCTACAAAAGGTACTATAGCCAACCCAAATATGAATCTCATCACTATATTTTTGTGCAGAATCGTACTAAGTTTGTTCTTCACTCTGCTAAAATTAATGTCATACATACTAAATGCTCTGAACTCTCCAACTCATATTCCTACCACTCCTTCTGGCACCTTGCCAAAACCTTTTTAACAACATTACTTCATCATCCTTCCCTATTCTTTTCTACTCTGTTAGTTCTGTAGCTGTTACTTTTACTGATAAAGCAGAACTCTTCTCTCAGACTTTCTCCTTCAGTACCACAAGATGATTCTGGTGCTGTACCTCCATCATGTCCCCCTTCTGACTTCATCATGGCCGACATTAACATTTCTTCAATTGATTTTTCTGCCATCACTGGTCTCAATACTAAAAGGACAAATAGGCCTGATGGGGTGCCTCCTGTTATCCTATAGAACTATGCTCCTGGTCTTACTCCCAGCCTAGGTAAACTCTGTCACCTTTGTCAATATGAACCTTTCTTTCATGCTGGAAGTTTGCTCTCATTCAGCCTGCCCCAAAAAAGGGTTACCATTATCTGCCCTCTATCACCCAACTGCATTAACATCCTGTATTTCTAAAGCTTGTGAATCTATTCTTAACAAAAAAAAATTAAAGCACCCTTCCTATCATAATTTTCTTTTCAATCGTCAGTATGGGTTCTGGCAAGGACGCTCCGCTGGTGATATTCTCACCTCCTTTCCTGACTGCTCGTCATCCTTCTTCAAGGTCTTTGGCGAAAGCAGACTTGCTGGCTCATTCTGCTGCACAGCCTCTCACGTCTTCTCCTCGAGCCATTCCTGCTCTTGATTGTTTTCCTGTTCTTATTCACCTCTTCCGTGACCTATGGAAATTTTCCTGGGACTCACAGGTCACCAATAAACCTCATCTTGTTAAACATTCTGTTCTTCCATGGTCTGTTTTCACTCATCCCAATCGTCGATGGGAGACTGTCCTTGCTCGCCTTCACTTGGGTCACACCCGCCTCACTCACGGTCATTTAGTGAGTGGTGACACCCCACTGCCTGACTATCCGTCACCCTTTTCTCGACTCCCCGTTCATACTCCATGTCTGTCGCTCTGCTTTTCCCTTCCTCTCCTTATTATCCTGCCCCTCGTTGATTACTGATTTCCTCGGTGACTCTCCTAAGTTTTCAATTTCTATTATTATTCCATTTCTTTCTGCTTTGCATGTTATGCATCTGTTACAATTGTCCTTCCTTCCTTGCTACCTTAGTGCCACATAACCTCTCTAAGCTTGGTGCTAGCTTTTCTCATTATTCATTCGTTTGGCAAAATCTATGTCATAGCACTTGATGTCTCAAACGCTTTCGATCAAGTTTGGCATAAATCGTTAAATTCCCAACTGCCTTCTTACGAATTCTATCCTTCAATCTGTGTCTTCATCCCTACCATTCATTTTGGTCGTTGTGTAGCTGCTGTGGTAGACGGTCACTCTTCTCCTAGAGCTATCAATAGTGGTGTTAGCTAGGGCTCTGTCCTATCACCTCCTCTCTTCCTTCTATTCATTAATGACCTGAGTTCCACATTTATCTCTATCCACTCATACACTTCCTTAATGACTCCACTCTTCACCTTTCCATCTGCTTTTCACAGCATCCATCTCAGCAGTTACTTCAATGAACAAGGAATGAGCCTATGGCACAGCTAAAATCTGACTTGGCTCATGTCTCTGATTGGAGTAAATTAATTTTCATGTTTTTAATGAATCAGAAACTCAGTTCTTACATCTTTCATCCCATCAGTATCTTCCACAGGACTATCCTCTCATTTTTAACAACATCCATCTCAATCCTGCATCATCTCTGAATATACTTGAGGTTTCACTCTCTCAGGATATATCTTGGAAGGATCACATTACCTCTGTTGTGAAATCTGCTTCCAAGAGATTATGTGTACTAAGTCGACTAAATGCCTTCTTTATTCCTGCATAGTTGTTGACTATATACAGGGTTCTTATTTGCCCCTGCGAAGAGTACAACTTTCATGTGTGGGAAGGCACCTCACATACAGCTGTTTTCAACAAGGTTGTGTCAAAGTCTTCTCGTTTCATTAAGTCTCCTCCTCTTACCGGTTCCCTTCAATCTGTCACTTCACCAAACTATTCCATCTTAATCTCTTTTCCACCGTCACTCCAATGGTCATGGCTCCTCTGAACTGTCTGCATGTATCACTCCGCTGTTATGGTGTGCGTGTAGCACCCATCTACCAACAAACCATTACTTTCAGTCCTTCATGTATGCAACAGGTCAAATCTGGAAGTGTCTACCTCCAGTCTTTCAAACGCAATGTGTTCTGGCATCTCAAAATGAGTGGATCTTCAACTTGGCTCTCTGTTACCTTTTTTTTTTTTTAATATTATTTCTTGGGGGGATCAATCTTGCAGGCTCCTAGCCTTTGGTTGGTTCTTCCTTGTATTTGAAAAATCGCAGCCCTGGCAAATCTTCCTCTTTACAAACCAACGTAAGAAAAGCACTCTTCAGTATTCAGGAAACTCTTTACTGGGGCATGTGTGAATGTTGGCTGGAAAAACTACTGTAGTGAAGTGATAGAGGACTGGTTCCATGAACAGGAGGCAACTGGTGGACCAGTAGTTAAAGTGAAAATTGAAGAAACTAATCTGGTAATAAATCAAAACAGAGGACGGGTGATAATGCAGATTTGGTTGTTTGGGAAGACGGTGCAGAGTAACAGTTAATCATGCCATATCTAATTAAAATGTGAAAAATTAAATAAAGACATAATCTGGAATGTTGCAAACACGAGATAATGGTCTGGCGCGAGGCTGGGTTTCGGCACGTTAAACATTATTTTGCATAGTATCTCCTTTAAGATACTGTATTTTAACCTTATTAATCTGCTGTATATTTCTAGATTTTCTTGCTGTCTCAAGTCGATTTCAGTCAAGTTTGATCTACTGTAGCGTCGTATAAAACAATAGATCAACTGCTCCGTGGATTCCTCCACCAAATTTGGGTAAAACCTGATAAAACCACACACACACACACACACACACACACACACACACACACACACACACACACACACACACACACATTTGTTTTAGATTTGACAGCGAATAAAAATTAACTAAATAATAAAAAAAAAGTAAGTCAGCTTTGCTGACACATGGCGACATTGACATTTTTGCATGGAAATTCATAGCATTTTCATGTGCTTTTGTCTGTGTATTTAAATACTAGGAATATGAACACACATAATGCTGAGGTTTGTCAGTATTGGTTCAAGTACAGTAAAAACTGGTTATAAAATTACATCTCATCTTTGCCACATATTTGACCTACAAATAACCTAAACTCACGTTACCTGGATGTGATGCGGTGCACTCAAGGTGGCATGGCCGTTAACAAACTAACTTTACAACAACCTACTGTATGTTAGATGTCTGATGACTTGTCTTTCTCCTCCAGTTTTTTTTTTCTTTTCTGTTCCAATTTATATTTTCGATTTCATTTACTGTCATTGACACTGTTCACTCACCTTTCCCAGTGGCACAAGACTAGGTAGGAGGTATTTTGCAGCAATGAGCCATTAAAAACCTATCTCATAAACAGAGCTCATTATGTTTATCTATGCTGTTGTACTCCATGTCCTTTTGGCCACTTTAGTATTAAATTCTTGGGCTTTTCTTTCAACATTTTGCTGGCACTGTTCAGGTGACCCTTTCCTGCCTTTTGACGCTTGTTCCCTGTAATAGCAGTACTCGAGAAGCAAGCACACAGTAGGGTTGTCACTGTATGTGCGTGTGTGTGTGTGTGCGTGGCAGTGGCTGGACAAAATAACCCAAAAGTTTTTTACCTAGTTTTATTCAAGCTTAATGGAGGGATTCTGATTCAGCTATTAAGGATACCTATTGCAACTGCGAAGTCAAAGGTCAGGGTCACACTGCTAGGTCAAAATTTGACTTATCAAAGTAAACAAAGTTGGTATCAGACATGAACCAAATTTGATGCTGAGGTAGTTGGTGAGGCAGATTGTGAGTCATTTTTCAGAACATTGCCTGGAACCACTGTCTGACTCTCTTCTTCTTCATTTCTGCAACATTCGCGGCCTTTCCTCTAACTTTCACTCTGTTGAGCACCACCTCTCCTCCTCTAAACCTCACCTTCTTTTTCTAACTGAGACTCAGCTGTCTGAGGCAACTGACAGCAAACCCTTTTCTGTATCCTCCTACTTTCTCTATACTCATTTCAAAACCAAAGGTGGCTGTTGTGTATATATACGCAACGACTTATCTTGCTCTCGTGTTCCTGAACTCGATTCTTCTGAATTCTCTACACTCTGGCTTCGGCTTTCCTGTCATTCTCTGACTAAATATATCTGTGCTGTATACTTATCCCCTAATTCTACTATCAAAAATTCTTCGACTATCTTACTTCTATGATGGAACACATTCTATCCATTTCTCCTTTCTCTGAAATCTCCATTCTAGGAGATTTCAATGTTCTCCATCACCTTTGGCTCTCCTCTCCTTTCACTGATCCACCTGGTGAACAAACCTACATCTTTTCTATCCTTAATGACCTAGAGCAGCTTGTACAGCACCCTACCCGTATCCCTGACTGCCTTGGAGAGAGCTCCAACATACTTGACCTCTTCCTCACAACTAATCCTTCTGCTTATTCTGTTAATCTTTTCTCTCCGTTGGGCTCCTCCAATCACAACCTTATTACCTTAACCTGTCCTATCACTCCGGTACGGCCTGTGGACCCTCCAGGGAAACGTCGTCTGTGGCATTTTGGAGCCACGGACTGGGAGGCCCTCAGGCAGTACTTCTTTGATTTTCCCTGGAATGATTATTCCTTCCATGGCCATAAACCATCTGAATGTGTCTTGCACATTACGGAGGTTATTTTCTTGGGCATTGAAGCATACATTCCGTTCTCATATCCTTTGACTAACGCAAGAAAGCCTTGGTTTAATCACGCTTGTTCTAATGCTGTACGCAACAAGGAGAGGGCCTACAAAACGTACGGGAGCCAACCCACCCCTGAATCACATACTTGACCTCTTCCTCACAACTAATCCTTCTGCTTATTCTGTTAATCTTTTCTCTCCGTTGGGCTCCTCCGATCACAACCTTATTACCTTAACCTGTCCTATCACTCCGGTACGGCCTGTGGACCCTCCAGGGAAACGTCATCTGTGGCATTTTGGAGCCGCGGACTGGGAGGCCCTCAGGCAGTACTTCTTTGATTTTCCCTGGAATGATTATTGCTTCCATGGCCGTGAGCCATCTGAATGTGCCTTGTGCATTACGGAGGTTATTCTCTCGGGAATGGAAGCATATATTCCTTTCTCATATCCTTTGACTAACACAAGAAAGCCTTGGTTTAATCACGCTTGTTCTAATGCTGTACGCAACAAGGAGAGGGCCTACAAAACGTACGGGAGCCAACCCACCCCTGAATCACATCATCTTTACGTTTCTGCCCAGAATCGTGCTAAGTCTGTTCTTTGCTCTACTAAAAATACTTTCATCCATACTAAATGCTTTCAACTCTCCAACTCGAATTCTTCCCACTCCTTCTGGCACCTTGCCAAAAATCTTTCTAACAACTTTACCTTATCATCCTTCCCTCCTCTTTTCTACTCTGATGGTTCTGTAGCTATTTCTTCTACTGATCAAGCAGATCTCTTCACACAGACTTTCTCCTCCAATTCCACCTTAGACGATTCCGGTGCTGTTCCTCCATCACTTCCCCCCTCTGACTTCCTCATGGCTGACATTAAAATTTCTACAGCTGATGTATTTTCTGCCATCACTAGCCTTAGTACTAACAAGGCATATGGGCCTGATGGGGTCCCTCCTGTTGTTCTCAAGAACTGTGCTTCTGTGCTTACACCCTGCCTAGGCAAACTCTTTCGCCTTTGTCTGTCAACTTGTACCTATCCTTCTTGCTGTGAAAGTTTGCTCTCATTCAGCCAGTCCCAAAGAAGGGTGACCACTCCAAACCCTCCAACTATCGTCCAATTGCTTTAACGTCCTGTATTTCAAAAGTTTTTGAATCAATTCTCAATAGGAAAATTTGAAGGCATCTTTCCTATCACAACCTTCTTTCTGATCGTCAGTACGGGTTCCGTCAGGGACGCTCCACTGGCGATCTTCTCACCTACCTTTCAGACTCCTGGTCATCCTCCTTTCGGGACTTTGGCGAAAACTTTGCCATTGGACTTGACATCTCAAAGGCTTTCAATCGAGTCTGGAATAAATCTTTAATTTCCAAACTGTCCTTCTACGGTTTCTATCATTCTATCTGTGCCTTCATCGCTAGCTTCCTTTCTGGTCGTTCTATAGCTGCTGTTGTAGACGGCCATCATTCTTCTCCTAGATCTATCAACAGTGGTGTTCCTCAGGGCTCTGTCCTATCACCAACTCTCTTCCTTTTATTCATCAATGATCTTCTAAGCTGTACATCTAACCCTATCCACTCATTCGCTGATGACTCCACCCTTCACTTTTCGATTCGGTTCCTGCAACGCCCATCTCAACAGTTACTTCAACAAACAAGGGCTGAGGCTATGGCACACCTAATGTCTGACTTGGCTTGTATCTCTGACTGGGGTAAAAATAATATGGTTGTTTTTAATGCATCTAAAACTCAGTTCTTACACCTATCAACCCGACAAAATCTTCCACAGGTATACCCACTAATGTTTAATAATATTCAGATTAATCCTGCATCATCCTTGAACATTCTTGAGTTTTCATTTACTCAGGACTTATCTTGGAAAGATCATATTACATCTCTTGTAAAATCTGCTTCCAAGAGATCGGGTGTGCTAAGCCGACTCCGCTATTTCTTTACCCCTGCACAATTGTTGACTCTATACAGGGGTTTTATCCACCCCTGTGTGGAGTATAGCACTCATGTGTGGGGAGGCTCCCAACATACAGCTCTTCTCAATAGAGTGGAGTCATAGGCTTTTTGTCTCATTAACTCTCCTCCTCTTACTGACTCTCATCAACCTCTGTCTCTTTGCCACACTGTTGCATATTTATCTCTTTTCTATCGCTACTTTAATGGTCACTGCTCCTCTGAACTGTCTGCTTGCATTCCTCCACCTCTACAATGGGTGCGTAGTACCCGTCTGGCAGCAAACTCTCATCCCTTTTCTGTCCAACTCTCTAATGCAAGAGTTAACCGTTACTCCCAGTTTTTCATTTATGCAACAGGTCATCTTTGGAACTGTCTGCCTCTGTCTGCATTTCCTGCTGCCTATGATCTCCAGTCTTTCAAACACAGTGTGTCCAGGCATCTCAAAATGATTGGATCTTGAATTTTGCTCTCTATTGTATTTTGTTTTTCTCTTGGAGGGAACTGTTACTGCAGGTTCATGGCCTTTGGTTCCTTCTTCCTCACATAAAAAAAAAAAAATGGGTAAAGTCAAATTTCTACCCATGTGTGCGTGGGTGTGTGAACAAAATTTTTGAGAATAGGTCAATGGTCAAGGGACCATGACAAAATTAACATATTTTTCGAATCAGAACAAAACTTTGTGGAAGAGGTCATTATATTGTGATGATAAATGAATTAGAATGAAGGTCACAAGGAACGGCCAAAGGTCAAGGCAATATGTAGGGAACCTTTAACCCGCCGCATCCCATTGACGTATTTATATGTCCACACGTTTTGTCACTGTCAATCCCCTTGATGTATATAAATGCGCATCAATTGCAATGTCCCTAATTTGCACAATTTTCAATTTCCGCGCATGATTTATGGTAAGTATACACAGGACAACTTCCTCTACAAGATTCCAGGCAGGGACAATGCCTTATCCCGCATGACCTCCCCCCCCCCTGCACATCATTGTCTTGGCAATTCACCTGTTACCAGTGCTCTGACCAGTAAAAAATGTTGTGCCACAGTACGAAATTCAGGGCCAGAGTGATTTCCCAACTGATGACAATGTGGAGGACAAACTTTATGTAGCTTTAGAGGAAGAAACAGTCAGAAATAATGGTCAGATAATGTCGCCAAAAAAGGTCAGGTATGCTGATGTGTTTGGTGAGTTCAAGAATGCTTATATTGCCTATATTATTGTGTGAAAACCAATATATTCTCGTACTACATATAAATTCGTACCAAAAAAAATAAATAAATACCGTTTATGAGTGGTGTGGAATAGTTACCCTTTCACAGAGCTCGTTTTCTTTGGAGCCAGCCTGATAGAAAACCCAGTAAAATAAGAGGTACTCCTACCTGTATCGAGTATTTTAAACCTCAGGTGAGCGATTTCTCTATGAGTTTCGATGTTTCTCACCAAAAGCAGAGGTTTGAGCCAAAAATTTGTTTTTTCTAAAATTGGTCGGGATTGGGGGGAGTCAGTGGTGGAAAATCGGTCGGGACAGGGAGGGTTAAGCAGATTTGATCCAGTTTAGACCAAACTTTGTTCAGGGTTCAGGGTAATGAAGGGAACTATTCTGAGAACATTCTGTCAATGGTCAAGGTAGCAGGACAAATTCAAATACTCAAGGCTATAACTCTAAACCATTTTTGTTTAATATGAATCAGACTTGTTTGAAGGACTGAGATTAAGGCAGGTATGAACATTTAAATATGAGAATAAGATAAAAATTAAAGTCTCGGGACGGGGTCAAGTGAAATTGTCGTAATTCACTTGTGGGCATAGTTGGTGAAAGAGATAATGGACAAGCAAAAGTGAAGTAATTCGATTTAGAAAGTAATCGTTATAGGTTAAAGATCAAAATTAAATAATTGGTCCTTGACGTATTAAGAGTCATAGGAACTGGAGTCTATTACTTATTATATATAAATTTTTAATACCCAGCATAGGAAAAAAATCACGAACTTTAAGGTAAATTAGAGATAGCAACACACATGCCTACCAATTGACCTGAAAGACCGAACATCAGACTATAACTTTGATCTCTACCTTCACCTGGTTTGCCCCCCAAATCTAATTCCTTCACTCCATCATGATTCATAACCTTCCAAGCATACTACAAATAAGATCAAAACTGTGAGAGTTGAACATGTCTCGTGACATTAAATGCAGACCATTCCCTGTTACACTAAACTTTGGCTAGATCTTGTCAGAATAGAATCCAAGTGTCCTCTAAATAGAATCTCATTATCCTTGCTATCCATGAACTCTTCTACAAATTAGTGTTAATCCAATAAAAACCGTTTAGGCTATCCTTGCCATGTACCCTTGCCTTACAACCTTTTGTTCTCACGAACACTGTCACATCCTTGACTCAACGTCAAACCCGTCTAGTTTGATCCAAATAAGATAAATATGTTTACTTATTTTGTTCACATACAGACACATGAGTTAAAGTTTTAACCTTACCCCTTTTTCTTGGAATTTATTCTGAAAACCAATACCAAATGCTTTAGCAGTACCTTCAACTCTTCCAACTTTGCAATAAATCGAATAAAAACTTTTCAAGCTGACCTTGTTAAGTCAATACTTGACCTTGCACTGCGACCTTGACCTCTGACCTGTGTTCTCGAAAACAACCACAAAATTTGTTTAAAGTTGAATAAAAACATATTTTCTTCACACACACACACACACACACACACACACACACACACACACAGTCCAGCAGAACATAAAAATCGCACTTGCTTCACTAATGCGGGTGTTACAAACCCTGTGTGAACTTTTGTTATACTGTATGCCATCAATCCCATCCTCTCCAGAGTTACACATAACTGTTGGTAACAATTAATCACAAAGTTCTTATTGTATATAATATATAATTTTTTCATGTTCCTCCTGAACTGTCACAAACACAATCCCGTCATAACAAGAATGGTTATAAAAAGGTTCAGTACACCTGTCAAACAGTGATCAACAGAACACATTCCCCAGCAGTATCGTGACATAAACTTTTTTTTTTTTTTTTATTCTATATTATTATTTGAGCCAAAAATATTTGCTGTATGGCTAAAAATCTGCAGTTTACAAGCCATATACCTGACTGCCACAATATTCTTGCTCCACGTTGATGTCGCAAAAAGATCGTTTAAGTCCTCCAGTCTTCTCAGATCCCCTTATTAGCATCAGATACTGTTTTCATCATCTTCATGTTCAGCATACTACTCTGTTAATGTCACAGTTTGTACCTGAGCCCGGCCTCTCCTTTCTCCTCTTACTTATATTTGAGAATTAAACGCCTCCAGTTACCTGTGGTTGACATTTCAAAAGTTTTTCGAATAGTTCGTGGCACGTATTCAAAAACTTTTTTCTCCTGACACTTCCCCTGTTGTCAGCAATTTCAGCGACTCTGACATTAATCAGGCCAAAACATTCCACCACACACACATGTCTATACAGTGGGTCTGCAGCATGACCATGGCTGCCTCGAATTCTCTGTTGATAATCAGTCATTTTGCAAGAATTATCAGAGCTACAGACCGTGGGAAGGAACATGGGTATAGTGTGCATGCAATGACTATTCCAACCATTTAATGGGTTCGTCAAATTTTGGTGTTGAGATAATGGCAATCGTCCAGGAGACAGTGAGGTGAACCTTGCAGTAGGGTATATACAAGGTTTTTTTGCTGTTTCTAGTCCTCCTGGGTGTCCTAATGAAGAATCTGACAGATGCCACTCTGGCATTTGTTTTTATTAACAGAAATTCAAAATGGCGGCAGGACCATAGTTATCACTGTGGTACTGTGCAGAAGATCAAGAGGATACCTGCTTTAACCCCTTAACTGCGGAGCGTCACTTTCGTGACGCTTGGGAGCAAGGGATCATACCGCGGGGCGTCACTTTTGTGATTCTGTGTTATTTTGAATTCACCCAGGCTTTCAAGTGGTGGCTTGTATCATCTATCAGTACAGCCAATGTCCAACACTAGTCAGCACTCCTAATCTCATCTGTACTCCCATCCATTGTTGACAATATAGCCATTCCTCCACATCCTTGACTCCCCTCCCTACCCCCCCTCCATTACCCTATCCTCTCACCTGCCCAGCCGTGCTATGCTAAGTAAATCTTCCCTGGAATTTTTCACTGATTTCATCCATTGAAATAAGCCCTATGCCCTATTCTTATACCAAATAATATATACAAGAAAGAAATAAGGTAAGTGAGGGTGCCATACACCTAGAATTGGCAAATTATCACCTGACAACACCTCACATGCACTTGTTCGCTAATTTTCGCTGTTTATTTCCCCTTGAAATATGCTGTATAATCTATTATCGTAATAAAAATATATATAAGAAAGGAAGGGAGAAGCCTAAGTGATATTTACATTCACCTGGAACTACCTAATTATTGCAGGCCACCACACTGTATTCTACGCTAAGTAAATCTTCCCTGGAATTTTCCACTGATTTCATCCATTGAAATAAGCCCTATGCCCTACTCTTATACCAAATAATATATACAAAAAAGAAATAATGTAAGTGATAGTGCCATACACCTGGAATTGGCTAATTATCACCTGACAACACCTCACGTGCACCCGTTCACTAATTTTTGCTGTTTATTTCCCCTTGAAATATGCTGTATAATCTATTTTCGTAATAAATATACATATCAGGAGGGAAGGGAGAAGCCTAAGTGATATTTACATTCATCTGGAACTATCTAATTTATAATGTATTGTCTAGATTTCCTGCCAATCATTTCACTGATATATATTAGCAGCTGTCAAGAGGCTGACGTTGGCAGTAATGTATTTCCCTAGGTAGGCCACCCCGGCCCACCCCTATCAGTTCACTGTCATCTTCCAATGTGAAGGTACGTCTGTTTGCTCCTGCTAACTTCAGCCACTTTTCACCCCCATGCAAAGGGCCCTGTGACCTTTACCCCCTACTAAACCTCGTGTGGAAAGAGGTAAAGGGCTGACAATTGATAAAAGAGTGACTACGATCTTTCTATTGAGTAAAACAGTGCAAGTGGAATTGTAAATAATGTGTAAATAATTTGTAAACAGCAAGTGAAAGCAATGAATGTAAATATATGTGAAGAGTGGAAAATAGTTTTATAAGTTACTTCAAGTGACAGTGCATAACACAGTGTAAATAAAATAAAAATGTAAATAACGTAAATAAAATAGAGAACGTAAATAGAAATGTAAATGAGTAGTATTATAAGAATACGAGTATATACCCTAGGAGTAATGAAAGTGAAAGTTTCAGTCTAGCATGTATGAATACTATGAGTTATGAGAGTGAAGGTGAAAGTGACATTCACTCTCAATGCTAGTATACTGGATGAGAAAGTGAATGCTACATATTTTACTGAAAGAAATTGAATCCCTACAGTGACAATAAACTACTATTACTGAAGGAAACTTATGGATAAAGACTGTAGATATATATAAGTGTTATATAGTAACAGAATTATAAACTGTGAGTGTTTTTATGAATAATAGACAAAACTAGCGGCGAACGATCGGAAGTGGGATGGTCATACGCCCTAGTAATTTTCATTGCTTTCACAGTGTTTTTTGGGGGGAGTATGTGATTCCAAACTATTTGAGAATCATAAATTAGTGTTTCTAGTGATAATATCAGGCTGTGGTAATCATATTACGAGTTGTCGGAAGCTCTCTACACTTCACCACAATATGTAAGCTTTAAACATTTACATCCATAGCTCAAAACAGAGATCTATTCATCCAGATCATCCTCACTGTCTGATTCAAGTGGATCATCGAACATCTGCTTAACTGTATGTTCATTGTTGCACTTGTCCTCTGTTTGGCAGCTGCAGAATGTGGTGCAAGACATCTTTGCACTCTTACAGCTGCACTGTTTACGAGTACATGGTGTGCTGCTTGTGCATCCACATGCGATAACTTTCATCAGGTCTGAAGGTGCTGCAGGCCTATACATTGTTACTGGATAGGGCACCCCATCTCTGTTATGCCACCCATAGTCTTCTGCATTCACATCTGGGGGTTGCTGCTCATCAGCAGTTTTCCACAACATTGCCTGAAGGTGAGCTCGCTTCATGTGGTGAGTGAGTGCCTCGTCTGTTGGCGGAAGAAAGCGGAGATTGGAGCATTTTTCTCTGTTTGTGGTGAAGAGCATGTGGCGAACTTCAGCCATGGTTGTGCAGATCTTGGCACCATACAAGAGGCAAAACAGACGATGACCAGTCTCCATCAAGACTTCTTCAGAAGTGTTTGGTTGACCCACTGGAGTAAGATCAAGGTTGTCAAGCTTCATCATGACATTAATGACAGATACTTTGCCTTCCCCAAAGGGGTATGAGACTGTGTCACACCCGGTAATCACATGCAAGGGCAAAAGCTGCAAGCTTTTATTTCCAAGCTTTCCAGCTGCAGCAGTTATATCGATAAATGTTCCATCAAATTTCCTCATTGTGACCTCCTGGGAGAGGTGGTGTTTCCAACAAAAGTACACCAACAGCACAAACATATCTGTGTCCTCACTCAGTGCCTGAATGTGTTCCCTGCTTTCCTTTCTTGCCAAAAGAAGAGTGTAGCTGATGATGTTGATATCGGCTTCTTCATGTCTAAATTCTTCATCCTCCTGACCAATCTTCTTCACATTCACATCATCATCATCATGTGCTGAACAAAGAAGGCCAATGAGTTGCTTTTTGTTGTTGACATTCTTCATGAGCACATTCCTAGCTGGCAGAGGAGTGCTCATTGTCATTTTGATGCCAGGGGGCAGAGCTTCAGATGTACGTCTTTCAGGTTCATAGGACTTAATGGATCCCTCCTGGTTCCGGTCAAAGATAACGTACACCTCATGACTTCGAGATACTGATTTGCTGAAGTTAGCTGCCAGCTGTTCCATTGTTGCATTCTTTGGCCAGGAGACGTGGTACAGCATTGCATTACCATCAATGATTTCAACCTCGGTCTGAAAGGTTGAATGCTTCAATACTGCAAGATGGCTGACAAGAGAGGATTTGTTGCCTTTCCTCATATCACCATTTTCATCGAATAGACTGAATGGGATGGGTGCCAGTTCATAACTGAGGACATCCTTTAAGTCAAGGCCCCTGTGAGCACTTGTCACGAGCATTCTTGCATACAACCTTTCTGTGCCATACACTGTCTTGTCTTCGACTCTGACTCCTTTCTTCACTGTCTCCATAGTGACCACCTCTTTTTTCACTGGTTCACAGAAACTACAAAAAAAACTAAAGCACTACAATATACATTTAGACATACAGAGACAAGATATAAGACCTTAACATCTTCAATGACTTAATTTCAAGAAGATGAAACTGGGAGCAGTGTCTGAATGTTACAACGGCTGACCAAATTGCTTATAAAGGAGGGAGTACTTATTTGCCCCTAGTAAAAATTTTGCCCAAGGATGCCAGAGTGGCATCCTTCGGATTCTTGTTCAGGACATGTGGGAGAGCAATGAACAACCAAAAAACCTTGTATATACCCTAAAGCAAGGTTCAGCTAAAAAAAACCCACCCGTCTCCTGGACATTTAGACAATTATGCACTTTCACCAACTGTTGTTGTATCTATATGTATTCACTCATAGATTTTCCAGCCTTCATTAAGCACGTTGTACATCTTTTAAAAAGTTGCTTTTTTTTTCATACGATTTATAGGATCTACCGACATCCACCAACTGTATATACCTTAATCACTTTGTTTTGCTTAGCATACTCCAAGTCTTATCCAGTTCTCCCGCTTCCTTACGTCGTCCTGATCCTGATGTTCCTTTTCGTTCCCCTACATTCCGTTTTCCATCTCGATATTCCAAGATATTGCTGTATCCCGTTTCACTCGGACTTCTTATTTTGATGACTCATTAAGTGGCTATACGTGCTTGTCAGACTCCAGGACAAATTTGTTTTGCCTTGTTCCTGTTTTCCCACCAGTACATTGGGATCTGATTATGATATAGACTGTTCTTGCTGTATTCCAGGAAAAGATTGAAAAATACAAAAAATGTTTGTCTTTATGTCATTTAAATAGTCGATAAGCATGAATTCTCAGTCATTTTTCTGGAGTGCTTGGGTATTTTTGTCCCCTCAGTTCGAGAACGTCCTTATTATTATGAAAGATGCTGTATATCCCGACAGTTGTTTTCACTTCAGGCCATAGTAATCGAGCTGGATTTATCTGGGTAGGCTACTGCCTTTTTAATCTTCACCATTTGTGCACACTGCTTCTCAGTATATGCTGCATGTACAGTCCCCAAACTTTCCACCTGGGCCACCTAGCGAGAGAGGTGGGTAACGGGTGCTGTCAGCAGTGTATCTGTTTGTCCGTGTGTACATGCTCAACGAAAGTTAAAATCATCAACTCTCTTCGTCTGTAGTGAACCTCCATTAGAGTTCAACCAATAGATGGCTGGGTACAGAGTTGGGTGGGGAGAAAAATACCTCAGGAGTAAGGTGGCTTTCCCAACAGCTTAGCCAGTTGCATGAAACTGGTCGCACGGAAAATTGTGTGCCACAGGTGGCGCTGATCAAGGCCAAAAAAAAATGACTATACTAATTTTATAATTAATTAATATATATAATATGATATAAAGATATACTATTATATATAATAAACTCAGGGGTGGATACATCACGTCAGTCAACTCATGACTAGCTGACTCGAGGCAGTATTCTGCCTCAACGAACGAGTTTCAACCTCCGACATCTACAGTTCCTATCTCTCCTACTTACTTTAACCCGTCACGTCCCGAGGTTTTCCGCACCTCCGACATCCCCCAGTCCCGAGGTATTTTCGATTTTTTTTTTTTTGGCTAAAACCTTCGCTTTTGGTGAGAAACATCGAAAATTCATAGAGAAATCGCTCACCTGAGGTTTAAAGTGCCCAATCCAGGTAGGAGTTCCTCCTTACCTGAGTGGGTTTTCTAACATGCTGGCATCAAAGAAAACGAGTTCTATGGGAGGGTAACTATTTTATCCACTCATAAACGGTATTTATTTATTTACTTGGTACGAATGTATATGTAGTATGACAGTATATTGGTTTTCAAGCAGTAATAAAGGCATTATAAGTATTGTTTCACTCACTAACTAATCACCATACCTGACCTATTTTTGCCACACTACCTGATCATTATTTCTGGCTGTTTCTTCTTCTAATGCTATGTAAACATTGTCCTCCACATTGTCATCGATTGGGGAATCACTCTGGCCCTGAATAACTTTACTAGCCAGGTCACTGGTAACAGGTCCTTTGCCAAGACAATGGCATGAGGGGGGGAGAGGGGAGGTTATGCAGTGTAAGGCATTGTCCCTGCTTGGTATCTTGTACAGGAATAGAGGAAGGTGTCCCGTGTATACGTACGAAAAATCACGTGCGAAAATTGAAAATTGTGCAAATTAGGTACCTTGCAATTGCACGACGTACTGGTACGTCGCCGGGACTGGCAAATGCAAATCGTGGTGACGTACCCATACGTCGTCGGGACGGGGCGGGTTAAATTAATATCCGCCCAATGAGTAATCCTGTAACGATTAATGACCTAACTTATCTAACCATGTCTCTGATCAAGAATGGTACTTCAATAGGTTTAATCGAGACCAGCCCAGGACTGGCGACATGCAAAACGAACAGACACCGGTATCTATTTTTCTACCGTAAGGGCCGGTCTCACGACGGTTCTTCTCCTCAATATTCAGTAGGCAATTTTTAGCCATGGTTTGATCATGTAATGATGAAAAAGAACACGTTTATTAATATATAATATATGAAAAGATGCGATCTTTTAGATTATTTTACTTATTGTTTTCAAAACTCACATTATCCAGTACTTTCAAGAAGTTCCTTTTAAATTCTGTCGGCTAAAAATTGTTGACTGAATATTGGGATGAACTCTGGGGTTCACTACGGAAGACGAGAGTTGATGATCCGAACTTTCGTTGAGCATGTACACACGAACGGATACACTGTTACCAGCTCCTGTTGCCCACCTCTCGTGGCTAGGTGGCCCAGGTGGAAAGTTTGGCGACTGTACGTCGTGTCGTGAAATCTGGTGAAAGTATCTGCTGAAAGACTATAGTTTTGGAGCGGTCTGCTTTGTGTCGAACGATTGGTTGGTATCACTGACTTGAGTTGCCATGTTCTCCAGGTGACTGGCCTGTGGATACCAGCATATATTTTTGTGTAACCTAACAAAACTAATCTACATAATTATTAAATCTTTCTGACTGCTTTTTGTATTTAGTATTTATGAAACGTTTCTCATCTTTTATTTTTTATAACCACATTCGCAACGTTACAATTCAGTTAGCTATATAGGTGTTCGGAAGTCAGTTCTCCATCATTATTAACTGTAAATTAGCTAATGAAGTTGATAATGACCTGCGACATTATTTAACAGTGTTGGAAAACAAAGTTCACTATATTATTCAACACATGAGAGCAGAGTTATTCTATTATGATAACTGATTTTTTTTTTCATTTAGAGTGGCTGGCAAACTGAACCCCACTGACGAGTTCGAACACATAAACCAGACGACCGAAGTCTACGCACAAAGGTTCGTGTGCTTCATTCTACAGTAGGTGCACTTCGTTTCTTACGACGTAAGCACTGCTTGCGGGGGCTGCTTCCATCGTTGTGATTATTTCCTGGTCCTATAGTGGTAAGGTAAGACAAGGACGATCTGAACGATGACAGTTCTCCGTTGTGCCTTCCTCCTGAAATCCTAATCCACCTTTCTATGGTTATGCTAATACCAAATGTTTGAGCTTTCTGTTCAGGATTCGTTACCCGTAAATAAAGGAAGATCATGCCATCTCTTGTATTCATATTAGTTGGATGCATGTTGCTTGACCTTTCCATACAATGGTATAGTAGGTCTGCTTGACATTTTGTGATAAGATGTAAGATGAAATGTCAGGTGATCATCGCCTAACCGTTGGCATTTCGTCTCTCATACGAAGCTTGGAATCAGCAATTCTTGCAAATCAATGTTAAGGCTTTGGAATTTCATGGGTTCATTCATACCGTCATCCCATCAGCAGCAGATATGAAACTTGAGGAAGTCATGCTAGCCAACCACGAACATGCAACTGTGGTAGAGCTTTCATAATGTTTCAAGTGTTGCACTTAAACTTCGGATAAAACCGCGAAACGATTTTGTCTTTGACAGTACTTACGATCGGGCAAGTAGAAAGTGCGAAAAAATAATGGGTTATATGGAGACATCTGCCAGTTTCCTGTAGTGAGCCCACGTATCATTATGAATGAATCACTCAGAACCTAGAGCCTCTGTTGTCAGGACTCCATATCATAATAATACAAGTAATAGATAGATAGATAGATAGATGGATGGATTGATAGAAGCATAAAGCCAGGGTGTGACATAGGAAGTGTATCAGCAAGAATAAACCACAAAGAAACGAGCTTGCAACTCTTAAGTGAAGGAATGCCAGAAGCGCACCAGAAGCAGTACATTCACACAGACATAGAGTTCTAGAAGCTTCCACGAAAGTATAGCCCACGTGACAAGACCCCTGCTAAACGAGAATGTAGGAATCAGAGATCAGAAAAGGGCTAGACGAAGAACCGATAGGTAGTAGAGAGATCAAATAAGAAGAGGGGTCCGACGAGACTTAGTAAATTAAGTCTCTGTGTAATACATTCACTGCTCAACTTAGACTTTCTTTGAAGATAATTAATCAAGATCAACTCCCTGTATTCACCTTTAACTCCTGCTCTTCGATTAGCAGAGTAACTTTAACTAAAATTCAAGACTTACATATTACAAGACCAAAGAGTCTCATATAATATATGGTGGCAGTAACGATCGGCTCTACGCCTACAAACCATCATTTCTACAATGAATGAAACACAGTCTAGCATATAGTAGCAATGACGAGTACAAGTGAGGATCAACAAGCTCTACAATTAAGTTTACAAGACAAGTCTATAAACTTCTTTATGCAACTTCAAGTATCGGCAAGAAGAATAAAAAACAAAACAAGTAAATGAAAAGCAAGAACAAAGCAACAAGCATTAGATCCCAAACGCTCTCTCCTACCACCCCCCTACCTCCACCGCTAACGCATGTTGACGGAGGTCAAGACGACGCGGGAAATACCAGAGCCACATTTATGACGCATCTTACTCACCTTTCTTCACTCAGGTTACTCATCGCTACTCATTTCCACACCACAGCTACCAGAGTGGGAAGCCGACATCACCACGTGTATCTGCAGAGACGAAGTTACCTTGCCTGTTTGCTGAGACGACGCCACGTCAATCAACGTATGACTGACACCAGGCACTTCTCACCCACTGCTCGTTACTCATTCTTATTCACATAACCCCTACTCATACTAATTTATTTCCAACAGTATTGAGTGGGAATTCGACGTTCTATGATGAGGTTCGCCTGTGACTACAGCTGTTAATCACTACAATCAGCACCAAAATCATCAGGCCATGGAATTTCCGTAGTCATATCATCCATCAACTCAGCTCAGGAATTATCGAGAGGGAGATTTTCCATCAACTCTGAATTTTTCTCCTGAGATCGACATCTGCTGTCAACACGCCTCTGAATCAAGTGGGTGTAATTATACTTACTCATTTCTTCTCAGTGCTTTATAATAGGTACAATCACCTCCTTTACTTATTTTTATATATACACTTATACACTCACTATCATTCATTACAACTCATTTACTCATCTATAGGACATAAACAAAAGACTTATTTCATAATACCATACCTTTTCTTTTTAGCCGAGTGATATAATCAGCTAGTCAGGTCAGGTGCGGGTAAGGGGATGGGTCTGTTATGATGTGGCAGGGGTAAACCAGTTCTGCTGTCGGGCCCTGCTGCGGATGTCACTGATTGCATTGCGCAGTTGACCCTTGTGCGGTGTGGTGCGGTGAGGATCTGTCCGTTCTTCCCTTTGGGGCTAAGATGTGAATGAATGTGTTTGAATGGATGAGTAAATGGAGAGTACGTTGTCCTGTCTCGGCTACCTCCCTTTCCTTGGGAGAAGCAGCCTAGGTATATAGATAGATAGATATGACAGGAATATTTTCACATCCACCCGTGTTAGTAACAGATGATACATAGTTAGCACCCACTGCAGATAAACAATTAGGAGAGCACCAGGGCAACACACCCACCCTACAAAATTCACTGCAAACTAAAGACAAAGAAACAAATACCTCAGTTCTAGATGATACTGATGATGATTGGCAAACCTCTGATGTAGCGAATGAGGACTTTGTCTCTGCCTTGCATACCTATGAAAATTTACTTAACAGAGTTCATCGTTCAGGGAAAACCTATTCCACTCTTCTCTCACACAACGATAAACAAGGCCAAGTTACATTAACAGAGCAACCAGTGAAAATGAATAACGCAACCAATACCACAGATCAAACATCCCCACCTCATGTTTATGTTTATCATGAGGATAAAACTACCCCAAAATTCTCTGGCACAGAAAGAGATCATATTGATGTTTTTTCATTGATCAATCAATGCGAACAGATCTTCGTAAAAAGGCACATAACAGATGAACTTAAGAAAATTGCTATTTTTTCCTCTTGGATTCATCAGGAAAGGTGCCTGGCAGGAGACTTGCTTAAGTCTGATAAGCTTCTCAAAGCTAAGACATATGATGAGTTTAAAACTGAATTTTTGAAGAGATTTTCTGGAGGTTTAAACTTTTGGCAGGTATAATCCCAGAATTATATAAGATTGTAGATCTTGTAAGGGAGCACACTACAAATCATGTGCTCAGCGAAATAACTCCTGATGTCTCCACCATCAAAAGAACATTATTAGCTACCTTAGAAAACTCAAACTGGATAACAGGAGATGGAAAGATGTCCCCAGACCTTGTCATAGACATCACTGGTTATGTAGCTGCCTTGTGTAAATTACTTGACAGGACCCTCAAGATCGCCAAGACGATCGCATACACCCCAGGTATGTGCTTAGTAGACTTAATTAACGAGATAGAGATGCAGTGTAGCAAAGCAGGGGTGATCGAAACACAATCACATTCTAGTAGAATGACAGTGCCTGAGACAGTATCAGCTGTGAAAACAGCTACAACTACCCCAAACAGAGAACAAAATCAATCGCGACCTGAAAGCAGACAGAGCAAACATCTAAACGCGTCGAGCCAACAATCTCAAACGCCAGGACACAGGCAGTCTCATAAATTTCTGCACAGTCCAATCAGATCTCGCGCCACAGACACCACTAAATATGGGAAGTCATCTCGCAGATCACAGCCAGGAGATAGGTCCATTCTATGTTATTACTGTGCAAAACTAGAACACACAAAGTATGAATGCTTTATCAAAACAAAAGAAGACAAACAAAAGACACAAGGATTTGATTCCTACTGTAGGCATCACCTGTGCCAAGGACATTGGACCAGTAACTGCAAGACAGCAGGGAAAATAGTTTCCATTTTCAAATCGGGGGAAGGCCAAGTCACGACAAAAAACGAACAAACGCAAAGAAAGGCAATTCTAAAATTCACATACGAGGCATAATGGGAAGAGAGTGTCTCTGGATACCAGCTGTGTGTGAGGATCAAAACGTTTCCTTATTTTAAGACTCAGGCTCTCCAGTGAACATAATACCACAAGAAGAAATAGAATTTTTAGAAATACAAAGAAAGTAACTTTTCTGGACGAATCTGATTTAGACTTATTAACGGTAGATGGTAAACAAATTGCAGTAAAAGGTATGATATGGTTTAACATCAGCCTCAAAGAAACTATAATACCAGTCTCTGCATTTTTTTATATCATTGAAAACTTAGCAATTTAAATTCATATGTTACTGGGCTTAAGATGAATGAGAACAGAAAAAATAACTTTACTCCCACAAATGAATGGAATAGACTTTGATAATGAATTCATAGAGAAAATACCATCAGAGTCCTCACCGATTAGTAAAACAGAACGAAAAAGAATTGGTAATATTCAAAGCTTAAACAAACATACACAAACTGATGATTGGATACTGTACTGTAGATCCTCTCAGACCCCCCCCCCAGGCCTCCAGGACTAAAAACTCAGGTAATGGTACTGCCACATCAGTCTTTCCCGCCCATCTCACCAATGATTTAGTTATACCACCTAACTCCTATATGAAAGTTACCATAAAGAGCAAATTACAGAATAGTACTGTTCCTATCTTAGAAGAATCATGTAAAGTAAAAGGACTGTCAGTAGAAAACGCATTATGTCAGATGAACGACGATGGGCAAACTCAGATGTTCCTAATTAATCACATGAATGGGGAAGTACAGTTGAAAAGGGGGACTTGTATAGTTAATACTGAAAAATGTCCCGACCCTGTGATGGAAATAGTTTTAGCTGGAGTGACAAATGAGATAAAATCTACGGATAGAGAAAGCAGAAAAAGAGAATTTAATTCACTCAGGTGAATTTGATGAAGAAAATGATTTGTTAACCCTGTTGGAAAAACATAGGGACACCGTAGCATTACCCGGAGAACAATTAGGGTGCATTAACCTGATTAATCACAAGATTAACGTGCACCCAGATACAGCACCAATTCTCCTACCTGCCTATCGGATCCCACAATCTATGCATACACTCGCAAACCAGTATGTCGATGAAATGTTAAAACTTGGAATTATTGAGCCATCAGTCTCCCCGTGGAATGCCTCATTATTCTTCGTGCCCAAACAAAATAGAGGAATGCGTGCGGTAGTAGATTACCGTAAACTAAACAATCACACAATCCCGGACAGATTTCCCATGCCATTGCTAAGCGACATCCTAGAGAAAATTGGACCAGAAAAAAATGTATTTTCGACGATCAATTTGCTCAGTGGATACTATCAAATACCAGTACATCAGGAGTCACGTAAATATACTGCCTTTTCCACTAATACAGGGCATTATTATTACAGAAGAATGTCCATGGGACTGAAGACAGCCCCGGGGACATTCCAGCATAATTGAATTACGTATTGTCCGGAATTTTAGAACAAGGAATATTTGTTTATCTTGATGATATTATCATCGCTATGAACGATATCACAGCACATCTCCAGAAATTAGACCTACTCTTACAAAAGCTTGGTGATGCTGGATTAAAAATTAAGCTTTCTAAATGTAAATTTTGCTTTAAGGAAATAAAATTCTTAGGCTACACATTAAGTGCTAAACGTATTCACACCACCAATGACAAAATACACGCAGAGAGAGACTTCCCTGAACCCACTAAAACTGACGAAGTTAGACAATTTATAGGTCTAGAAGGGTACTACAGGTCATTCATACAACAATTCTCTCATATAGCCTTTCCAGTATTTCAACTACTCAAAAAAGATGCTATAATCCAATGAGGAGAAGAACAAAAACAAGCATTTAACAAATTAAAAAAAAACTTACAAATGCACCATGTTTAGCATATCCGGATTTCACAAAACCATTTATTAATTGTACAGATGCATCAGTTAAAGGATTAGGGGCTGTTTTGATGCAACAAGATAAAAGAGGACAGAATCAACCAATTGCATTTACCAGCAGGCAAATAAAAGGTGCAGAGAAAAATTATTGCACTACAGACTTAGAGGCACTTGCCATGGTTTTTGCATCATAAAAGTTTCAAGATTTAGTATATGGTTACGAAATACACTTATTCACCGAACATAAACCGCTAGTGGGTATGGTTAAAGAAAAACTTCTCTCTGGGAGGAGAGCAAGATGGAAATGTACAATCAAATACTACAATGTCCATATTCATTATATACATTGCAAAATGAATCTAGTAGCCGATGCATTATCTAGGAACCCAGAGACAATTTATGTCGCAGCATTAGATCTCAAAGGAGACATCCCAAACCACAATGAAATCGCGAAAGCACAAAGGCTTGATCCAACATGGTCTAAAGTTATATACAAGTTAGAAAGTGGAGATGACATACAATTACCCAAACTACATGTACCACTAGAACAATTCACAATAATCAATAATGCCTTATACAGGATCAACCCAGGACAACCAAAACGCTGAAGAAGTAATAAACAATTGGTAGTACCTAATGTCATGATACCCCAAGTATTACGGACGATACACGATAGTCCACATGCAGGACATCCTGGAAAGGATAGGACATTCAAACAAGCCCAGTTGTTGTATTACTGGCCATCATTGCAAAAAAGATATAAACAATCATATAGACATATGCGAATCCTGTGCAAAACACAAAGGATACCCAGTCACATTTGCACCGATGGGTAATTACACTGTACCACATCAACCATGGGACGTTGTCGCGGTTGATTTACTCAAGATGCCATTATCATACAATAATAACCAATACCTATTCGTAGCAACGGATCATTTTTCCCGTTATGTAATTTTAGCCCCAGTTAAAGATAAATCAGCAGAGGCAGTAGCAAAGGCAATAATAGATAATGTAATATGTCATTTTACTACCCCAAAGGTACAAATAAGTGATAATGGAGGAGAATTAAATTCTGACGTCTTACAAGAAATATGTAAACAATACAATATCAAAAAGGTTAACGTTTTAGCCTGTCACCCAGCATCCAGTTGGTTAGCAGAGCGACAAAACAAAAAAGTATTAGATGTACTACGACACATTCGCAATGAAAATTATGCAATGTGAGATGATTGGATTACCATAGTAGAAGCCTCAATTAATGGATCTATAAATAAAGCTATAAGTGACACACCACATTTCATTATATATGGGACAGATAAAAAACTACCATATGAGATTCTAAAGGTCAAAATCTACCCATAACCTATATAACTACGATGATTAAACTCTGTTTACGTGAATTCCAGTACATACATAAGAGAGTCAAAAAACAATTAACGATGTCCAATGAAGAAATGACGGACGCATTTAAACTCGCCTATCAGCTTAGGAGACATTGTCTATGGTATCATTCATACGAGAGACAATAAATTATCCCCAAAATTTGACGGCTTATACAGAGTAATTAACATAAAAGCAAACAAAGTTTTCATTAGGTCACTGTCAACTGGCAAAAAGAAACAAGTTCATATTGACCATTTAAAACGAGTTTCAAGGGAACTATCCAATAATTTTATTCAGCCTCGGATACCAACGAACAACCGAACATAAGTCATGAAACCAGTCAAGGAAACAACAATAATTACAAAAAAATAAATTAAGGTCATATAGCAAACAATCAAACTTAGGTGCAACTGCTCCCCCAAAAAATCTACAGTACATCATTTATGTGATTTAAATATCTATTTAAACTCCTTCTATAAATGAAATAACAAGCAAGTTATTGTTCTCCTTTAGTTAACCGTACCGCACATCACTATCATCGACCATAGCATGACCATATTAGAAAATCAATAGATTTTTTTTTTGTCGGTAGGTAAAGATAATGTGACTTATGCTATGGATTCTCCTCTACAGAGCAAGAGGATATGCTCACTTAGACCCCCAACACATAGTGTGGCATGGATGCCTCATAGCTCCAACGGCTACGACGTGAATCGTAAAAGATGTCATGTATACTGAAATCAGTTTGGATTACTAATACTAATTACCTTCCTATCTAGAGAACATCGTCAAACTCATAAGGACCCTGGACTTCATGATAGAAGGCTATGTTTCACAAGCACATAACGCAAAGGCAGTGGATGAAAATGGTGAAATTAGCAAAATGGAAGATAGAACAGGCGAAGTCAACTATGCTCATCATGATCCAAGATCTCCCATCTCATGGAACGGAGAGTATTAAGCGCCACAAACAACATTACACATACTCGTTGAAAGCGAGGTTGGTTCGACCTGGGTGGTGCAATTCCTGGGAACATCTTTGGATTGGCTATAGAGGAAGACCTTCAAGAAATAAACAACAAATTTAATATAATAGCTCAGGTACTAACATACCAAGATAAATTCATCGCCGGACATAACTCATCAGTGAAGAAAATCGTGAAAAATCTGAAAAAGGTGGAAAACATAGCTCTCCAAAGTGTAGATAAAATAAATGCCATGAAAGGGAACATAATACTTATTCAACACTTCTCCATCATCACGGAACACATTAACACAATTCTACTCCAATTAGACAACACTAGAGTTCGTTACAAGGCACTTATGCAAGATATTTCGAATGCCAGTAATGGCAAGATCACAACTGACTTACTTCCTGTTCATGATCTATGTCAGATAATTAGTCAAGGCATACATAATCATAAATTGAAGCCCTTGTTCTGAAGTAGGGATTTCATGGAATATTATCCATATTTAAAAGCTGCAGTGCATGTGGATGGTGAACTAAATGAATTTTTCTCTCTGAAAGTTGGGTTGAAACAGGGATGTGTCATGTTTCCATGGTTGTTCAATCTTTACATGGATGCGGTAATAAAACAGGTACAAGGTAGGGTAGTGGATGTTGGAGTGGCCCTGGTGAGAGAGGATAGTGTTTGGAAACTCCCTGTACTGTTGTTTGCAGATGATACTGTGTTGTTGAGTGAAGACGAAGGGGAGCTGCAAGGCTTGGTGGTTGAGTTTAGGAGAGTGTGTAAGAAACGGAATCTAAAGGTGAATGTAGGGAAGAGTAAAGTGATGGTCTTTGAGAGAGGTGAAGTCAGTGAATGTACAGCGAGGTTGGATGGTGAGGAATTGGAAAATGTGAGTATGTTTAAGTACTTGGGTAGTGTGATGAGTAAGGATGGAGGTTTGGAGGGTGAAGTGCGTGAAAGGGTACAGCACGGAAGAAAGGTTGCTGGTTCTTTGAAAGCAGTGATAAGAAACAGGGAAGTGAGCATGGAAGTGAAAAAGTTACTACATGACAGTATTGTGATACCAACTCTAACGTACGGAAGTGAAGCTTGGACATTGTTGGAAGGACACAAGTCAAGAGTGAGAGCAGTGGAAATGAGTTATTTAAGAGGAGCCTGTGGAGTCACATGGAGAGACAGGCTGACGAATGAGGATATAAAGGAGCGTTGTGGTGTGGATGTGGATGTGATAGGAAGCGTTATGAGGAACACACTGAGGTGGTTTGGCCATGTGGAGATGATGGAGGGTGAAAGACTGACGAAGAGAGTGTATGTGAGTGAGGTGGAGGGGGGAAGAGGGCAGGGGAGGCCGAGGATGAGATGGAGGGATGGGGTGGAGAGGTATATGGGAGAGGGTGGTGTGAGTTGGGAGCAGGGCATTGAGATGGCAGGAGACAGGGCGACTTGGAGGCTATTTGTTTGTGGCCACCCCAAACGGGATTGAGGCGTCTGGCAATAGATAGATAGATAGATAGAAGCAATACTAACACCAACATTAGTAGTAGTTCATGTACCATTCATAACTGACTACCTGTTCACAGTATACCAAATACACCCCTTCCCTTCTAAGAATAATAACACTTTGGTCATCATGAACATCAACACAGACACCGAACTCATCATGGTCTCCAAGACACGGAACACTGTCACTTTCGCCAGTGAATCAATGATCAAAAGAAAATGCCGTACACTCGGAAACCATAATCTCTAGCCCACCTGGGTCGGTGCCGGAGATTAGTACAGCGACCTTTCTGGACGGCGGCCCACTCGAACTATCACGAGGTAACACACGCACGAACACACACAGTCCTTACGAACCATTTGAGGCTTCACTCTGTGTCGTATGTTTAATCATCCTGCTGTATTTAATGTTAAGCAGTCATAGTATGGCTATATAGGTGTCATTATGTATAAGAACTGTATGTGGCATTGCATATTCATTAAACAGGGACACAAAGAAAAATTAACGTAAGTTGTAGTTACAAAAGTAAGAATGGAAAATACAGACTTCCAAACAACCCAGTGATTCAACACAATATATTCAGCGGTTGTGTGTGTGTGTGTGTGTGTGTGTGTGTGTGTGTGTGTGTGTGTGTGTGTGTGTGTGTGTGTGTGTGTGTGTGCAAGCGATGTAACTTGCAATACTTTGGTGATAGAAACTCCGTGTATAAAAAGCTAGATAAGGAGTTTATTACGAGCTCACAGTAAAATAGTCTGCCCGTCTTGGCTGCCTGCTATGAACTGATGCAATAACGCCTTCGCCCAGGCGTGGGGCCCTGGGAAAGCGTGCTAGGTCAGCAAGTTTAGTGGGGGCATGTATGCATTGGGGGGGGGGACATATATACATCGGGGGGTAGACATATTGTGGAGGAGGTACACTACTCCCCCGGGTAGCTGAGATGGTGTCTCCTGACACCAGGAGGTAAATGGTGTTTGATTATAGTATTAAGGCAAGGTCGGGGAGGTTTGTACAAGGGATAAGTATGATACAGTGGCAGTAGGGGAGACATGGCCATGGTGAGGGGAGGGAATTAGAAGGATATATACAGATAAGATATACAAGGATTAATAGGTATGTGTCCAGTAAGGGTCGAAGGTATACATAGATATAATGGGGATGATACAATAATAGTTTGATACATGATAAACAAGGAGTAGATATGAGAGTTCTATTGTTGGTCTTCATTCATTTTTTTTTTTTTTTGTATTTTCTGGAGGATACACTGGTACTCAGGAATGCATTAAAGAAATACCATCATTTTCTAGTAGGCAGAGTTCTGTTCACAGTTTGGTTAATTGTCAGATGGCATTGGTAATCACTGAATGTGAGGGCACTAAGTACGGGAAGTTTCTAAGTCGTGTGTAGGGCGTACTATGCCTGTAGCGACTCTGATTTCCTGGAGTCGGCGTTCCATTTATCTGACACAACAATGCACTGCACATATGATGAGTAGAAAACCTATGAAAGCGATAACCACAGGGGGAAACACAACTGTTGGATGAACCCATGAACGGCTGAAGGCCAGAGAAAAGTGATCCATAATGTAATCACTGTCATTGAGGAAGGTTAGCATGCGCAAGTTAGGGGAGGTGATGGTAATGTTGGCAGATGGTAGGGTTGAAGGCATGTCGATTGGTTGAAAGATGTCATAGGAGTGATTACGGACAGCTTGGTGATAGCGAGTGGCGTAAGTGATGACGGACTCTGATTTGACAGTATAATAGTCTGGTGCTTTGTAGAGACCACTAGCGGGGACGGATCGAACTGAAGAACCAGGACACAGGATTGTGACGGAGATGGGAACAGCAAAGAAGAAGTACTGGACATGGTTGAGGTGAGCATGGTGGACCGGGAGGTCAGGAGCTGGGACAAAAGAACAGGTCGAGTAGATGGAATGGTTGCGAATTAAAGCAGACTCACAGGGTGTAGCACTGCTAGGGAAGATAGCGAAAAGGTGGGCAGCACAGAGATGAGAGGTCGGAGTAAGGGAGGAACATTTCTGGAGGTCTGTGGAAGAAAGGAAAGCAACTGAGAGATGATCATGGGAGAGGAGGAAATATTCTGAAGGAACAGATACTTGTAACAAGGAGTTGTTGAGGCGGAAAGGGAAGGGAATGATGTGGAAAAGGTTAAAGGTTATGGCAGAACGGAGAGGAATATGGATGACGACGTATGTGGTGAGAAGAGTGGCTTCGAGAACAGGATAATAATATTCAAGGGAGGAGTAGGGGAGGACTGGGGAGAGACCGGAGGTGGAGTGAGCCCATTCCAGGACAGAACGGAGAGCTGGAGACAGGTACTAAGTCGGCAGGGACACGTCCATTTATAGCATCGACCAGGATACGAACCAAGGTAGAGACTTGAGACAGGAGAGAGTCAATGGCCAGTTGGAGATTATCCATGTTTAGTTTGAGGTAGAAGAACTGAGAGATAACGTTCAGATCTGAAAGGTGGCGTTGTAAGATATTGGTGAAATTGTTTAGAGTGGACGTGACTTCATTGAGGTGGGTCGTGAGCTTCTGTAACATAGTGTGTTGGATTTTAATGACTCGGCGTTGGGATTCTAGAGCTGAAGCTAAATGAGTGAGATCAGATTTGAAGCCAGAAATGTCACGGGCTGTAGCAACGCCAAACAAGCCACTCAGAATCTCACTGCTGAAGTTGAAGAGACCTCGTTTCACACGAGAACGACCAATGGGTGTCTGAATGGAAAATGTGTCATTGAGCTCAGAGAATCTGTTACTTATGTATTGTAATTGCCAGGAGAGTGGTAGGAAAAGGTTATAGAGATACTCATTTGGGTTGTGTGTCCCCATGATGGCTGTGAGATGGTTCCTGATTCCGTGGAACTGGTGTGCGTAGGCAGGTAGGGCAATGGCTACATCGGCCAGGGGCGCAAGATCGTAGCACAAGGAGGCCATTTCTTCGATAAGCATTTCCTCGCCTCCCAAGCCGACCAAGGCCCCGGGACGTACTCCACCATCGTCCTGACCTGACCCAGACCCCAGGAGGGTCAGCACTGCCAGCAGGGAGATCGCTAACATCGTACCTAGAAAATCAGGGTAGAGTTAATGGGGGAGGTCGTGAAGAGGTTGATGGGCAGAGTGCAGTTTGGACCGATATTGATTGGTTGATGAATGAGCAGGTGGAGGTGGAGAGGAAGGAGACTGAGGGATAGGTGGAGACAAAGTAGACTGAGGGATGTGTGGAGGGGAAGAGGGGGCAGGAGGTTGTGTAAGTGACTCTTCCAACACGAGGCCACGGGGTGCTCGCTTTAAGTCATCAACGTGGACACATCTGGTGTCCTTAGTGGACAGATCCTGGAGGTGAAATTTGTTGCCTTGTTGAATGAGGATGCGGTGGGGCTCTGTAAATTTGTCATCCAACTTAGAGGAACGCGTATGGGAATGAGCAAAGACAAGATCACCTGCATTGATGGTGATAGGAGAGGCGGATTTATGTTGGCGCTGCAGCATGTCCTCCTGAGAGGAAGCCAAAGTGGATTGGACATACTGATGGATTGTCTGGAAGTTGGCCAATTTTAGTTTAACATAATCATCCAGGTTGTAGATGGGCTCTGGCTTTGAGGATAAGAGAGAGTATGGGAGGTCCTTGTCAAAACCAAAGAGGACGAAGAAGGGAGATTCAGCAATGGATGCATTGATGGAGCTAATGATTGAGGATGCCACTTGGGGAATCCAGTCATCCCAGGGCGAACTATGGGAGCCTAGATGTCTAAGGCACTCTAAGATATTTCGGTTGTGGCGTTCTACAAGGCCATTGGAAGCCGGATGGTTAGGCACGACATTGCACTTACTGATATGAAAGCAGCGACAGATCTCATCTAGAAGGCTATTGTTGAACTCCATACCGTTGTCAGTAAGAATGGTATGAGGGGTACTGAATGGGCAAATTATGTGATCTACAAAGGCACGTACAACGCTCTTCGCGGTCTTGTCGGAGAGGGGTACGAGGACACAGTAGTGGGAGAAGTGGTCAACCGCTATGAACAAGTACTCAGCGCCGGATTCCGTGAGATGTAGTTTTAAGAGATCGATTGAGACAGTTTCCCATGGTCGTGACGGGATTGGGTATTGTAAGAGAGGTGCTGGTAAGCCGGTTGATCCTTTGTGGCAGTGGCAGGAGAGGCAAGAGTCACAGTGGGCATTGATATCGCGGTGCATGGTTGGTCAATAGTATTTGAGACGTGCTTGGCACAAGCATCGCTCTTTACCTGGATGGGAAGCTTGAGGAATATTATGAACAATATGAAGAACCTTTGGTATCAGGGCAGTGGGGACAACAAGTTGGCGTACCTTGCGATTAGGCATATCTTTGCCTGATAGTAGTGTTTTCCTGTACAAGAGATCATCATCTAGCATGAACTCATCTAGTGATACTGGCAGAGTTGGTAGGGTAGAGGCATCGCCAGATTCTAGGAAATAAATGACTTTGGACCACATGGGGTCTTGGCGCTGAAAGTTTCGAACAACTTCTGACGTTAGTGTAGTGTTTTCAGTTACTTCAGGCTGCAGTGATGTTATAGCTGCTGCTACGTGACGTGAGAGTGCATCTGCGACTACATTCAACTTGCCTTGTACATATTGAAAAGTGGGATTAAAGTCCTGGATGATGACAGACCATCTAGCTAGCCTACCTGTTAGGTTGCGATTCTTGAACATATCACATAGTGGAAGGTGGTCTGTTTGGATATGCATTGGATGACCATAGACTATATCTCTGAAATGTTTCAAGGACCAGACTACCGCTAGCGCTTCGAGATCTGTGACACTGTAGTTACGTTCAGCGGTTGTAAGGGTGCGACTAGCATACGCTATTACGCGCTTCCTTGATGCTTCATCGAGTTGCATCAAAACGGCACCAAGTCCAGTGCCTGAGGCGTCTGTGCAGAGAAGGAAGGGTGTGGTATAATCAGGGAACGCTAGAACAGGGGCATTTACATGAACTGTCTTTAGCTGTTGGAAAGCCTGTGACTGGTCGTTAGTCCAAACAAAGGGCACATTCTGCTTGAGTAAGTGGGTCAGAGGAGCGGCGATCTTTGCGTAGCCTTGTATGAATCTACGATAATAGCCACTGAGGCCCAGGAAACTTCGTACAGCTTCGGTAGTGGTAGGTTCTGGGAAGTTAATAATCACCTTAGTTTTATCCTCATTAGTATGAATGCCTTGTGCATCTACGGCATGGCCTACGAATTTGATTTTCTTTCGCAGGAAGTCACATTTACTGAGATTGACTTTCAGGCCTGCGAGCTGGAGGCGTTCAAAGACTTGCTGGAGTTTGGTAAAATGATCAGGGATGGATTTACTCACAACAATGATATCATCTAGGTAAGCAAAAAGAGTGTCCCATCATACCGCTGAAGACTGAATGTATAAGTCACATAAACACGGAAGGAGCATTTCTCAGACCAAAAGGGAGTCTCTTAAACTGAAAATGTCTGGAAGGGGTGCTAAAGGCTGTAACTGGGTGAGAGGATTCTTCCATTTCGACCTGCTAGTACCTGCTTAGGAGGTCTAAAGATGAAAAGACTACGTTATTTTCACCAAGGGATTCTAGCAAGTCAGTGAGGACGGGTAACGGGAAACGGTCAGGAACGGTGACATAATTGACCTTACGATAGTCGACTACTGGTCTAAAGTTGCCGTCCTTCTTTGGTACTAAGAAAAGTGGGCTATTCCATGGACTGACGGAGGGCTCAATAATGTCCTGGTCTAACATGTTCTGTACCATTTGATCTGTCTGCTTTCTCTGGCTGTGAGGAAATCGATATGCTGGTATGTAAATCGGCTGAGTTCCTGGTAATAGTTCAATCGTATGTTTGACAAGGTCTGTTCTACCCATCGGTTCACCGGGTAAGGCAACCACGTTTCTGTACGAGGTCAGAAGGTCGAGGAGTTGAGGCGTATTTTCTGGGAAATCTGTGCAAGTGAGATGTGAGAGCATATTGGGTGAATATGTCGGCGCAGATCCCATAGAGTTAATAGTACATACACCAATTGGTGTACTATCATCAGTCTGAACAGTAGGAATTGAGGAATCCTGGCACACCTTTACGGCCGCTGGGTATACCAGGAAGTCTCCAATCTTCTATCTATCTATCTATAGCCCGACGCCCTAATCCCGCAAAGGGTGGCCGCAGACAAAACGCCTCCAAGTCACTCTGTCACCCACCATTTGACTCCCCTCCCCCCAATTCACCCCCCCCTCCCTCATATACCTCTCAACTCCATCCCTCCACCTCATCCTCGGTCTACCCCTCCCTCTCCCTCCCTCCACCTCACCTACATACACCCTCTTAGTCAGTCTTTCATTCTCCATCCTCTCCACATGTCCAATCTTGACACCACTTTTAAGTTTTAGTGGAGCATTTGTGACATTGAGCAAGTACAGGTAGCATAAACTGTCCTCTAAGACTGTACACCACGCTGACTCATAAGTCAAGCCATTCACACAACACGTTTCAGGTAGTGTTAGTACATCCACTCCTTCTTTCGCACCGGCAACACAAACAGAGACTTTGGTGAACTCATGCGGTAACAAAATTGCGCACGTATTCGTTACTGCACGTTTCGTCTCTGCGTGTTGGAGAAGAGCATGCACACTGTGTGAGGTAGGTAACTGAGACATGTCTGAGTTAGCAATAGTGTTGTTGGGAGAGGAGGTAAGAGCCATGTCCGAAGGCTGAGATGATGTATCAGTAGACATTGAGGAATTTATGTCCTTGCTCACAGTCAGTAAAGAAATTATCTCTGTATTCTCAGATGATGATAGTGGTAGTTTGGGCTGGACTGGACTTTTTGGTAGTGATAGGGACAATGGTAACTGAAGGACTGATTTGATTGTACGAACAGGACAGGGACATTCCATACTGTAAACCGGGAATCCAGAAATGTCTATACTACCACAAGCAGGTAATAATGCAGTGGAGTGTCGTGCCATGGTGGAGAAACCAATAAGGGCATCTGCGGGGTACTGCAAGTCATTAGTGACATGAAATTCAATGGGGATAGGGGGCAAATCTCTGTGGAGTTTGACTTTAAGGGTGACTCTTCCCTTAACCTTAAACTCTGAGCCTTCGAAACCACATGGGCGAATGTCTGGTGGTTCTAGGAAACTGACGTGGTTGTGATGTAGTTGAAGAAGATGTAAGGAATTGTCAGAGATCAGATTTACTATAGATTCTGTGTCCAAGAAGAATGACATTGGTATGTCATGACTGCATCCGAGAATGACTAAACCCGGGGATGTTATGGGACCTACATGGCAGATGGGGAGTTGGGTTTCTGGTTCTACGTGATATTGGGCCGATACGGGCGCGGCGCTTCCCCCGACTGTTGGCGGATGAGGTAACGACATTCCTCAGTGGTGTGAGTCGTGCTTGATTTGTGATATTTGCATTTTGGACAACGTGAGCAGGAAGGCGTACGCTGTCTGGTTTGGGAGTGAGGACGTCTGTATGTACAGTCGCAACTGGATGCTCGATGTCCAGAATAACCACAGTGCCAGCAAAGAATCGAAGATTGTCTGTTCCGTCGGGCACTAGATTGATCATGACCTGCAGTAGGAGAACGATGCGTGGCAGGTCTGCCACGTGTGGTGGGACGGGAGCGAGATTGGTCTGGGGTAGTGGAGGTGTGACAGACTGAGGAGGCCAAGGATTGGGTGATGCCCTGACACGTGTAGTTCGAACCTGTTCTTTCATGAATGGCTTTAGTGACCTGAATAATTTTATCTCCTGGATTGAAACCGATTTCCAAGGCTAGCTCTCACTGTTTAGGAGTAAGCCAGTGAAGGAATCTCAGGTAACCAGTTAAGTTAGCAAAGTTGGTGAGTGAAAGCATTGGAACGCCATTATTGTCTTCTAACCATTTCGTGCCTACCAGTAATTGGAGCACCTCGGTACTAGTTGCTTTCATGGCAGCGGCAGCTTCGCGGAGCCTGGCATATTGCGCTGGGACTCGCAAGTCCTCATGTAGTTGGTTTAGGAGATTAATGAATCCCATGAGAGATACGGTATTTGAATGCTGGCAACAAAGGCTGATGAGTTCCGTACAAAAATCAGCAAAGGTATGAATGCTATCGAAATGTCCTGCACGGATCGCGGATCCGATGTCTGATTTGCCGTGGTGCAAGCGACCCATGAGATAGGCTACTTTGAGCGATTCATCGGTGAGCTGCCTATTGTGGATGTCTGTTTCGACTTCTCTGAGGAAATCATAGACAGACCAAGTTGGGTCCTGGCTGGTAAATTTGGGACGATTGGCATCGTCGAGATAGATAGACTGTGGAGGGTTGGCCATGGCTGGAAGTGCAGAAGTGGCAGTAGGAGAGGTGTGGGAGAGAGAGAAAGTAGTGGCAGTTAAGGGCGAGCAAGACGGGGTATGAAGGGAGGCAGGAGAGGGAACGACAGGGGAAGGAGTAGAGGAAGAAGAAGGGAGTGTAGAGGCAGGAGTAGAGGAGGAGGTATCT